>NC_083897.1:92319050-92632786 GCF_032452875.1 Bos javanicus
ATCATAGTATTGTAAAGTAATGATCCTCCAATTAAAATAGGCAACACCCCCGCCCCCAAAAAATACCAAACGTGGGGGCAGGTAGTGTGCTTAGCATATGTATCTTACTCACACCTGGCTTGAATATCACCGACTAAATGCACTCTCTCAACTTGATCAGCCACAGAAACAGGAAACTAGACTATCTTTTGCCATTTTATTATTCAGTCATTGCATGCTTTACTGGGGAAAGGATTTAAAATCCAACTGTTTTTTTAAGAGCTAGAGCATTCAGAATTTGAGAGAATTTAACAAACATCAAGAAGAATGTTGGCTCATTTTCTTTAAAAAAATTTTATTTATTTTAATTGGAGGCCAATTACTTTACAATATTGTGGTGCTTTTTGCCATACATTGACATGAATCAGCCACAGGTGAACATGTGTCCCCCATCAGAAAATGAAATCTCAATTCGCCTGTTAAAATTTGACTCAAGATGATATTTTATGATAAATAAATCATAAAAAACAGAGTATTCTTGTATGCATTCCATCGAAGAGAATCAGAGAATGCAAGAATTAGCATTGAAAACTTAGCATTTTAGTGTATCTGTTCTGAATTCACAACTTATATGAGTAAAGTTGAGTTTAGAAGTTAACGGATTTCACAGAATCACACACGTTATGTTAAAGCTTGTACTAGAACCTACTTGAATGCCTGAGCATATTTCATATAAACTAATATTTATTACAAATGCATGCCATATTTGCTACAGCAGAAATTATAAAAGAACCTGAAAATTATTAGCTGTTGCTTAAAATACTAATACAAGAGAAGAAAAAGGCCTATTTTCAATTCGATATGGCTTGATCCTCTCTGTTTCTTTATTTGTAAATGTAAGTCGCACTCAGGCATCTGGGGTCTGAACTATCTTTCAAAGAATATGTGAACTCTGTTATTAAAATAATAGTAATGTTCCCTCTATATTAGTAAAGATATAATATTCTGAAAAAACAGAAACCACATAAATTACTTTCTGAATGGATGACGTACCTGCTTCTGGCATTTCAACAGGCTCTGTATTTGATGCAACCTCCTCCCTGACATCAGGACCATCTCCACCTTTACCCCCAGTCTTTGCCTCAGCCAATTCCTGGAGATCAGTTTCCAGGTCAGAATCTTTAAAAAAAAATGTATCAATTCAGCTGTAAAGCATACAATATAAACAAGGGAATGATGATATTGATTCCCTCAGTATTATGAATTAAAAGTCTTAGGCTAGTATGGTAAAAATGTGATGAATGAGAACCTCAGGAGCATTATTCCAGGAATGTTTTGCTGGAGAAAAGGAAAGCAGAATTTTCCGAATGCTATCACCATTTTTCCTTTCCCAGGGTTGTCCTCAGACAACTTAGGTGCCCCTTTCTCTTTGTCTTGAAAACAAGGGAAAATTTGAGCGACCACACTGACCTGCAAACTATACTCTGCTCAGTTTTTTAGGAACTGTCTGAAGTCCTTTTCTAATGTTTCCTTTCCTCCTCTTACTGGTTATGTCTTAAGACATGATGCACACTTACACTTTACCTCCAGAGGCATCCTTCTCCTTCTCTTCATTATGATTCACCGGATCCTCTCCATTTACTTCCTCCTTCCCAGGTGTGATATCCTGAATCTCAGCTGGCGGTTCCTCTTGTTGAGGTTGCTCAACACTGGGCGGCTGGTCCTAGTAGAGAGTGCATGCAAATAAAAACTTTTTGTTGTTAATACATCTAATAGCATAAATATACATAATACATAGATATATCTGAGCATAAGTAAACCTAACAACATTTTCCCAACACAATTCTATGTACTTACTTTTAATAAAGTTACTCTTCCCACAGAGAAGAGTTAGCTCCCATAAGAGTTACCCAGAAAGACTTTGGAAGTTATTTAAATCTATGTTGGGATGGAAGTATGCAGTCTGTTGTTAATAAGCAGGAGGAGGGAGTCACTGGGCACATTTCCAGGGAATTCAACAGTATACTCATAGGCAATGCCAGACTGTAATATATCTGGATCAATGTTCCTTCCTAAGACAAACTGTCACCCTTTATCAGCATGGAAGACCTTTATCACTGCATCTGTACTACTTAACATGATTTTCTCAAAAATAAACTTGTGCTAATAGAAAACATCAAATGGTAAGGTACTCACAACCACAGGTTCATTCAGCTTGGGGAATCTTGATCTATAGGTCCCAATGTTGACGCCACTTGCCCACTGATATTTCTCCCGGAAAGTAGAATATTGTGATTTAGAAAATGTATTTAAGAGCACAGCTATATTTGATCACTTTTATGACCATATGTTGACTTATTTTTTTTAATGTGAAAATACTTTCAAAAGAAAATTCTGGTTAAGTTAAAGTGTACATGCATTCCAATTACACCAAATACAGTTGCTTGCAAAGCCATTTTTGTCTTTGCTATGCTGGCAGAGAAATCACCTTAAGGTACAAAGGAAGGCTGACTTTTTGTGAGGAAGTTTGATTTCACAACAGAATTCTCCATCATGAAGATATTTAGTGAAATACTGCTAGGAATTTAAAAATTCAGGACTACTGCTCTTGTCACACTCCTATTCACCAGACCTATTTCCCCCAACTCCCTTGGAATTCAGTTGGAACACGAAGAAAGGCTCAGTCTTTACAGCCTGACTATGGGATTTTCTCAGTGTCTGTGGCTGCGGTGAGTCTGCATGCAGAGCAACCGGTCCACTTCTCTCTTGGCACCTTACCACAAAACTCGTGATACATATGTATTATATGATTGTATGTTATGTATTATATGATTTCATGTCAATGGGTTTCTGGAAAAGCACAACTATAGGCAGAGAAATATGTCTGTGGTTGCCAGGGTATAGGAGTGGAGGAAGGAGTCTGAAAGGAAATAGCCCAAGGGAGCATTTTCAAACCAATGGGACGTTTTCTACATTTTTATTGTGGTAGCATTTACACAATGGTATGCATATGTCAAAACTCGACAAATGGTAATGCTTTAAAGCATTGACTTCTATGGTATATAAATTATATCTCAATACTTCTAACTTTTTTAAAAAAGGAAAAGGATCTTTTAAGTATGTAAATACTGGTTATTGTATCCATCTAGAACTTGAGTTCATAAACATAAAAATCTTATTTGAAATTCTTCCCAGACCTGGCCAACTTCCAGGATTCCCCATGACACCTTTGTACCCTTATGACAGGACACAGAAACTTGGTCTTAACCACGTTTACAATTCCGTCTCTTCACCTCAAGTCAACATTCTTGCTGAGTTCTGTCCATTTTACTTCGAAAATGTCTAATGCATCGACTTTTCCCCATGTCCACCACATCTGCTCTAGTCCAAAGCCCCCCTCCATTTAATTGTCAACCCCCTTCTAACGGGTCTCTCACATCCACTCAGGGTGCCTGTCTCCCACTCACCGCCCTCTCCCTCCCTCTCTTACAGTTGCAGAACTGTTTATGACTTTCTAGATAAAGCCTACTGTCCTACACAAGAACTTGAAGGTATGGTCTAGCCCTTGCCCAGCTTGCTAACATCATGGAAAGTAGAGAATCCTCTTCTTGTCTCTCTTATTGGGCTTCATTCATACCCTCCACTTTCTCAAGCTTAGATTGTCCCATATTTCTGAAGCTTCCAGTTAGTAGACTCCTTCAAGCTAGGCTTCAACAGTATATGGAATGAGAACTTCCAGATATACAAGCTGGTTTTGAAGAGGCAGAGAAACAAGAGATCAAATTGCAACCTTCATTAGATCATGGGGAAAGCAAGGGAATTCCAGAAACACATCTACTTCTGCTTCATTGACTAGACTACCTCAAGGCCTCTGACTGTGTGGATCACAACAAACTGTGGAAAATTCTTAGAGATGGGAGTACCAGACTAGCTGACCTGTCTCCTGAGAAACCTGTATGAGGGTTAAGAAGTAACAGAATAAAACATGGAACAATGGACTGGTTCAAAATTGGGAAAGGAGTAAGACAAGGTTGTATAGTGTCACTTTGCTTATTCAACTTACACGCAGAGCACATCATGGGAAATGCTGGGCTGGATGACTCACAAGCTGGAATCAAGGTTGCTGTCAGAAATATCAACAAGCTCAGATATGCAGATCATACCACTCTAATGGCAGAAACTGAAGAGGAACTAAAGAACCTCTTGATACGGGTGAAAGAGGAGAATGAAAAGGCTGGCTTAAAACTCAACATTCAAAAATATAAGATTATGCCATCTACTCCTATCATTTCACAGAAAACAGAAGGGGGAAGTGGATGCACGGACACATTTAATTTTGGAGGCTCCAAAATCACTGTGGATGGTGATTGCTGCCATGTATTAAGACACTTGATCCTTGGAACAACAGCTATGACAAAGCTAGTATGCATAAATGCTCATTGCTTCAGTCGTGTCTGACTCTTTATGACTCCATGGACCGTAGCCTGCCAGGTGCTGCTGTCCATGGGATTCTCCAGGCGAGAATACTTTAATGGATTGCCATGCCCTCCTCCCATGGGGCATGGCAAGGCATCTTCCCAACCCAGGGGTGAAACCCATGTCTTCTGCATCCCATGCATTGCAGGGAGGGTTTTGTTTTTGTTTTTGCCAATTTATGCATGTTTTAATTGAAGGATAATTGCTTTACAGAATTTTTTTTGTTTTCTGTCAAACATCAACAAGAATCAGCCATAGATACACCCATGCAGGCGGATTCTTTACCACTGAGCCACCAGGGAAGCCTATGTCAAACCTAGACAGCATAGTATAAAGCAGAGACATCACTTTGCCAACAAAGGTCCGTATAGTCAAAACTATGGCTTTTTCAGTAGTCATGTACAGATGTGTGAGTTCGATCATTAAGAAGGCTGAGTGACAAAGAATTGACGCTTTCGGTTTGTGGTGCTGGAGAAGACACTTGAGAATCCCTCAGACAGCAAGGATATAAAAACAGCCCATCCTAAAGGAAACCAACTGTGAACATTCAGTGGAAGGACCGATGCTGAAGCTGAAGCTCCAATACTTTAGCCACCTGATGGGAACAGACGACTCACAGGAAAAGACCCTGATGCTGGTGATCAGGGTAGGAAGCCTAAAGCAAGTTATGCCCTGGTGACTGCTGAACAGGTTTTAGAAGCAAAATCTCTCCCCCAGGGAACCAGTGCCATTAGTGGAACTTATGGCTCTGACCCAAGTTCTAGAGCTAAGCGAAGGGCAGCGAGCAAATATCTTCACTGATTCTAAGTACGCTTATTTGACTTTACACGCTCATGCTGCAATATGGAAAGAAAAACAGTTTAAAAGGGCAACAGGAGAAATTATTGAGCATTTCAGAGAGATCCAGAGACTTGTAAGGACTATATATTGTCCTAAAGGAGTAGCTGATACGCATTGCAAAGGGCACAGCAGGGATGGGAGTAAAGTAGCTGAAGGTAATCAGCTGGCTGATTGTCAAGCCAGAAAAGTGGCACTTTAGGAAACCCCTTCACTGCAGATGCCTTTGATTTGGACAGGTCCTGTGGAACAGGAAAAACTGCAATATACTGAGGAAGAATTAGAAAGATATGAGAAAAGAGGTGCAAAGATTACTGATAAAGGATGGCTACAGTCCAAGGATGGACGATTAATAATTCCTGAAAAGACTCAATGGAAAATTCTTAAGGGTTTACACCAGAGTTTTCATTTAGGTGTAGAGAGTACTTAACAGATAGCTTCTCATTTGTTTGAAGGTAAAAATGTAGTGAAAAGTTTAAAGGACATTATCAAAAGATGTGAGGTTTGTCAGAAAAATAACCCAAAGACTGAAAAGCTAGCTAAATCTGGATTACAACCAAGTGGAAAATATCCTGGAGAAGACTGGGAAACTGATTTTACTCACATGCCACAAGCTAATGGATATTCTTGCTCACAAGTTTGGGTGGATATTTTCCTGGATGGATTGAGCCGTTTCCCTGTTGCAGTGAACACGCTAAGGAGGTTATAAGAATTTTAATCCATGAAATTATCCCCAGGTTTGGGCTGCCACGGAGGCTTCAGAGTGACAATGGCATCACCTTTGAAGCTGCTCTAACTCAGGGGGTGTCTAAAGCTCTAGGAATAGAATCTCACTTACACTGTTCCTGGAGACCCCAATCCTCAGGAAAGGTTGAAACAGCTAACGACATTATCAAAAGACATCTGTGCACATTAACTCAAGAGACACAGGACAATTGAATTAAAGTTCTACCCATAGCTTTAATGAGGGCTGGGACTGCCCCCCAAAAGGAGGGGCTGTCCCCTTGAATGTATTTATGGAAGGCCTTTCTTATGCACAGACATTGTTATAGACCCTGAAGCCTTAGAATTAACTAATTATGTAACTCAGCTCTCAGTTTTTCAACAGGCATTAATGGAATTCCAGCAGGTGACTCCTGACCTAGCCTCTGCATCAAACAAGCCCTCATTTGAGCCAGGAACAGAGGTCCTGATAAAAACACTGGGATCTGGGGGCCAATCCTCAAACCCCTCTGGGAAGGCCCTTACCAGCTTATTCTTTCTTCTCCCACAGCTGTCAAAGTGCCAGGAATAGATTCATGGGTGCATCACACTCGAGTTTAAGAGGTGGCACCCTGACCAGAACTAAGTCACGTCATTTTATGCCTTTAGTTTTTATGCTCTGACTTTGTACTTTTCAGATGGCCCTGATAATCTATGTGAGCCTACTTCTGACTCCAAAAATCCTGAGTTTGCCGTTTGATCCTCAAGACAATGCCTTCCTGTCCTGGGCTCACTCCTATGCTGCATTCCACAATCGGTCTAACTGCTGGGTCTGCAGAGTGCTCCCCTCTTCATCAGTGGAAGGCTTCCCATGGTGGACATCTCCACTTCAAGGAAAAGACTTTCTCCAAGTCTGTGAATACCTTCGACAACAATCGTATGTGATGTCTCTTGTTAATCTGATGACATCTAACAACCCTAAGATGGACCGGTGCAACACTTTGTACTTTAATTATGGACATAACGTGGCTTTTAATTTTGATTATACATTGTCTTGGTTTAATGACTATTTCGCTACACAGAAGGTAAATGGGTCTAGATCTAGTGGCTTTTTACCTGACGTTTATCAAATATGGGATGATTGAGGTTATATGGCTAACTCCTGAAAAGGGACGTCTAATGTCTACTGCCCCTATATGCTGGGAACAAATAGAGCCATCCCCAGAAGTTAGCCAACAACTTAATTATAATGATTGGAAACAATTGGGACTTTTGCCTCAGGAAATATGCAAGGTAATCATTCCCGTATTTTCCAACCCCAGTTCAGGTCCTCCCTTTGCTTGGCCAGGCACTGATTGGGACTGGATATCTCAGTCACGCTGGCTTGCTCCAAATGGGACCTACTGGGTATGTGGCTCTTACCTATGGGCATGGCTTCCCCCTGGCTGGATAGGGAGATGCACCCAAGGTCTAGCTTTTACTTATGGCTTCATATTTTCAGAGCTTCCAGAAAAGCCTGCTAATTTACCACACCTTAAAACTCAGTGGGCAAGGTCTGTATTTCACTGGTATGATTATTTGGCTGCAGTGTTTGTTCCCTCTCTGGGAACTACAGATGTTCTGCTATGAGTGGATGCTTTTGACTAATTTTACTCAACAGGTATTACAAGATTCTCAAAAAGCTATTTCAGCTCTTAAGTTCAGTTCATTTGCTCAGTCGTGTCCGACTCTTTGCGACCCCATGAGGCGCAGCCCGCCAGGCCTCCCTGTCGATCACCATCTCCTGCAGTTCACTCAAACTCATGTCCATCGAGTCGGTGATGCCCTCCAGCCATCTCATCCTCTGTCGTCCCCTTTTCCTCCTGCCCCCAATCCCTCCCAGCATCAGAGTCTTTTCCAATGAGTCAACTCTTCGCATGAGGTGGCCAAAGTACTGGAGTTTCAGCTTTAGAATCATTCCTTCCAAAGAACACCCAGGACTGATCTCCTTTAGAAAAGACTGGTTGGTAACATCGAAAAAGATGTCCTTTTCATTATAGGGGACTGGAATGCAAAAGTAGGAATTCAGGAAACACCTGGAGTAACAGGCAAATTTGGCCTTGGATTATGGAATGAAGCAGGGCAAAGGCTAATAGAGTTTTGCCTAGAGAATGCATTGGTCATAGCAAACACCCTCTTCCAACAACACAAGAGAAGAGTCTACACATGGACATCACCAGATGGTCAACACAGAAATCAGATTGATTATATTCTTTGCAGCCAAAGATTGAGCAGCTCTATACAGTCAGCAAAAACAAAACGAGCAGATGACTGTGGCTCAGATCATGAACTGCTTATTGCCAAATTCAGACTTAAATTGAAGAAAGTATGGAAAACCACTAGACCTTTCAGGGAAACAAATCCCTTATGATTATACAGTGAAAGTGAGAAATAGATTTAAAGGACTAGATCTGATAGACAGTGCATGATAAACTATGGACGGTGTCTGTGACATTGTACAGGAGACAGGGATCAAGACCATCCCCATGGAAAAGAAATGCAAAAAAGCAAAGTGGCTGTCTGGGCAGGCCTTACAAATAGCTGTGAAAAGAAGAGAAGTGAAAAACAAAGGAGAAAAGGAAAGATATAAGCATCTAAATGCAGAGTTCCAAAGAAGAGCAAGGAGTGATAAGAAAGCCTTCCTCAGCGATCAATGCAAAGAAATAGAGAAAAACAACAGAATGGGAAATACTAGAGATCTCTTCAAGAATATTAGAGATACCAAGGGAACATTTCACACAAAGATGAGCTCGATAAAGAACAGAAATGGTATGGACCTAACAGAAGCAGAAGATATTAAGAACAGGTGGCAAGAATACACAGAAGAACTGTACAAAAAAGATCTTCACAACCAAGATAATCACGATGCTGTGATCACTCACCTAGAGCCAGACATCTTGGAATGTGAAGTCAAGTGGTCCTTAGAAAGCATCACTATGAACAAAGCTAGTGGAGGTGATGGAATTCCAGGTGAGCTATTTCAAATCCTGAAAGATGATGCTGTTAAAGTGCTGCACTCACTATGCCAGCAAATTTGGAAGACTCAGCAGTGGTCACAGGACTGGAAAAAGTCAGTTTTCATTCCAATCCCAAAGAAAGGCAATGCCAAAGATGCTCAAACTACCACACAATTGCACTCATCTCACACACCAGTAAAGTAATGCTCAAAATTCTCCACGCCAGGCTTCAGCAATACATGAACCATGAGCTTTCTGATGTTCAAGCTGATTTTAGAAAAGCAGAGGAACCAGAGATCAAATTGGCAACATCTGCTGGATCATGGAAAAAGGAAGAGAGTTCCAGAAAACATTCTACTTCTGCTTTATTGACTATGCCAAAGCCTTTGACTGTGTGGGTCACAATCAACTGTGGAAAATTCTGAAAGAGATGGGAATACCAGACCACCTGACCTGCCTTTTGAGAAATCTGTATGCAGGTCAGGAAGCAACAGATAGAACTGGACATGCAACAACAGACTGGTTCCAAATAGGAAAAGGAGTACATCAAGGCTGTATATTGTCACCCTGCTTATTTAACTTATATGCAGAGTACATCATGAGAAACGCTGGGCTGGAAGAAGCACAAGCTGGAATCAAGATTGCCGGGAGAAATATCAATAACCTCAGATATGCAGATGACACCACCTTTATGGCAGAAAGTGAAGAGGAACTAAAAGCCTCTTGAAGAAAGTGAAAGAGGAGAGTGAAAAAATTGCCTTAAAGCTTAACATTGAGAAAACGAAGATCATGGCATCTCGTCCCATCACTTCATGGCAGATAGATGGAGAAACAGTGACAGACTTTATTTTTGGGGGCTCCAAAATCACTGCAGATGGTGATTGCAGCCATTAAATTAAAAGACGCTTACTCCTTGAAAGGAAAGTTATGACCAACCTAGATTGCATATTCAAAAGCAGAGACATTACTTTGCCAACAAAGGTCCGTCTAGTCAAGGCTATGGTTTTTCCAGTAGTCATGTATGGATGTGAGAGTTGGACTGTGAAGAAAGCTGATCGGCGAAGAATTGATGCTTTTTAAGTGTGGTGTTGGTGAAGACTCCTGAGAGTCCCGTGGACTGGAAGGAGATCCAACCATTCCATTCTAAAGGAGATCAGTCCTGGGTGTTCTTTGGAAGGAATGATGCTGAAGCTGAAACTCCAGTACTTTGGCCACCTCATGCGAAGAGTTGACTCATTGGAAAAGACCCTGATGTTGGGAGGGATTGAGGGCAGGAGGAGAAGGAGACTACAGAGGATCAGAAGGCTGGATGGCATCACCGACTCAACGGATGTTGAGTCTGAGTGAACTGTGGGAGTTGATGATGGACAGGGCTGCCTGGTGTGCTGTGATTCATGGGGTCGTAAAGAGTCAGACACGACTGAGCGACTGAACTGAACTGAACTGAGTGTTTCCATGTGGTTAAAGGGGGAATGAGGCGCAGAGGCACTACATAACTTGTTCAGTGTCTCCAGCATTAAGGGAGCCAGAGGTCTGGATGCACTGTGGAAAACTCTGTGTGTTCTGTATTTATCAGTCAAGAGTAAGATCCAATGGCTATGGCAAAATATGTAGAATAACAGCTAGCACATAACACAAATTGATCTTACATCATAGAAATGCACACTAAATAGAAATCTGATTTCTTCAGAAATCTTTCAAATGGAGGCTTGACAAGACTGGCATCAGGATGTTTTGTAGACACGATGGTCTCAGAGCCTCCTCAGAACATCAGACAGCATGTCAGTGAGTCTCCTAGACTGGTGGTCTTGGGTTTGTGCATCAGAGAAAGCAGGAAACCCCTGTCACATGCTCTCAATGGAGACAGAGCCTGGAAGCAGGCAAAATTAGACCATGCCTCTGCTCTGGTAGTGCCTAGACAAGTTGTCCATGTCAATCAGAACTGAGGAATTCTTTTAAAAAGTGCAGATTCCATGATCTACACTCAGTGAATCTCACTCAGTGGGGCTACAACAGTGCCCCAGAATCTGTGAGATTTCACTACACTTGGGAAACTCTCAGGGACTTTATTAAACCCCTTTGGTAGTGAGACTGTCAGCAAAATAAGGGAAATAATGATCAGAACAGATATTAGAAAAAAATATGTAGATAAGCAACAAAACCCAAAGCTGGCTCTTTCAAAAGGTCAATATGAATTCATAAGTTTCCACCCACAAGAATTAAAAAAAAAAAAAGATAACTAAAGACAAAACTTACCAATATCAGGAAAGAAATAGGTTACAGATGCAGATGACCACAAACTGAGGTAGAAACTGAAATAGCAGCACCAGGCCCCTTTTGATGAGAGCTACGTGCCAAACCCAGCCCATTACAAGATTCCTTGACATTCAGGAGCACGCCAAGTAGATTTCCATGCCAGGACTGTTGCATTTATTGTTCCTTCTGCCTGGAATGCTCTTCTCTTAGGTAACCCCACAGCCTGCTCCCTTACTTCCTCCAGATCTCTGCTTACTTGCCATCTTTCGGGGAGTCTTTCCCTCATTATCTTGAAGAAAATAATAACATCATATCTACATACACCTTTTCCCCTGATCTAGCAATATGTTTCTTCATAGCGCCTGCCACCCTTGATTATTTACTGACCACCAAGTCTATGAAATGAGACACTTGGTTGAAATGGCAACCCATTCCAGTGTTCTTGCCTGGAGAATCCCAGGGACTGGCAGGGGCCTGGTGGGCTGCGGTCTATGGGGTCGCACAGAGTTGGACACGACTGAAGCGACTTAGCAGCAGCAGCAGTACTGTCCCAAACTCCTTCAAAACCACTATGAGGTACCATTTCACGCCAGTCAGAATGGCTGTGATCCAAAAGTCTACAAGTAATAAATGCTGGAGAGGGTGTGGAGAAAAGGGAGCCCTCTTACACTGCTGGTGGGAATGCAAACTAGTACAGCCACTATGGAGAACAGTGTGGAGAATCCTTAAAAAACTGGAAATAGAACTGCCTTATGATCCAGCAATCCCACTGCTGGGCATACACACTGAGGAAACCAGAAGGGAAAGAGACACGTGTACCCCAATGTTCATCGCAGCACTGTTTATAATAGCCAGGACATGGAAGCAACCTAGATGTCAATCAGCAGATGAATGGATAAGAAAGCTATGTTACATATACACAATGGAGTATTACTCAGCCATTAAAAAGAATACATTTGAATCAGTCCTAATGAGGTGGATGAAACCGGAGCCTATTATACAGAGTGAAGTAAACCAGAAGGAAAAACACCAATACAGTATACTAACGCATATATATGGAATTTAGAAAGATGGTAACAATAACCCTGTGTACGAGACAGCAAAAGAGACACTGATGTATAGAAGAGTCTTATGGACTCTGTGGGAGAGGGAGAGGGTGGGAAGATTTGGGAGAATGGCATTGAAACATGTAAAATATCATGTATGAAACGAGATGCCAGTCCAGGTTCGATGCACGATACTGGATGCTTGGGGCTAGGGCACTGGGACGACCCAGAGGGATGGTATGGGGAGGGAGGAGGGAGGAGGGTTCAGGATGGGGAACACATGTATACCTGTGGCGGATTCATTTTGATATTTGGCAAAACTAATACAATTATGTAAAGTTTAAAAATAAAATAAAATAAAAAAGAAATAGTGCTCAGGTCTATGGCAGGTGCTCAGATAACATTTGCTGAAGGACAGTCTGGAGCCAGGTCCTTTACACACATTGCTAACATGCACAGGTACCCTCCAAGATGGGCACTGGCCCCATTGTATTAATTAGGGTACAAACTGAGATTTCAGGAGACAAGTGATACACTCAACAACACAGTCAGCATGTCAGGTTCCAGGCTTCAGAATCATATCTGCCAGCTTCCAAATCCTCAGTTCCCGGACAGAGACTTCACAGCCAAGAACATAAGAGGTTTTATATCTAACACAAAGACTCCAAACAGCTCAGATACCCAGAAACACCAAAAAGAGCTCACTGAATCTCTGCACAGAGAGTGCACAACTCGTCTCAGACCCTCAAACACAACTGAGACCATAACCATACACACTGTGACAAAGACCCTCCAAACAGACCTAAGTCTTCCAGACAGAAACAAACGAGAACTGCACAGATACTTCACATCATGGAGACTGACTCCCAAACCACTCGACACTTACCGACCTAACACAAAACACCCTAAACAGAAAGACAGACGTTTTAATAATAACTCAGGAACACAATATAATCTTAAGATTAATTTCCTAGACAAATGAAAAACTTGCAACCTGTGCATAGATCCCCAAGCAGCTGATAGTTTACACCTTTACACTGACCCATCCTTAAAGCAGCACAGAGGCATCACAACTTCGGAACGCAGAATCAAAAGCTCAGTGATCTCACATTCTGGGGTGCAGACGCCTACACAGAGATCTCACTCTCAGGGACTGAAAAGCCAGCAAGCTCCAAAGATGCACATCCCAGTATACAGGCACACATCCTAGAGGCTTTGTACTATGGCTCACAAAATCCGCTCAGATCAAATATCCCATCACTCACAACCCTGCCAAAAGGCTCAAAGGGATCAAATGTACCCAAACAACACCTGTGTTGTCACACGAAGCAATACACAAACCCAAGCTGCCAGATACAGTTTATTCTCCAGGGAGAGACACCAAACTCAGAGACCTCTCCCTGGACATGAATTGCATGCATTTGTGTGAATGACGGAGAAGGCACTGGCGACCCACTCCAGTACTCTTGCCTGGAAAACCCCGTGGACGGAGGAGCCTGGTAGGCTGCAGTCCATGGGGTCGCTAAGAGTCGGACACGACTTCACTTTCACTTTCACTTTTCACTTTCAAGGACTGGAGAAGGAAATGGCAACCGACTCCAGTGTTCTTGCCTGGAGAATCCCAGGGACGGGGGAGCCTGGTGGGCTGCCGTCTATGGGGTCGCACAGAGTCGGACACGACTGAAGTGACTTAGCAGCAGCAGCTGTGTGAATGACCCTGCACTGCCACAGGATCCAGACTGAGCAGAGCTAAACCAGGATGAAATGCCATCACCATGCACAGCCAGCGACTGCGCCAAACCTCGCCACTAACCAGGGCACCTATTAGACCCCTTTGGAAAAAGCAATAAGACTCGGAGGAAAATTGTTTGCTCTGAAAAGTCGCGCAGGCCAACGCAGGCGCACGCGTATACAGGCGCCTCTCGCCCTCAGTTCCTGTTCTGCGACCACACTGCCTGCAATCACGCGGTGGCCAATCACTGCCCAGAACACTTCCCTGACTCCACACCCAGCCAGCCAGTCTCTCGCTCCGTAGTGGTCCCACCAACGAAGGGGTGGAGTTGAAAAAGAGACGGAGAAAGTTTCCGCTTAATACCTGTGTCCACTCGGATTCAAAAGCAGTGGGAAGACGAAGAGGAGCGAGTCGGGATGGACCTAGTGGCGCCATGAGTGCCGCTGCTGGGAACTGTGGTCCATGCCCGACGCGGTGTAAGGGGACCCTCTCTGTTGTCACACGCCCTCTCCCAATGGTACCTTCCAGAGTGGGTGGTCTTTCCGCTACCCTCGGTGGTACATCCCAGGACAGAACTGTTTCATCTCGCGCGCCCCTTGCTAGTGGGATTGGGGAACAGCAGATATAGATGCCTGTGGACCATTCCAGGAGGATCCACAAAGGGCAGAAGGGCAAGGTTAGGGGGAAAACCCCACAGATTCCTGCAATTTGGGACTCAGAAAAAAGTCTTCGTAAACTGAAGATTACGTCTCTATGGGGATCACTGTCGTAACAGAGAGCATGGAAAACACTTTATCTTTGCTGGGCATTGTGATTGTGCTTTCCTGTTCAATACAGAATAGCTCTCATGGGGGAAAGCCAGCCTTAGTCCCCCAATGGGCAGAATAGATAAAGCTTCCGACTGGGATCTGCAGGCCTGGCTTGGGAAAGCCCTCTGTCGCTGACTGCGAGTAATATGTGGAAGAGACAACAGGACCTTCCATTCTCTTAGGAAAGGGGTCAACTCTGAGAGGACCCAAGGACACCACCACGTAGGTGAGATAAAGACCATGGCTTTGTCACCATCTTGTCATCCCTGAATATGTTTCGTAGCAGAATCCTCAGCCTGTCTAGCTATGCCTCTCTCAACAAGTTTAAATTTGTTTGTTCATTCCATCATTCATGCATTCTCTCCAAAGTATGCATTAAGCACAACTCTGTATGTTACGACAGAGAAAATCAACCTTTTCCTCATGGAGCTTACATTCTGTTGGGATCATGTGGTCCCTAAATACAAGTAATGTATCAGGTGTTTGTAATTGCCATGATTAAAATTAAATCGGGATAGTGAAATAGAGAGAGGGGGTGATATTTAGAAAGAGTGGTCAGGGAAGTTCTAAGATTGTGACATTTGAGCAACAGCCTAGAGGAGATATGCCTATCTGGGAGAAAAGTATCCTAGACAGAGGTAAGGCCAGTGGAAAAGCTGGGGAGTAGAACCCTGTGTAGTGTGTATGAAAACAGTGAGGAGGGCAATGTGACAGGCACAGCATGATGGAGGGAGAGTGAAGAGATTGGGTGACAGAAGTGATGAAGGCCAGGTCTGTTGGCCGTTCTGGCCATTGGGAGGATTTGGACTTGAACCACAGGAGGGTTCTTATCAGAGAAGTCCCCAGGCTTCTTTCCGAGGCCCAGATCACACATGATTGTTGAAGAGCCCTTGGTTTATTTGAAGAAAAACCCTTCCCCACCCCTTCTGCAGCTCAGCATGACTTTCCTGGAATCCACTACACTCAAGGGGAATGCCTCCTCCTGCTTCTAGTGAACATCCATGTCAACCGAAGGTATTCTCAGGAGAGACAGGGCAAGGACCCTCTTGGTGTGACTGAGGGCACATTGAGTCTTACAAAGGCAGAGAGGCATGATATAAGAGGCACAGAGATGGCAGGGAGAAAGACAAAGATAGAGCATTAGGCAGGGACGGAGAGACTACTTCTGGCAGCAACCTGTCCCCACTTAGTTAGCACCCACATACAGGCCCCCAGCCCTGCTACTGGATGATGTACAGTACATTTTCCCTATAGGAGAAAAGAAGCTCCTCCGCAGGGACTCTCTCTAGGGAATGACTCAGTCGCCCATAGCCTGGGCCTTAATCATGCTCCCTTCATCCACATCAGGGGCCTCTGCCCATCAAGACAAGGACATGCTCCATTCCTGGGGAGGCACATGCTGTACACAGGGTCCCTCACAACCTATCCTGCCCAGACTGCCCTCCTGCTGATCTCACTGCCAATGACTGCTTTAATGGAGGAAAGAGAGGCAGGGATCTCTGCATTTGTGGTGGAGCCTCATGCAAATTGGTGAATGTGAGATTTCTCCCCAGCTGCTTGGAGGCTCACCTCTGTACCTTCCCCCACCACATCGATGGGTGTGTGATGGAGAGACACAGAGACATATCCTGACAGTGAGTCAGTCATAGGGTACTTGTGGCCCTGTGCAAACGCCCCCCTCCCCCACTACCCGGCCAGGGTTGTGCTGATTCTTCCCTTCCTCTTCCAAGGAGCCCAAGCTTACATGCAGTCTCTCTCCTCCTCATGAGCTGAGATCTTCCATCTGCACTGGGCCTTGGGTGCCCATCTGCTATCGGTGCCCTGCTTGTTGTGGGCTGGACAGATGGACTGAAGGAGTGTGTGTACACACTTTCTGAAACAGGGCCCCTATCAAGGGTGGTAGTCATATCAGCAAGTATTGTTCTTAACAAGATTAATGCCTGGGCTTCTGTGAACTGAGCATTATTACCCTCTCTGAGGCTGGGGCCCCAGGCTTTTATCTCTGTGCAGAGACATGGTAATAATCGTAGCAAATGTGACATCACAGGCCTGCTTCTATGGCCTGTGAGACTGGGGTCCATCCAGCCTTCCTCTTAAGACTATTCTCATGTGCAGATACATGAAGAGCTGAAAGGCCCAACCCTCTGGACAAAGGACCCCGAAATAGTTCTGAGATTTCATGCCCTGGGACAGAGATGTGCAAACAGTTCAGACTGCTCATCCTGGACACTAACCCAAAACAGCTCTAATAGGTCACGCCTGAGGACACAGATGCACTCCAGCTCAGAAATACCAACTGTGGCTTCAGATGAATTAGGATCCCTAAGAGAAACAGCATTGCTCACAGCCAGTTCTACAGGGTTAACTTGTAACCTCTGTGGTTCCTGAATGACACTGCAATCTGAAGGAATTCTGGGTGACAAACAGGAAGAGGCACACTGTGCTTTGGACAAGTTGGCCCTTATTTAGTCACACAGCTTCCTCAGGAAAAGGTTCAGTGACCCCAGATCCTTGCCCCACACACAAAAGCATGAAAATGATTAACTTGCAATGTCTGATCTCTGTGTTTCACAGTAATCTTTTGCCAGTATTCATGCTAGACTTCATGTATTTCCTAGGCAAAACTCATATTGCCTTCACTGCTACCTCCTCAGAGCAGTGTTCTCAGAGCTAACGGAGGAGCTGTGTCCCGGGCTATAGTCCCCAGGAGAACCCAAATCCAACCTAAACTCACACCTCTTCTGTTGTATGTATTTCCTTAAGTGGACACTACTCTAGCTAATAGCTCCCATTTACCTCAGAGGCTTCACACCCCTCCCCCAGAGCCTACAGTCTGCACCCTGGGACACAGAGCCCCACATCTTTGCCTCTGGGCTACTGCGTGGGCATTTGCACTGAGTCTCTGTTCAGTCAACCCCAAGGGAGAGAGGCCTCCAGTCTTGCAATTCCTGCAGCCCGTAGTCACCAGCATGTCATCCTGAGGAAGGCAGGTTCATTCCAGGGGTGTGGTGTGCCTCAGAGCTGAGGGGCTCTGAAATTGATTTCCCAGGTCTGGGTCCTGAGAATGGCCCTAACCCCACCCTGGTCAACTCTGGTCATGGTAACTCTGTATCCTGCCCCATGGGAGGTTCAGAGTGAATGCCAGATCCACAGAAGAAGCCCCAGAGACTGGTCCTCTCTATCGCAGCACCCACTCTATGCTACTGAATTCTGGAGATAGGAGAGGTTTACCACTGTGCCTATGACAACTCCCTTACATCCCTCTAATCACCTCTGTCATTTTCCAGAGTCCTTCTCCTGGTAACAGCTGCCACAATTCCTCTCTCTCCCCAAATTTCCACCCCTCCCCTCCCCTTCCACCAGGCCTCCCCTCCCCACTCAGGGGCCTCGTTAGCCCTCCCCCAGCCCTACTCACAGGGCCTCACCCCATTTTTGTCTTCTCACCAAGCACCCACGCTCCCTCAGAAGATCCCCTCAAGACCCTGCCTGCTCCATGCATTCTTCAGGACACCTATCTCCTGCCCACATGCAGGGTCTGTCACAATGTCCCTGTGAGGACTGAACTGAAAAATCTGTTCAGGATCTAGATAAAATTCAGACCCAGACCAGCAGTCCAGGGCAGTTCATGTGGGGCTGGAAGGAAAAGGAGAGGGTCTCTGAAAGGAGCATCTGGTCTCAGAATCCTGAAGGGGTGAAAGGCTTTTCTTCAAGGGTCCTAGTGAGGATGAAGTGAAATGGCACCTTATAAGTACTTGTGCATACATGCCAAGTGTGTGCCAATTCTCTTGAATCGTGTCTGCCAGGCTCCTCTGTCCATGGCATTCTCCTGCAAGAATACTGGAATGGGTTGTCATTCCCTCCTCCAGGGGATCTTGCCGATCCAGGGATCAAACCCCCATTTCCTGCATCTCCTGCATTGTCAGGTGAATACTTTCCCACGGAGACACGTGGGTAGCCCCAACATTTGTAGAGAGTTAATCGAATATTGTGTTCTCACTACACACACACACACACACACACACACAGTCTAACATAAAACAAAACTAAAGGGACACAAGGAAATTTTAGGAGGTGTTGGGTATGTCTATTACATTCATTGCGGTGATGTTAGTATCATTGTTTGCATATGTCCAAACTCATCAAAATGTACACATTAAATATACAATTTGCTGTATATAAATTCTATTTCAATAAAGACGTTTAAAAAAGGAGAGCAGAAAAATGTTATCCAAAAAATTGATACATATATAAAACGAGAACATTTCTTTAAAAATATTGAGGAGCAAAGTTCACTCAAAAAGTAATGAGCTGAATAGTACCTTTCTATCTATTAAGTTCATGTGTGTGCATGCTAAGTCACTTCCATTGTGTCTGACTCTTTACGATCCTATGGACCATAGCCCGCTTGGCTCTTCTGTCCCTGGGATTCTCCAGGTAAGAATACTGGAGTGGGTGCCAGGGCCTCCTGCAGGGGATCTTCCTAACCCAGGGACTGAACCAGACTCTCTCATGCATTGGCAGGCAGGTTCTTCACCTCTAGCGCCACCTGGGAAGTCCCAAGGAAGTTAATTCCTTTGTCTCATATTATGAGGCCACTGTTACCAGATAACATACAGCCTTGTCATACTTTTTCCCACTTTTAAAGCAGTCACCTTTTCCATCTTTGGTTCTAACTTGCTTCCTGACCGGCATACAGGTTTCTCAGGAGACAGGTCAGGTAGTCTGGTACTCCGCTGTGGTTAAGAATTTTCTACAGTTTGTTTGATCCACAGAGTCAGAGGTCTTAGCGTAGTCAATGACGCAGAAGCAGATGTTTTGTGGGATTTCCCTTGCTTTCCCCATGATCTAACAAATCTTGGCTATTTGATCTTTGGTTCCTCTGCCTCCTCGAAACCTAAGTTGTATATCTGGAAGTTCTTGGTTCACGTACTGTTAAAGCCTAGTTTTAAGGGGTTTACAAACCAGGAGGCTTCAGAACTTGGGGACAATCTAAGTGGAGAAGCATAGGAAATTGGCGGATGTGAAGGAAGTCTGATAAGAGGGACAAGAAAATGAAGCTCTACTTTCGATGTTGCTAGCAAGGTAGACAGGGGCTAGACCATGCTTTCAAGTCCTTGTATAGGAGAGTAGCCTTTATCTAGAAACACATAGACAGCTCTGCAACTGTAAGAGAGGGAGGGAGAGGGCGGGAATAGGGAGACAGACACACTCAGTGGATATAAGAGACCAGTGAGAAGGGGGGTTGACAATTAAATGGAGGGAAGCTTGGACTAGAGCAGATGTGATGGACATGGGTAAAAGGAGACACATTAGACGTTTACGAAATAAAATGGACAGAACTCAGCAAGAATTTGGACTTGAGGTGAAGGAGAGGGAGTTGTAAACGTGGTTAAGAACACGTTTATGTGTTCTGTCATAAGGGTATGAAACTGTCATGGGGAATCCTAGAAGTTGGCCAGGTCTGGGAAGAATTCCAAAATAAGAGTTTTATGTTTTTGAGCTCATGGTCTAGATGGATACAATAACCAATATTTAAAACTTAAATGTTCCTTTTCCTTTAAAAAAAAGTATTAAGGTATAATTTGTATACAATAAAAGACAACACTTTAAACATTATAGTTTGTAGAGTTTTCACCAATGTATACCGTGGTATAAATGCTACCACAATAAAAATGTAGAAAACAGCCCATCATTCAAAAATGCTCCCGTGGGGTGTTTGCATTCAGACTTCTTCTACTCCTACACCCTGGCAACCACAGATACATTTCTGTGCGAATAGTTGTGCTTTTTCCACAAATCAATTGACAGGAAATCATATAATATGTAGCTTTCTGTGGCTGGTTTCTCTCATTCGCACAGTGGAGACACATCCTTGCTCTTACATGCATTAGTAGTTTCTTTCTTTCTTTCTTTCTTTTTTTACCATGTAGTATTCCTTTGCACAGGTATACTCTTTTGTTTTTCTTTCATCTGTATACCAGTTGTTGAATAACAGGGCTGTTTCTACGTGTGGCTATTGGGAATACATGTGTGGACTATTTGAGTGCAGGCCACTGTGTGAGCATGTTTTCATTTCCTTTGGTTAAAATTGTCTAGGAGTAGAATTGCTGGGTCATATAAGGCTTCCCATTGGTGCTAGTCCTAAAGAACCCAGCTGCCAATGCAGGAAACTCAGGTAGGATCCCTGGGTCTGAAAGATCCCCTGGAGCAGGAAATGGCAACCCACTTCAGTATTCTCGTCTGGAAAATTCCATGGACAGAATTCCTGGCAAGTACAGTCCACGGGACCTCAAAGAGTTGGATACGACTGGGCAACTGAAGACAGACACACACACACATACACAGTAATTTATTATCTTAAAATCTAAACTGTGTCCTCTGTAGAGAACATAGAGTCGGATCTTGTTTTGATTTTTAAACTGGTATCTCAATGTCTGCCTTTTGATTGTATTGTTGTATCTATTCACATTTAATGTTGATACAGACTTACATCTGCCAATATATTTTTCTGTCTCATGCCTTTTTATTCTACGGTCTTCATGTTACAGCTTTCTTTTGCATTAAATGGGTATTTTCTAACGTAGCATTTAAAATTCTTTACTGATTTTCCCACAATGTTTAAGTTATTTCCTTAGCTATAGGCTACCATAAACAACTTCAGTTTAGTCGCTAAGTCATGTCCCACTCTTTGTGAGCCCATGGAATGCAACATGGCAGGGCTCCCTGTCCATCACCAACTCCCGGAGCTCACTCAAACTCATGTCCATCGAGTTGGTGCAAAAGCTACCCCACTAGCCTTGTTCATAGTGATGCTTCCTAAGGCCCACTTGACTTCATATTCCAGGATGTCTGACTCTAGGTGAGTGAGCACACCATCATGGATATTTGGGGCATTATAATTCTTCTGTGTATTCTAGCCACCTCTTCTTAATATCTTCTGCTTCTGTTAGATCCATAACATTTCTGTCCAAAAAGGCACAGATGTAAAGAAGACTTTTGGACTTGGTGGGAGAAGGTGAGGGTGGGATGATTTGAGAGAATAACATTGAAACATGTGTATTATCATATGGGAAATAGATCGCCAGTCCAGGTTCGATGCATGGGACAGAGTGCTCAGGGCTGGTTCACTGGGATGACCCTGAGGGACGGGATGGGGAGGGAGGCGGGAGGGGGGCTCAGGATGGGGAACACCTGTACACTGATGGCTGATTCATGTGAATGTATGGCAAAAACCACCACAATATGTAAAGTAATTAGCCTCCAATTAAAATAAATAGATTAATTAAAAGAACAAAAACCCAAGGGTCTCTCGCCATCCCCACTGATCCCCTTCAGTGCCTCTGCAGGTGTAGGAAGCCTTTTCTCCCCTAGCTGACCCTCAGGAACAGTAACCCCACCTAGCCTCCACAACTCCCCCCTCGCTCCCCACCCCCACATCATACAGGGTTGCTCTGGCGTTCCTCTGGTCCGCCTGGGTTTCAAGGCTCCCTGCCAGCGTCCAGTAGGTGCCCTAGATGTCTCACATTCCTGATAGTATCGCTTGAAGGATAAAAGTTTTAATTTTGATGATTCCAAATTGCCTATTTTGTTTCCTTTGGTGCTTGCGCTTTTTGTATCATGTCTAGGAAATCATTGCCTAATCCAAGATTAACATTTACATCTCTGTTTTCTTCTGAGTGCTTTATAGTTTTAGCTCTTATATTTAGGTGTTTCATCAACTTTTAGTTAATTGTTATCTACAGTGTGAGGTATAGGTCAAAACTGAATCTTTGCATGTGAACATCCAGTTATCCCAAAACCATTTGTTGAAACATTATTCTTTGCCATTGAATGGCCTCTACACCCCTCACAATAATCAACTGACCATAGAGATATGGGCTTGTTTCTTGACTCTCCATTCTATTCCGTTATCTGTCTATATACAATCCTTATGTCAGTACCATAATGTCTTGATTATTGTAGGTTTGAAGTGGGTTTTGAAATTGGGAAGTGTAAGTACTTGTTCTTTCTCCACACTGTTTTGGCTCTCCCAGGACACTTTTAATTCTTACAATTCTAGGATCAGTTTGTTGATTTCTGGGGGAAAAGAGCAGTCTGAATTTTGATAGGCCTCTATTAGGGGAGAACTGCCATCTTAACACAATAGTAAGTCTTCCAACCCATAAATGTGATCTCCCAAATTCATAAAAATCTGAGCAAGCTCCGGGAGTTGGTGCTGGACAGGGAAGCCTGGCGTGCTACAGTCCATGTGATTGCAAAGAGTCAGAGACAACTGAGTGACTGAACTGGAGTGAAATTTCCACTTATCTAGATGGTCTATAATTTCACTCAGCAACGTTTTCTAGTTTGTGTTGTACAAGTCTTGAACGTGTATAGAGATCTATTTGCTCTTTGTATATGACCTTGTATTCTGTAAACCTGTCCAGCCCCTGTAATAGGTCTAATACATAGTCTCTGTGGGGAGAGGGTGGTTCTATAGGATTTTCTATACCCACGGTTATATCATGGATTGACAAGATGGCGGAGGAGTAGGTGGATGGGGAATACATCTCTCTCCACGGATACCTCAGGAATATACCCTCAGACAGAGTGCATGCAGAACACCAGCTGAGTGCAGACAGGAGTACCTGACCAGTGGAAAAGAATACATAGACCCACGCAAAACTCGGTAGGATGAAGGAACTAGGGGGGAAAACGGGAGTGTTAGTAGGGCTGGACCTGCCCTTGGGAACTGAAGCGGGGGTCCGATCCCCACATCGGGGCAATTGTCTGAGTCAGAGGAGAAACATTTAAGGGTGAGAGTGAAACAGCCCATCTGTGGCAGCCTAAATGGAATGAGAATCAGACATCCTTGCTGCTGCCATACATACCCTAGATGGCACAGTGGCTGGGAGCTGGAGTTTAGGGATTGTGGAGCAATCCCAGGTCGAGGGCTGCTGTTGACTGCAGAGAGACAGATGGAGGGGATGTGAGGGAGGAGACTGTGGTGGGAAATGCCTGTGGAGGAAATCCCCAGAGCCATGGAAGTAAGGTGATTCTGCTGAGTCATTTGTAGGGGGTGGAGCCATCACCATAGCCTCTCAACCGCTACATGCCAGCATAGGCAGCTGAACAATAGAGAGGCTGGCCGATCAAACGCCTGATGCACTGAACTACAGAGTAGGACCCCACCCAGGGTGCCCCTTTAAATTCCTGATGTGCGTACAACAGAGAAGGACCCCACTTAAGGAAGCCCTCTAAGTGTCTGAATGGGCGGAGCTATGGAGAAAGATTGGTCAAAGAGGCCTTCTGATTGCCAGCTACAGGAGGCTTGAAAAAAGGGCTCCCATAGGGCCATAACTCCTGCGGCAGAGGCAACCCGTGTCGCTGCATACTTGGCACCGCCAGGGTCCCCACAAGCCAAGCTGCTGTGCAACATTCACGCTCAACCCCCGCTGGGGCAGAGCTGCCACAGGCAAAAAAAAAGTCTTATGTCTAAGCATGCAGGGTCACTTTGGTAGTGTCCGACTCTCTTCGACCCTGTGGACTGTGGCTTGCCAGGCTTCTCTGTCAGGGAGAGGGGTTCTCCAGGCAAGAATACTGGAGTGTATTGGCCAATACTGGTTGCCATACCCTTCTACAGCACTATAATTCCTGCTGAGGAATTATAGCTGCCAACTCCCCTGACTATCTGATATTACCAGAACCCCTGACACTCAAGCAGCTGCACCACCTCCACACCTGGCCCTCACAGGGGCAAACCCAAGTCCTCCAGGGCAGCCTCAGGAGCAAACCCCAGTGGACGACCCATATGCAGAGGTGGAAATAAAACCACAAGTGTAACCCAGGGGCAGTGTGACTAAGGAAGAAGACCCAAAACCCTCCCACCAGCTGTACAAGCTGCAGATGAAATGCACACGATCAACCAGGCAGACTCTGTGTCTCTGGAATATATAAAAGGTCATTGAGAGCTCCCACAAAAAATTACATCATCTGCAAATAGAATAGTTTTACTTCTTTCCAATGTAGATTCATTTTATTTCTTTGCCTTCCTTAATTACCCTGTCCAGAACCTCCAGGACAATGTGGAATAGAAGTGGTAAGAGATGACATCCTTCTATTGTTCCTGATTTTCAGGGGAACTACTTCTGCCTTTTATTATTAAGTACGATGATACCTGTGGGGTTTTCATAGATGTTTTATATCAGATTGAAAATATTGCCTTCTACTTCTACTTTGAGTCTTTGTATCCTGAACGCATGCTGAATTTGGTCCAGTGCTTTTTAGGTAGCTACTGAGATGATAATGCGGTTTTTCTCCCTTATTCTACTGATGTGGTATATTAAATTATTTGATTCTTAATATTAAATCCACAAGGACAAAGATTTTGTAAGGATTTTTCACTTTCATAGATGCTTCCCAAATGCTGTCCATTGTAAAGCTGATGTCCATCAGTAAAGCAGGAGAAGTAAAGCTTGTTTACTACTCCGTCACATCATTCTTGGAGCAGACACTCTGCTGCAGTGAACAGGATGCTTAGAACTTTGCTCATCATGGAGTTCACCAGGTGTGTAGGAGGGAGGCTGAGCACGGTTCAGTCAGTTCAGTTCAGTCACTCAGTCGTGTCTGACTCTTTGCAACCCCATGAATCACAGCACGCCAGGCCTCCCTGTCCATCACCAACTCCTGGAGTTCACTCAGATGCACGTCCATGGAGTCGGTGATGCCATCCAGCCATCTCATCCTCTGTCGTCCCCTTCTCCTCCTGCCCCCAATCCCTCCCAGCATCAGAGTGTTTTCCAATGAGTCAACTTTTCACATGAGGTGGCCAAAGTACTACAGTTTCAGCTTTAGCATCATTTCTTCCAAAGAAATCCCAGGCCTGATCTCATTTAGAATGGAGTGGTTGCATCTGCTTGCAGTTCAAGGGACTCTCAAGAGTCTTCTCGAACACCACAGTTCAAAAGGATCAATTCTTCGGCGCTCAGCTTTCTTCACAGTCCAACTCTCACATCCATACCCCACACAGTCAAAGGCTTTGGCATAGTCAATAAAGCAGAAATAGACGGTTTTATGGAATTCTCTTGCTTTTTTGATGATCCAGTGGATGTTGGCAATTTGATATCTGGTTCCTCTGCCTTTTCTAAAACCAGCTTGAACATCTGGAAGTTCACGGTTCACATATTGTTGAAGCCTGGCTTGGAGAATTTTCAGCATTACTTTACTAGTGTGTGAGATGAGTGCAATTGTGCAGTAGTTTGAGCATTCCTTGGCATTGCCTTGCTTTGGGATTGGAATGAAAACTGACCTTTTCCCATTCTGTGGCCACTGCTGAGTTTTCCAAATTTGCCGGCATATTGAGTGCAGGACTTTCACAGCATCATCTTTCAGGATATGAAATAGCTCAACTGGAATTCCATCACCTCCACTAGCTTTGTTCGTAGTGATGCTTTCTAAGGCCCACTTGACTTCACATTCCAGGATATCTGGCTCTAGGTGAGTGATCACACCATGGTTAGACATGCAAATAGTCAGGTCCCAGCCAATACCAACAAGCCTGAATGCAAAATGGCTCCCCAAGGGGTCTCACCTCCTGGGGGTGTTGGAGGGTGAGGTGTGAGACTGGAACACTCCATTGTGCCCGCAGACATGGGAAGCACAACCACAGGAAGCAGAAGGCACTACAGGGGAGAGGGTTCCATTTGGTACCAATGCAAGTACTGCGTATGGAAGGACAAACCGTCCCCCACTGCCCAGGGTGACCAACTGCAGCCTTTGACACAGATGGGGAGATTGCTACCCTGCGACCCAGGCCTCAAACATGGGCCGAGGGGAGTCCCCTTTCTCAGATGTCCAGGAGGACACTCCAGCCCCATTTTGGCCATGCCCACCCACTGCAGATTTGAATACACAAGCAGCAGCGATTCGTTGTGGAGCTTGGGAGGCATGGAATCCTAGACCACTCTGGGGAGCCCATGTGGAAAACACAGGCTCAGGCTCTCACGGGGTACAGGGACAGAGACCCCAGATCAGACCAGGGCTCACACAGGTAGGTGCTGAGGTTGATGGGCAAGAGTCTACAGTGGGGGTCTTGGGCCTGAGCACTGGAGGACCAGTGGAACCCAGTCTTCAGGAGTGTTCCCTCCCCAGTAAACAGGCTGGAGATGCTTCCCCAGTCAGTGGCTGCTTTAGTGAGGTCACTCTAGGAGTCAGCTGGCATCCGTGGGGGCATCTCTGAGTTCTAGGCAATCAATCGTCTGAGTTGCAGTGCCCTAAGCACTTGTAAGGTGCCATCTCACTTGAAGAAAACCCTGTCACCCCTGCAGGACCTTGAGCCCAGCTCTTTCTCTCAGAGACCCCCTCCCTTTCCCCCCAGCCCTGAGGAAAGTGCCTTGGACGCCTGGTCTGGGTCTGGATTTTCTCTGGATCCTGGAGAGATTTTCAGTTCAGCCCTCACCAGGACTTTAAGACAGACACCTGTGTGTGGGCAGGAAGAGGTGTCCTGCAGAATGCAGGGACCAGGCAAGGTCCTCAGGGGATCGTCTGAGGCAGTGCAGGTGCTGGGTGAGAGGCCACAAATGGGGTGAGGATGTACCTGAGGCCCTGTGAGCAGGGCTAGGAGAGGGGCTAAAGAGGCTCCTGGAGTGGGAGGGAGGCCTGGTGGAAGGTGAGGGGAGAGGGTGGGGATTTGGGGATAGAGAGGATTTGTGGCAGCTGTCACCAGGCGAGGGACTCTGGAAAATGACAGCTGATTAGAGGGATGTAAGGGAGCTGTCATAGGCACAGTGAGGGGAAGACCTCCCCTATCTCCAGAATTCAGTGGCCCACAGTGTGTGCTGAGACATGACAGAGAGGACCAGGTCCCTGGGACTCGTTCTGTGAATCTAGGATTCCCTCTGAACCTTCCATGGGGAAGGATACAAAGTCGCCACGACCAGAGGTGGCCAGGGTGGGTTAAGTCTATTCTGAGGACCCAGACGTGGGAAATTAATTTCAGAACCCCTCAGCTCTCAGGCAATCCCCACCCCTGGGATGAATCTGCCTTCCTCAGGATGATATGCTGATGAATGCAGACTGCAGGGACTGCAGGACTGGAGGCCTCGCTGCCATCGGGTGGACTGAAGAGAGACTCAGTGCAAATGCCAACAAAGCAGCCCAGAAGTAAAGATGTGGGGCTCTGTGTCCCAGGGTGCAGGCTGTAGGCTCTGGGGGAGGGCGGTGAAGCCTCCGAGCTAAAGGAGAGCTGTTTGCTAGAGTAGTGTCTACTTAAAACCATACAAAATCAAAACCACAATGAGGTACCATTTCACGCCAGTCACAATGGTTGCTATCCAAAAGTCTACATGAAATAAATGCTGGACAGGGTGTGGAGAAAAGGGAACCCTCTTACTCTGTTGGTGGGAATGCAAACTCTTACAGCCACTATGCAGAACAGTGTGGAGATTCCTTAAAAAACTGGAAATAGAAATGCCATACGACCCAGCAATCCCACTGCTGGGCATGCACACCGAGGAAAGCAGACCTGAAAGAGACACGTGTATCCCAATGTTCATCGCAGCACTGTTTATAATAGCCAGGACATGGAAGCAACCTAGATGTCCATCAGCAGACGAATGGATAAGAAAGCCATGGTACATATACACAATGGAGTATTACTCAGCCATTAAACAGAATATATTTGAATCAGTTCTAATGAGGTAGATGAAACTGGAGCCTATTATACAGAGTGAAGTAAGCCAGAAAGGAGAACACCAATACAGTATACAAACGCATATATATGGAGTTTAGTAAGATGGTAATGATAACCCTGTATACGAGACAGCAAAAGAGACACAGGTGTATAGAATAGTCTTTTGGACTCTATGGGAGAGGGCGAGGGTGGGATGATTTGGGAGAATGGCACTGAAACATGTATAATATCATATGTGAAACAAATTGCCAGTCCAGGTTCGATGCATGATACAGGATGCTCGGGGCTGGTGCACTGGGATGACCCAGACGGATGGGATGGGGAGGGAGGTGGAAAGGGGCTTCAGGATGGGGAACACATGTACACCCGTGGAGGATTCATGTTGATGTATGGCAAAAGCCCATACAATATTGTAAAGTAAAAAAATAAATAAATAAAATAAATTCTTGCAAAAGAAGAAAAATATGAAAGAACTCCATACTCATTAAAGAAAAATTGGAAAGTAGAGCAAAGCAGAAAACAACAAAACAGTTTTCAGAGTTTCACTAAATAAACAATGTCTGTAACATTTTGGGTATGCATTACTCTATTATTTATGGACTTTAAGAAAAACCAGTCAACAGCAAAATAAATAAATAAATTTAAAAAAAGAAAATAAAAGCATACAACAGGAGAGTTATGAGTTTAAGTTGGATTTGGAGTCTGTTGGGAACTACAACCGAGGACACAGCTCTTCCGTTAGCTCTGAGGAAAATGCTTGGAGGAGGTAGCAGAGAAGTCAGTATGATTTTTCCCTAGGAAGTACATGCAGCCAAGCGTGCATACTGGTAAAAGATTACTGTGAAACACAGAGATCAGATGTCACAAGTTCATTATTTTCATGCTTTTCTGTGTGTGGAAGATGCAAGACTCTAGGGTCACCGAACCTTTTCCTGAGGTATCTGTAAATAAATAAAGGCCAACTTGTCCAAAGCACAGTGTGCCTCACACTGTTTTTCACCCTAAATTCCTTCACAATGCACTTTAGATCAGCAACCACAGTGGTTACAACTAAACACTTGTAGAACTGGCTGTGAGTAATGCTGTTTGTCTTCAGGATCTGAATTTACCTGAGACCAGATGTTCAAGCTGGATTTAAAAAAGGCAGAGGAACCAGAGATCAAATTGCCAACATACTTTGGATCATAGAAAAAGGAAAAGAGTTCCAGAAAAACATCTCCTTCTGCTTTATTGACTATGCCAAAGCCTTTGACTGTGTGGACCACAAGAAACTCTGGAAAACTCTGAAAGAGATGGGAATACCAGATCACCGGACCTGCCTCTTGAGAAATCTGTATGCAGGTCAGGAGGCAACAACCAGAACTGGACAAGGAACAAAAGACTGGTTCCAAATAGGAAAAGGGGTAACTCAAGGCTGTATAAGGTCACCCTGCTTATTTAACTTACATGCAGAGTACACCAAAAGAAAGGCTGGGCTGGATGAAGCACAAGCTGGAATCAAGATTGCCAGGAGAAATATCAATAACCTCAGATATGCAGATGGCACCACCCTTATGGCAGAAAATGAAGAAGAACTAAAGAGTCCCTTGAAGAAAGTCAAAGAGGAGAGTGAAAAAGTGGGCTTAAAACTCAACATTCAGAAAACTAAGATCATGGTATCTGCTTCCATCACTTCATGGCAAATAGATGGGGAAACAGTGGAAACAGTGACAGACTTTATTTTGGGGGGCTCCAAAATCACTGCAGATGGTGACTGCAGCCATGAAATTAAAAGACGCTTGCTCCTTGGAAGAAAAACTAGGACCAACCTAGACAGCATCTTAAAAAGCAGAGACATTACTTTGCCAACGAAGGTCTATCTAGTCAAGGTTATGTTTTTCCCAGTAGTCAGGTATGGATGTGAAAGTTGGACTATAAAGAAAGCTGAGCACTGAAGAATTGATGCTTTTGAACTGTGGTGTTGGAGAAGACTCTTGAGAGTCCCTTTGACTGCAAGGAGATCCAACTAGTCCATCCTAAAGGAAATCAGTCCTGAATATTCATTGGAAGGACAAATGCTGAAACTGGAACTCCAATACTTTGGCCACCTGATGCGAAGAACTGACTCATTTGAAAAGACCCTGATGCTGGGGAAGATTGAAGGCAGGAGGAGAAGGGGATGACAGCGGATGAGATGGTTGGATGGCATCACCGACTCAATGGACGTGAGTTTGAGTACATTCCGGGAGTCGGCCATGGACAGGGAGGTCTGGCATGCTGCAGTCCACAGGCTCTCAAAGAGCCGGACACGACTGAATGACTGAACTGAACTGAGAGTTGGAATTGTCTAAGATGGTTAGGGTCTGTGTCCTCAGGTGTGACGTATTTGAGCTGTTTTGTGTTGCTCTCCAGGATGAGTGCTCTCTGAACTGTTCATGGATTTCTGTCCCAGGAATGAAGTCTCTGAACTATTTTGGGAGGGTTTTGTCCAGAGGGTTGGTCTCTGAGCTGCTCATGGATCCGCATATGAGAGTAGTCTTAAGAGGAAGGCTGGACGGACCCCACTCTGATGGGTTTTAGAAGTAGACCTGTGATATCACATTCGCTACGATTTCTACCATGCCTCCCTACAGAGATAAAAGCTTGTGGCCCCATCCTCAGGGAGGGAAAGTCATGTGCAGTACACAGCCCGCGGTAACAATACTGATAAGAACAGTACTTCCTGACATGACTACCACCCTTGATAGGGGCCCTGAGAAAACACTGTGTACACTCGCTCACTCAGACAATCTGCCGAACCCACGACAAAGAGGCCACCATTTGCAGATGGGAGCCCAAGGCCCAGTACAGACGGAAGGTCGCGGCTAATGAGGACAGGAGGAACTGGATGCAGGCTTGGGCTACTTGAAGGAGGCAGGGAAGACTCAGCAGAACCCTGGCCAGGTAGTGGGGGAGGGAGGCGTTGGTACAGGGCCCCAAGGACCCTGTGACTGTCTCACTGTCAGGATATGTCTCTGTGTCTCCCCTTCACACACCCAGCTTCTTACCTGATGTATGGAATGTAATCTGCACATTCCCTGGGGACATGGTGGTGGAAAATACAGAGCTGAGCCTCCAAGCAGGTGGGGAGAAACCTCACATTCACCAATTTGCATGAGGCTCCACCAAAAATGCAGAGATCCATGCCTCTCTTTCCCCCATTAAAGCACTCCTTGGCACTGAGGTCAGCAGGAGGGCAGACAGGGCTGGACAGGTTGTGAGGGACCCTGTGTACAGCATGAGCCTCCCCATGACTGGAACATCTCCATGTCTTGATCAGGGCAGAGGACCCTGATGTGTGCCAAGAGAGCATAATTAAGACCCAGGCCAGGGGCAACTGAGTCATTTTCTAGAAACAGTCCCTGGTGGGGGGGTGAGGGGCGGGGGCAGGGGGAGCAGTTTCTTTTCTCCTCTAGAGATTGGTACATCATCCAGTAGCAGGGCTGGGGGCCCACGTGTGGGTGCTAATTGGGGATCCTTTGCTGCCAGAAATAGTCTCTCTGTCCCTGTCCAGTGTTCCATCTTTGTCTTTCTGCCTGCCATCTCTGTGCCTGTTACATCCTCCCTCTTTGCCTTTATGAGACTGACCGTGACCTCACTCATACCGTGAGGGTCCTTCCTCTGTCTCTCTTGAGGGTATTATCAATTGACATGGTTGTTCACTGGGAGCAGTAGGAGGGATTCCCCTTGAGTGTAGGGGATTCCAGGAAAGGCATGTTCAGCTGCAGAGGGTCTGTGGTTTTCCTGGGATGAATCTAGAGCTCCTCAACAAGCATTGGGTGATCTGGGCCTCTGAAAGAACCCTGGGGGCTTCTCTGGTAAGAACCCTCCTGTGGCTCAAGTCAAAGTCCCCGCTATGGCCAGAAGGCCCTAGGGGACCGGCCCCTCATCACTGCTCTCATCGGATCTCCTGGCTCTCCCTCCATCATGCTGTGACAGTCACATAGCCCTCCTCATTCTTTTTATACACACTACACTGAGTTCCACTGCCTAGTTTTTCCAGTGGCCTTAATTCTGTCTGGGATACTTTTCTCCCAGACAGGCATCTCCTCTAGGCTTTTGCACAAATGTCACAATCTTAGAAGGAACTTCCCTGGCCACTCTTTCTAGATATCATCCCCTTTCTCTATTTCACTATCCCGGTTTAATGTTAACCACAGCATTTATGAACACCTGATAAATTACTTATCTTTGGGGGCTGTATGACCCCAACACAATGTAAGTTCCATGAAGCCAAAGTTGATTTTCTCTTTCCTAACACACATAGCTGTGCTTGACAGAAACCGTAGAGAGGATGAATGAATGTCAGAATGAAAAAGCAAATTTAAACTTGTTGAGAGAGGCATAGCTAAACAGGCTGAAGATTCTGCTAGGGACATATTCAGGGATGACAGGATGGTGACAAAGCCATTGTCTTTATCTCACCTACACGGAGTCCTTGGGTCCCCTCGGGGTTGACCGTTTCCTAACAGAATGGAAAGTCCTGTTGTCCTTCTCACACATTACTCGCAGTCAACGACAGAGGCCTTCCCCACTCCAGACCTTCAGATCCCAGTCCGAAGTTTTCTCTCCCCTGCCCGCTGGGGGACTGTGGCTCGCTTTCCTCATTGAGACCTATTCTGTATTAAACAGGAAAGCACAAACAAGCACAATGCCCAGCACAGAGAAAATGCTTTCAATGCTTCCTGTTACGATAGTGGCCACTACAGAGAAGTAATCTTCAGTTTATGAAGACATTTTTCTGAGTCCAAGATTGCAGCAATCTGTGGGGTTTTCATCCTAATTTTGCCTTTCCACCCTTGGAGGATCATCTGCTAATTGTCCACCGGCATCTACATCGGCTGTTCCCCAGTCTCACCACCAAGGGGCGCGCGAGATGAAACTGTTCTGCCCTGTGATGTACCACGAAGGGGTAGCGGAAAGACCACCCACTCTGGAAGGTACCATTCGAGGGGGCGTATGACAACAAACAGAGTACTTTTACACCGCGTCAGGCATCGACCAGAGTTCCTAGCGGAGGCATTCGTGGCATCACTGGGTCCATCCCCATTCGCTCCATTCCGTCTTCCCGCTGCATTTTAGTCCGAGTGGACACCGGTATTAAGCTTCAACTGTCTTCGTCTCATTTCCTATTCGACCCCTTGGTTTCTACAGGGATACAACCGAGGGGGGATGGCTATGGAGCGAGATGGGCTGCCAGTTAGGGTTATAGCAACACGGAAGCGTTCTGGGCATTGATTGGTCACCGCGTGATCGCGGGAAGTCCCGCGACTTCCGCCGTGCTTCGTCTCCTGCCCAGTTCCAATTGGCTGGCTGGCTGTTACAGGCATTGGGACCGCAGAGCCAAAGCTGAGGGCGAGAGGCCTGTTGCCCTGTGCGGCTTTTTAGAGCATACAATTGTTCTGCGAGTTTTTTTGCTTTTCCGGAAGGGGTCGAATAGCTATCCTGGTTAGTGGCTAGGTTTGGCGCAGTCGCTGGCTGTGCACGGTGACGGCGTTTCAGTCTTGTTCAGCTCTCCCTCAGTCTGGATCGTGTGGCAGCGCACGGTTATTCGCAGAAATGCATGCAATTCATGTCCAGGGAGAAGTCTCTGAGTTTGCTCTCTCCCCGGAGGGTCACCTGTGTCAGGGAGCTTGGGCTTGTGTATCGCCACGTGTGACAACACAGGTGCTGTTCGGGTACATTTGATCTCCTTGAGCCTTTGGGCGGAGTTGTGCGTGGTGGGATATTTGATCTGAGTGGATTTTGTGAGCCCCTAGGATGCATGTGCCTGTATTCCGGTGTGTGCATTTTTGGAGCTTTCTGGCATTTCAGTCCCTGGGTGTGAGATCTCTGTGTAGGCGTGTGCACCTGAGATTGTGAGAGCTCTGAGATTTTGATTCTGGGCCCTAAGTTGTGATGTCTCTGAGCTGCTTTAAGGATGGGTTTGTCTAAAGGTGTAAACTATCAGCTGCTTGGGGATCTGTGCACAGGGTGCAGGGTTTCCATGTGTCTGGGGACTTTATCTAAAGGTTATATGTTGTTCTTGAGTTATTAAAAGTTCTGTCTTTCTGTTTAGGGTTTTTGTATTAGATCGGGAAGTGTCGAGTGGTTTGCGAGTCAGTGTCCATGATGTGAAGTATCTGTGCAGTTTTCATTTGTTTCTGTCTTGAAGACTTTGGTCTGTTTGGAGGGTCTTTGTCACAGTGTGTAGGGTTATGGTCTCTGTTGTGTTTGAGGGTCTGAGACGAGTTATGTGCTCTCTGTGCAGAGATTCAGTGAGCTCTTTTTGGTGTCTCTGGGTATCTATGTGAGCTGCTTGGAGTCTTTGTGTCAGAAATAAAACCTCTGATGTTCTTGGCTGTGAAGTCTCTGTCCAGGAACTGAGGGTTTGGAAGCTGGCAGACATGATTCTGAGGTCTTGAACCTCACATGCTGACTGTGTGTTGAGCGTATCAGTTGTCTCCTGGAATCTCAGTATGTATCATAATTAATACAGGGGGGCCAGTGCGCGTCTTGCAGGGTACCGGTGCACGTCTTGCAGGGTACCTGTGCGTGTTAGCGTTGTGTGCAAAGGGCCTGGCTTCAGACTATACTTCAGCAAATGTTTTCTGAGCACCTGCCATATACCTGAGCACTATTGGAGGAGTTTGGGACAGGACAGAACTGGTAAATAAATCAAGGGTGGCAGGTGCTGTGAAGAAAGATAATGCTAGATCAGGGGAAAGGGTATATGTAGGTATGAGGTTATTATTTTATTCAAGGTAATGAGGGAAAGTCTCCCTGAAAGATGGCAAGTAAGCAGAGATCTGGAGGAAGTGAGGGAGCAGGCCATGGGGTTATCTAAGGGAAGAGCATTCCAGGCAGAAGGAACAGCAAATGCAACTGTCCTGGCATGGAAATCTACTTGGCGTGCTCCTGAATGTCAAGCAGTCCTGTGATGCACTGGGTTTGGCATGTAGCACTCATTGAAAGGGGTCTGGTTGCTGCTGTCTCTGTTTCTCCCACAATTTGTGATCATCCGCATTTCCAGATGAAGGACTGAAGGCTCCAACATGTGGCCTGTACCGTCTCTCCTACCTATCCCTATCCCTGAAATTAGGAGTGAAGTCTTCTGGTCCATCATGAGAGAGAGAGAGAGAGTTTGAGTGTCCCAGCTGCAGGGATGTCACGCTGAATGTCAGCCAAGCAGCAGAGATCAGTTATAATGTGGGAATCATGCCTCATAACATTGGTACTCTTGATGGGGGGCAGGACTTAAGAAGAAAAAGGAACTGGGGCAAAGGACAGAGGCAGGAAGGGAAGTTGGAGGACAATGAGGGAAAAAAAAGAAAAAAAACACGGCTGGCTTCATCACATTGCTTGGGTTTGGCCCAGTTCACGTTGATTGGCTGACTGTATTAGGACATATTCACCTTTTCCTGTCCCTACCCTTTCTTTCCCTTCCCTTTTTTGTGCCTGAGCAAGTCAGTCCTAAAGCCATTAGGTGTTGCCAGGCAAGGCATGTGTATGTGTAAAGGGGCATCCCTGCCTGGAGAGTCAGAGCCCAAGGTGGAAAGAAGGATATCCCTGGGGGTTAGGTTGGAAGGAGGCTAACTGCTTCATGGATTCAAGCTTGAGTGAGGTGTGGAAGTCAAGGGCCAGGGATGGTTCTGCATAGATTGTGAGGAGGACCTTTTTGTGGAGGAAGGATCACTTATATGCACTGGCATTCATCAACTCGGCAAATACATAAGAATGCTGAGAACCACGTCTCATTTTTGGAAAAGGGAATTTCCAATATGGAAAGGAAGTGAACTAGAACAAATTCTGAGGAATTCTACTGGAATTAAAGGTCTCCGTGCAAACTTCCTATATTCGATAGGTGTGCATATGTGGCTAGACTGATCTATAACTATAGATGTGTGTCTACGTGTTTGTGTGTGTGATTGTGTACACACATGTATTCCCAAGTTACTGGAAACAGCAACATTCCAATGGCACTAATTACACCAGTCCCCAGATCCTAGCTTCTGAACACCTTTCTCCACTAAATGATGGGTTCCCAGGCTGAGGAAGGAAAGGATAAATGAGCCTGGTTCACCTTGTCATGTCAGTAATAAGGGAAAGTTCAAGAATGATGGGGAGATGTCAGAGGGATACAGAATATAGCTTGAGGGCTGTCCCGCCAGAAACACGCAGGGCTCTCTTATTTTTTCCACCTTTTTTGAGGTATTATTGACATATAACCTGTAAGTTTAAGATGCCAATGTGATGATTTGATACACACATATTTGGCAAAACGATTACCATGGCAGGGTTGGCACTCTATCCCCTCACATAATCCTTTTAAAAAAACGTTGAGGAAATAACATCTCAGATCTACCCTGTTAGCTTTCACTGTATTATACAGTTTTGTTAATTATACTCACCATGCTATACATTGGATCCACATAACTTATTCACCTCATACCTGTAAGTTCGTACCCTGTATTCAACATTTTCCCCAGGGCCCGGAAACCACCATTCTAAACTCTTATTTCTGTAAGTTTGACTTTTTTAGATTCTGCGAATACGTGAGAACATACAATATATGTCTTTCTCTCTTTCACCTTTTTCACTTAGCATAAAGCCTTTGAAGTCCATTCATGTTGTTGCAAAAGGCAGAATTTTCTTCTTTCTGGCTGAATAATATTCCATTGTATATATCGCCACATTTCCCTTTTAAAATTAGTTTCTTTCATTTGGAGGGGAATTACTTTACAATACTGTGATGTGTTTGTCATACATCAACGTGAATCAGCCATAGGGATTCACGTATCCCCCCATCCTGAACCCCCTCCCACCTCCCTCCCTACCCTATCCCTTGGGGTTGTCCCAGAGTCCCGGCTTTGGGTGCCCTGCGTCATGCATGGAACTTAACACTGGTCATCTGTTTTACATATGGTGATGTACATGTTCCAATGCTATTCTCTCAAATCATCCCAACCACTCCTCCCACTGAGTCCGAGTCTTTTCTTTACGTCTGTGTCTCCTTTGCTGCCCTGCATGTAGGGTCATTGGTACCGTCTTTCTAAATTCCATATATATGTGTTAATGTACAGTATTTCTCTTTTTCTGACTTACTTCACTCTGTATAACAGGCTCCAGGTTCATCCACCTCTGTAGAACTGACTCAAGTGTGTTCCTTTTTATACTTGAGTAATATTCCATTGTATATGTACCACAACTTCCTTATCCGTTCGTCTGCCAATGGACATCCAGCTTGCTTCCATGTCCTAGGTATTGTAAACAGTGCTGCAGTGAACGTTGGGGTACATGTGTCTGTTTCACTTCTGGTTTCCTCGGGGTGTCTGCCCAGCAGTGGGATTGCTGGGTCACATGGCAGTTCTAGTCCCAGATTTTAAAGGAATCCCACACTGTTCTCCGCAGTGGCTATAGCATTTTGCATTCCCATCAACTGAGTGAGAGCGTTCCCCTTCCTCCACACCCTATCCAGCATTTGTTGTTTGTAGACTTTTTGATGGTGGCCGTTCTGACCGGTGTCACCACGTTTTCTATATCCATTCACTCTTCATAGACACCTAGTTGCTTACAACTCTTGGTTTGAAGGTGCAAAATAAATTTCAGGTTAGTGTTAATCTTCCAACATTGTTTTTCAGAATCATTTGGCTATTCTAGTTCATTTGCCTTACCACAGAAATTTTATCATCAATTAGTCTATATGTACAAAAAAGTCCTGCTGGAATTTCTGACTGGAATTGTATGAAATTGATGGATCTGTATGTGGACTACTCACATCCTAATTATATTGAATTTCTCAACCCGTGAACACACCGTGTGCCCCCATTTTGTTAGGTCTTATTTAAGGAACCACGTTGCATTGCCTTTTCTGCCATTGTTTTATCAAGTCTAATTCTCATATATCAAATTCTGAAAATCTGACTCTGATGAAGATATGAAAATATTAGGAGTCAGACTTTCATCAGCAATGCCTTATTTCTTGTGTAGTTTTAGCATTGCCCGTTTATTGTGTTTCTTATCTTTTCTGCTAATATTCGTGATTGTTTAATCCAAGGGTGATGGTATGGGTATTTTCTGGCGTAAATCGTGAGGAGATGTTCAGCTGTGTTTTGGGAGGGAGAGTCTGAGGACAGGGGCACAGGGGAGAGAGAGCAGAGTCGGGGTGGGGGAGGTGAAAGCGTGGGGGCAGGGACAGGGGGCTACTAGTACAAGCGGAAACAGAAGTGAAGAGACACAAGAAGAAGAGCTCCCCTCTGGACCGTGCTTAGCTCTCTGTACGTATACGCGTAATGAAGTCTTTGAGTACTCATAGCAACACTGTGCAGACAAGGCAATGGCAACCCACTCCAGTACTCTTGCCTGGAGAATCCCAGGGACGGGGGAGCCTTGTGGGCTGCCGTCTCTGGGGTTGCGCAGAGTCGGACACGACTGAAGCGACTTAGCAGCAGCAGCAGCAGCAACACTGTGAGGGAAGCATGTTTAGTGCTACCATCCCTTTCAGCAGCTGAGGAGCAGAGACACATAGATGTTAATAGATGAATGAATCTGCACAAAGTCACCTAGCTGGCAAGAGCTGAGTCAGATTGGTGCCCAGGCCAGAGAGAAACAGCCAGGTGTGGTATCTGACCCCCAATCTGGAATACAGTGCAGTGTCTGGTGTACTCAGGATCAAAAGGCAGATCAACCTCTCCATCCGCATGAAACATTACGATGGATCTATGTATGGATTGAACCCAGTGTCTCCTAGGTGAATGAAAGACCATGAGGTGTCATGTCATCATGCACACATTACAGAGAACAATTCCTGGTCCATACCGAGGTCTAAACAGTGTTTCCTCTGACCAACATTAGTGGAGCACCCTCATCATTATGGAAAGTAGCATAACTATAGTGATAAACAGATAGAACCACAGATACAATATCATGAAGATATTACCTCCCCCATCTGTTAATTTTCTTAAATGTAGAGAACAAAACCTGGAAGGCAATAGACCACTACTAAGTTGTTTCCTCTTAAGTGTGACATTCTAGATAATTTCCAAAGAACATTTTATTAGTATTTTAATGTGTTGTATCTTCATTGTTACATAGGCAGTTTTTCTATTATAATTGAAAAATGCACTTTCTGAAAACTTGATCTCCTCAGGTATCTTGAGGTTTCAGCATAAAAAAGTTGTGTGGGTATCCCTGCCCGGTGAAAACCGAATCGGCACACTGAAGTCAGAAGTAATATCTTTGGTACAGTAGGTGGGGGGCTGTGGGGAGTAGAGAGTTCCTGATGGAAGGCTGGCTAAGCCTGCAAGCATTGTGAAAAAGATCACTGATGCTATAGGCCCAAACCAAACAATAGCTCACAGGTCCCAAGGAAGACACTGGTGTTCTATGTACAGAAATGTCTGTGTTAGGACTGTCAGACCTTTGCTCTTTTGGCTCCCATGATGCAGTGGGGCAGCTTGCAGTGCTTATAACACAGTTCTGCTTTGACCCAGGCTGTGGATGAGAGTCACAGCCTCCCCTGCAGCACCACCCTCTTTGTGGGCGATCTGGAGCCTTTTTTATGATGTCTGGGAATCGACAGATTCCGAAGAGAAAGGAGAAAGAAGATACATAGCGCAGGGGGTACATGCACCCACCCTGTGCATGTGGTGCTAGAGATGGGCTAGAGATGCAGGTGCAGCTTGTTACAGGAACCCGTTGGGGATGAGTGGAGTTGGATTCAGTGACTCAAGGAAGAAATGTGGAAGTGAATGTAAAGGGAGAAAACACATTGAGGGGTAAACAGCTCCAACTCCCAATTCTGTACCAGGGTAGGGTGCTCCATTACTGTTGTGAGAAGGCGCCCTGGTCTGAGCTCAGGGAGGGAGTGATGAGCGTTCTAAGGACCCGCCATCAACCCTAAGCAGGGGGCGCTGAGAGTGTGAAGACATTGAGTCTCAGGCTTTACCACTGACAGACACAGAAAGCTTCTTAGCCCTGCTCAGAGTGGGGCTGTGGCACATTAGGGAAGCTCAAAGATAGGGTGGTAGTGGTGGTACTTCAGTCGCTCAGTCGTGTCTGACTATTAACGAGCCCATGGACTGCAGCATGCCAGGCTCCTCTGTCCTACACTATCTCCCTGAGTTTGAACAAAGTAATGTCCATTGTGTTGGCGATGCTATCTAACCATCTCACCCTCTGTCTCCTCCTTTCTCCTCCTGCCTTCGATCTTTTCCAGCATTAGGGTGTTTTCCAATGAGTCAGCTATTCGCATCAGGTGGCCAAAGTTTTGCAGCTTCAGCATCAGTCCTTCCAGTGAGTATTCAGAGTTTATTTCCTTTAGGATTGGCCGGGTTGTTCTCCTTACGGTCCGAGGGATTCTAAAGGGTCATCTCTGTAGCACCACAATTCGAAAGCATCACTCAGTCTTCTTAATGATGCAACTCACACATCTGTACACGACTATTGGAAAAACCATAGTTTTGACTCTGCAGACCTGTGTCACCAAAGTGATGTCTCTGCTTTTTAATATGCTGTCTAGGTTCATCATGGGCTTCCCTGGGGGCTCAGTGGTAGATAATCTGTCTGCAATGCAGGGGAATTAGGACACCTGGGTTCAGTTCCTGGGTTGGGAAGTTTCCCTGGAGGAGGGCATGGCAACCCACTCCAGTATCCTCGCCTGAAGAATCCCCTGGACAGAGGAGCCTGGCGGGCCTTGGTCCATGGGGTCGTAAAGAGTACACCGAGAGACATCACCTCCCAAACAGAATCTCTGGCCAATAGGCTGTCTCTCTAGCTTTACTCATCTCAAGTAAAATCTGTTTCCTGGCCTCAGAAGCCACGTGAGATGACGAAGGAAACTTGAGGCAGTGGTGACTCATGCAGCGATTTGGTGCAAGATCTGTATTCGTTTGGGCCAAGTGATTGCAGGGAATGAAATGGGGTAGGGTGATGAAGGAAATGAGATGATGAATTTATTGCCCCGGCCACCTCCCTGCTCCCAGGTAGCCGACTTCAGTAGGGCTGGCTGGTGTCAATGCCTTGTGTGTAGGCTCACTTGTAACAACATCCTGTGTGTGGTATGAGCAACTTGGTGGGCAAATCAGACAGCATGGCCAAATATTCATTTCTCAGAGTGGATGGAGGGAGAAGAGAGAAAAGAGGGATGAACCATGGGCTAGTTGGGAGTCACTTTCTAAAATCTCAGTATTTCTTCACAAGGTGTGTGTATGAATTCTTTTGTTTATCTGAGAATTGGCTTTCTAGGTGAGGAAATATCATTGTGAGAGACTCCTTGTGACATGTTAAAAAAAAGGTTGGGAGTGAATGGGATTAAGGGCATTTTCCAAGTATTTCACACCAAGTGTTTGTTTAAGGGCACAGCAGTGGCCTAAAGGAACTGAACTGAGTGGTTGAAATACAGGTTTCAGTTACTGAAATGTGAAGTGACTCTTTCTGGGATGTGTGGTCATCCTAGCCTGTGGTCACAGGCAACTCATAAACTCATAGGATTTGAACCGTGTCTTCCAAATGTCTTTTGCTTTCTGCCCTGAAATGTGGTGGAGGCCTCAGTTCCGGTGACTAAAGTTCCTAGGTAACAGTTCTCTGAGAAAAGTAGCTCTCTAGAAAAGAGCAGTGCCTGGGAAGCTGATCTAAAGTTTTAACATAGCCTGTGATGTAATTTTTGTTAGCTTCACTCAAGATATGATCATTCAAAGGATATGGAGAGATGCACCTGCTTCTGTATCTACCATTGGATTTTTCAAATGAACATACAGTAAGCTTGGCCCGGTTTTCTTTCTTCTTATTTATTTATTCATTGTTGACTGCACTGCGTCTTTGTTGCTGCACGAGGGCTTTCTCTAGTTGTGGAGGAGGAGCACTACTCTCTAGTGGCGGTGCATGCGCTTCTCATCTCAGAGACTTCTCTTGTTGCGGAGCATGGCCTCTAGGCTCGGGGGCTTCCGTAGTCGGAGCAGGTGGGTTCAGTGGTTGTGACACACAGTCTTAGTTGCCCTGCGGCACGTGGAGTCTTCCTGGACTAGGGACCGAACGCCTGCCCCGTTGCATTGGCAGGGGGCTTCTGTTTTATTTTTTTAATCATCAATTCATTTCAATTGGAGAATAATTACTATACGATACTGTGATGGGTTTTGCCATATATCAACACGAATCGGCCACAGGTATACGTGTGTCCTCCCCTCCTGAACCCCCATCCCACCACCCTCCCCACCCTATCCCTCTGGGTTATCCCGGAGCACCGGCTTTGGGTGCCCTGCTTCATGCATCGAAGTTGCCCTGGTCATCTGTTTTACATATGGTAATGTATAGGTTTCACTGCTATTCTCTCAAATCATCCCACCCTAACCTTCTTTTGCTGAGTTGAAAAGTGTTCTGTACGTCTCTGTCTCCTTTGCTTCCCTGCATGTACAATCGTTGCTACCTTCTTTCTAAATTCCATATATAGGCATTAATATAAGTATTTGTCTTTCTCCTTCTGATGTACTTCTGTCTGTATAACAGGCGCCAAGTTCATCCACCTCATTAGCACTGATTAAAATGTGTTACTTTTTATAGCTGAGTAATGTTCCATTGTGTGTATGTACCACAACTTCCTTATCCATTCATCTGCCGTTGGACATCTAGGTTCCTTCCCTGTCCTAGCTATTGTAAATAGTGCTGCTGTGAACATTGGGGTACATGTGTCTCTTTCACTTCTGGTTTCTTCAGGGTGGTATGCCCAGCAGTGGGATTGCTGGGTCGTGTGGCAGTTCTGTTCCCAGTTTTTTAAGGAATCTCCACTCTGTTCTCCTCTCCACAATGGCTGTACCACTTTACATTCCCACCAACGGTGGAAGAAGGTTCCCTTTTCTCCACACCATCTCCAGCATTTATTGTTTGTAGACTTTTTGATGATGGCCATTCTGATATGTGTGAGATGATACCTCATTGTGGTTTTGATTTGCAGTTTTCTAATAATGAGTGATGTTGAGCATCTCTTCATGTGTTTGGTAGCCATCTGTATGTCTTTGGAGAAATGTCTGTTCAGGTCTCTTGTCCACTTTTTATGGGGTTGTTCGTTTTTCTGGTATTGAGCCGCATGAGCTGCTTGTATATTTTGGAGATTCATTCTTTGACAGTTGTTTCATTTGCTATTATTTCCTCCCGTTCTGAGGGCTGTCTTTTCACCTTGCTTATAGTTTCCTTCGTTGTGCAAAAGCATTTAAGTTAAATTTGGTCCCTTTTGTTTATTTGTGTTTTTATTTCCATTACTCTGGGAGATGGGTCATAGAGGATCTTGCTGTGATTTATGTCAGAGGGTGTTGTGCCTATGGTTTCCTCTTAAGAGTTTTATAGTTTTTGGTCTTACATTTAGGTCTTTAATGCATTTTGAGTTTATTTTTGTGTATGGTGTTAGAAAGTCTTCCAGTTTCTTTCTTTTACCCGTAGTTGAGCATTTTCCCCAGCATCACGTGTTGAAGAGACTTTGTTTATGCCATTGTATATTTGTGCCTCCTTTGTCAAAGATAACGTGTGCATAGGTGTGTGGATTTACCTCTGGGTTCTCTATTTTCTTCCATTGATTTATACTTCTGTCTTTGTGCCAGTACCATACTGTCTTGATGACTGTAGATTTGTAGTATAGTCTGAAGTCAGGAAAGTTGATTCCTCCAGTTCCATTCTTCTTTCTCAAGATTGCTTTAGGTATTTGAAATCTTTAGTGTTTCCATACAAAGTGTGAAATTATTTGTTCTAGTTCTGTGAAAAAATACCTTTGCTAGTTTGATCGGGATTGTGATGAATCTAGATTGCTTTGGGTAGTAGATTCATTTTCACTGTACTGATTCTTCCAATCCAAGACCGTGGTACATTTCTCCATCCACTTGTGTCATCTTTGATTTCTTTCATCAGTTTGTTTTTATAGGTCTCTGTATACAGGTCTTTTGTTTATGTACACAAATTTATTCCTAAGTATTTTATTCTTTTCATTGCAGTGGTGAATGGGATTGTTTCCTTAATTACTCTTTCTGATTTTTCCTTATTAGTTTATAGGAATGCAAGGGGTTTCTGTGTATTAATTTTATATGGCAGGCACATTCTTAACCACCGGACCACCAGGGAATTCCTGGCCTGCTTGTCTTTGGGTGTGCAGCTATCTGAGCTGTGACGCAAGGAGAGATTCCAGTGATGACCACCACGACCAGGACACAGGCCATGTCCATCACCCTAAAAACGCCCAGGTACTGCCCCTTTCTGGTTTCCCCTCCCACACCCCAAACCCTGGCACAAGGATCTGTCCTCCTTCACTACATTTTGTCCTCTGCAATTTTAAAATTCCTTTCGTATTCTGGATTGAAGACCTTTCTCAGATCTGTGCTTCACAAACGTCTTTCCCCTAATAACAAATAGCTTCCCTTTTCATTACAGGAGACATGAGTGATGAAATGTACTTTTCCTCCCCGCACTCAGAGCCCAATGTTGTGTAGCCAGCAAGTGCCTGTGAGATTCTTCAGAAGTGAAAATAAATTCTGCTGTCTGTCAGTCTGTGCTCTCAGATAGCCCCAGAGCTATATTTCTGCAGAAACCCACGAGTCTTCTGCAGACAGAGGCACTTGAGAACAGGTATATTTATTGGAGTCTGAACTGGTGATCTCATCAGAGAGCTTCAGAGCTCAACCCATCTTGCAAGACTTGTCTCCCAGCTCCAAGGGAACTTTTCTTCTTGAAACTCAGAGGCATGAATTTAGTCAGTGTGGGCACGTTTAGCAGGGCTAACATGGCATTTCAAGGTTGTTCATCCTTTACCAGGTATCAGATCACATTCAATATGTTTCTTTCTGTCACCTTAGTTACTCCTCCTTCAAAGACCCATCATTTTGGAAGATTTCAATACTAATTGATGAGGTTACAAAGCAGACGACAGGGAAGTTAGGGGGATTGCTCAGAGTCACATAGGCCGCCAGAGGAAAAGTGACCCACGAACCTTGGCATCCTCCATTCAGAGCCCCCAGTCTTTATTTCTTAAGTAAATTTGCCATGCGTGTGTGCATGCTGTCACATCAGCCATGTCCAACTCTTTGTGACCACATGACTGTAGCCCACCAGGCTCCTCTGTCTATGGGATTTTCCAGGCAAGACTACTGGAGTGGGTTGCCATGCCCTCCTCCAAGGGATCTTCCCAACCCAGGAGTCCAACCCACGCCTCCTGCAGCTCCAGCTTTGCAGGAGGATGCTTTACCGCTGAGCCACTGGGGAGGCCCAAATTTCACATATGATATTATATTTGTTTCAAGTGCACAACAGAGTGATTCCATATTTCTAAACATTATGAAATAAATTGCTACGATAAGTTTGATTACCATGTGTCACCACAGATATTTCTTACAAGGTTATTGACTATATTTCCTGTATGTGCATTCCATTCCCATGACTTATTTTATAACTGGAAGTTTGTATCTCCTAATGCCTTCCCTGTTTTACACATCCCCCTACTCCCTCCTCCTCTGGTAACCACCAGTTTGTTCTGGGTGTCTCTGAATCTATTTCTGTCTTGTTTCTCGTGTTCTCTTATTTTATTTCTGAGGTTCCACATGTAAATAAAACTGCGTGGTATTTGTCTTTCTCTGTGTGCCTAGTTGGCATAACACCCTCTAGGTCCATCCATGTTGTCGACAATGACAAGATTTCATTCTTTTTTATATTGCTGAGTAATATTCCACTGTATGTGTGTGTGTGTGTGTGTGCGTGTGTGTGTGTACCATTTCTTCCTTTTTGACTCATCTATCGATGGGCAGTTAGGTTCCTTTCATATCTTGGCTCCCCTTGGCTGTAAATAACGCTTCAGTGAACAGAGGAGCACATATATGTTTTGTGACTAGTGTTTCTTCTATTATTAAGAAAAATACCAAAAGTGGAACTGCTGGATCATATGATAGTTCTTATTTTGAGTTTTTGAGGAAACCCTCATTTTCTCCGTAGTGGCTGCACTGATATACATTTCCACCAACACCTCACGAGGGTTTCCTTTTCTCTACATCCTCCCCAACATTTCCTACTTGTTGTCTTTTTGAAAACAGCTACTTGACAGTTTGAGGAAGTACTTCACTGTGGTCATGATTTTCTAATCCCTGAGGAGGAGATGTTGAGCATCTTTTCATATGTCTATTAGCCATCTGTATCTCTTCTTTGCAGAAATGTCTATTCAGTGCTTTGCCCCATTTTAAAATCGGGTTTTGGGTGTTTTTCCCAATTCATTCTATGAGTCCTTTAGCTATTTTGGATATCTGCCTGTTTTCCGATGTATGTCACTTGCTCATATCTTCTCCCACTCAGCAGGTTGCCTTTTTCTTTTCTTGACGGTTTCCCTTGCTGTGTAAAAGCTTTTTAGTTTGATGAACTCCCATTTGTTTATTTTTGCTTTTGTTGCTCTTGCCTGAGGAGACATGTCAAAAAAACTATTGCTAAGACCTATGTCAAAGAGCGTACTGCCTACGTCTTCTTCTAGGAGCTTTATGGTTTAAGGTCTAACAATTTCGTCTTTAGTATTCTGTGGTTGTGGTTTATTTTTGAATGTTGTGAAGAAAGGGGTCCAGGTTTCCATAACCATTTATTGAAGAGAAGCATTTTCCGTGATGGATGTTCTTGGCTCCTTTGTCATAGACTAATAGGCCATATGAGCACAGGTTTATTTCTGACAGAGCATCCCCAACTGTACCCTCCGTAAAGGCTGGAGTGAAGTAAGAAGACCCGGTGACTCCAGTGTCCGTCCACAGCTGGTGGCACACCAAGTCTGGATAAGATATGTCACTGATGCTAGCAACAGTGCACTGGGGCAGGGATGGTCATCCCCGCCTGGCACAAGTTCCCCAGGGTGGGATGCGATGGGCTCACTCCAGCAGCCCACCCAGATCGATCCTGCCATCCACAGTCCCTCATTTAGCCAATCATGAAGGTTTTCACTGTATATGTTACATCCCCTCCATGCCGTGTCAGGTTGGCTGTTGAGACGGGGAGGTGAGGAGGAATTGCATGGCCAGTCCGTGCCCTCGAGAATTGACTCATTGAGCAGAGAGGAGATCTGACACCCTTAGATGAGCTGCCGAGTGCATCACTGATCCCCTGTGAGGCTGCGTTGCTAGGAGACGAGAAGACTGTCAAGGATCAGAGTAGATAAGTGGCCATGGCGGGAGAGGGGACAGGGTACTCTGGATCCTTGCTGTTCCAGTCCCAACTGCAGAATTACCCACAGCCTGCATGAGGGCGCCTGGAGGATGGATAGGCAGTTGTAAATGAAGATATCAGCTGTGCCACCCCCTCCCCACCTCAAAGACTGTATCCCCCACCTGCCCATTGGGTGTTGGTGATCTGGGGGTCACTTCTGAGCAGCATACTCTCCCCAGTTACAGAGTAGGAGCCAGAATCCTGTGATGTGCAGAGATGTCCAGCACGTCAAATTCTAGGCCAGAGACCAAGCCATAGGAACCAACAGGCCAGAGAACACTGGATGGGAGTTGGGTTAAAGGCAGTGGCCAAATAACAAATCTGAATGTACCTGTAGCAAGCAACGATATTGAACCATTCATTTAAAGACCTTCCCACAGAGGGAAGTCCTGGGCCTCCTGGTTTCATCAGTGAAATCTATCAAAGGTTTAAAGAAGAAATAGCACCCATCCTTCACAGATTCTTCCTGAATAGACAGGAGGGAGGAGGGAACATTTCCTAATTCATCCTATAAGCACAGTATTACCCCAGTACCAAAGCCAGATTGCCATCACCAGAAAGCTACAGACCCATATCTATCATGAATAGCGATGCATACACCCTCAACACAGTACCTGCAAGCCAAATCGAGAAACATTTTGCAAAGGGCTGTGCGAGATCTTTCCCAGGACGGCAGTATTGAACCAACACTCAACTTCAGTTACGGGAAACAGCGTATTGATGTAATGAAGGACGGAAACCACCTGCCATCTTGACAGACAAAGAAAAAGCACTTGACACAGTTCAAGACCCATTCATGACAAATAAATAAATAACTAAATCAATAAACACGGTCAACCATCTCGGGATAGAAGGGGTCGTCGTTGCCATGTGAAGAACATCCCTGAGAAACATCCAGCTCTCGTCACATCACATCTAGTAGAGTCTGAGTGAATGCTTGCCTCTTGAGATCCAGACCAGGACAGGAGGTCTGCTTCAACCACCTCTATTCCACACTGACTGAAGGGTCTAGCCTGTGCACCGTGCAAAAGAAGAAATGAAATCATGGAGAAATGAGAAATGAAACCCATGTCCAAACAAATACTCGTCCTTACATGTCTTTCACAGTAGCACTGTCTGTAATCTCCAAACAGTGGAGCAGCCTAAAAGCCTGTCAGCTGGAGAGTGGTAATCAGAGTATTCTTAGCCATTCAGTGGAACAGCACGGAAGGATGAAAAGTGATGAACTGCTTTCTGCTGCCACATGGGTGAGCCTCCAAAGCACTGTGCTAAGTGAAAGAACCCAGACACAAAAGGCCACTTCCTGCAGGAGTCCGTTATTCTGAAATGCCCACAAAGGGCAAATCTACAGACAGAAATTAGATGAGAGGATGCCTGGGCCTGCAGGTCCTGTTGGGGATCGACTGCTGATGGGTACACGGAACCTTTTAGTGGTGCTGGCAGTGTTCCACAAGTGCACTGTGGTGGTGGTTGCACCACTGTGTGAAGTTACTAAAAGTCACTGCCCTGGAAGTGATGGGTGTGATTTGTGGTATGTAACTATACCTCAGTAAAGCAGTTTAGGAAGGTAATGCAGATGTCCAAGTGTAACATGGGGGGAAAGATATGCCATTGCTTTTGTAACAACGAGGACTGGCCATGCTCCTCCCACGTTCTGGGTCCGGCCTCCTCCACATGTGCTAGATGCTCCCTCCAGAGACAGTCGCTGTGCACGTCAGGACAGAATCCCCAGTGAGCACACGTCTAGTTTGTCTCTTTGTTTACGCACAGGCGCCCATTGTGTGACCACAAGTCAGTGGCTCCGGACAGTCTCCCAGGACCCACCCTGCATCTGAAATTCTACTTTGTTGGCTTCCCATCCTGCTCAAATCACGTGGACCCAGCCTCCGTTTCCCAGATTCAATCACGGATCTCAGCCCTTAGCTCCAACCTCTGGTCACAGAAATACCTGTTAACCTGGTGTGACGGCCCCTTTCTGACCTCAGCAACCCAGGAGGGATGCTCAGCAGAGCAGTAACTGAGACAACGGAACTCCATCCATCCTCCTTCTGCCGGCAGGACTGAGGTGTGTTCCCTCCCATCCATCCATCTGCCTGAGTGTCTGGTAAGGAAGGGGACTTGGGGGCATAACACACCACTGAGTCATTGAAATTGTTCTAAATATGGCTGTGAATAAATGTGTCAAAATACCGCTCAGAAGGGAAGACACAATATTTTTAAAAAATTTGCTTTAGTAGGAAACATGGCTCTTCAGTTCAGGATTCTATTTAAAACCAGGACGGGTGAAGCATCATGCGATTGTGCTTCTCAACCTAAACTATGCCTCAAATCTCCCCTGGAGAGGCTTTAGAAGAGCTGATGCTGGCAGGACATCCACAGAGGGTCTGAAGTAGTAGGTCTGGAGTGTGGCCCTGGTGTGAGCATTATCTGAAAAAGTTCTCTTATGAAAGCCGAGCTTGCAGCTGTGGAAACAGAACCCTTTCTTACAGGAGGAAATCGAAGATCAAAAATTTGCGACTCCTCTCTACAGCGAAAGCATGTTTTCATCATGACCCGCTATACTTGACAGCTATCTTAGGCTGAGGAAAGGGACAACTTGCCCAAATTAATACTGGTTTGAAAACTGACCTTGTGCTTGCTCTGCTGCGTGTTTCTGAATCCAAAGTTTTACAGTTAAAACCCTGCTGTTGTTAGTGAAACTCCGTACGTTTTAGTTCTTGGCAGGATCCCTTGTGCCTAGTTAGTTGAATACATTTCTAAAACACTGTGCAGATAACTTCATTCAACAGATCAGAATAGTGCATCAAAGATTAAAGATGGCTGAGAATTGTAGCTTCTGATGTTGATGTACGAGGATCTGCTGTCAGCGTATTTGCTGCCTGTGCTCAGTTGCCATTTTAACCTGTTTCCTGTGTTATCAAATTAACTCCTGGGCTCAGATGAAGACCAAATTGGAACGGGATGCTTATTGGGAAAAATACAGTTAAGCAATCCCTTGTTTGGTGCACACGCATGAAGACCCACCTCCCTAAACGTTCTTTAGGGATCTCTTCCAGATATTCTTTGGCACATTGCCCAGCGATGGGCTTGCACTGCTGTGTCCTGACTCACCGTCTTGTTAAAGACAGGGCTTTCAACCTCTCAGGTGCATCACAGCACCCGGGTTCTCTCGGAGATCCAAAAGAGGGTGATGGCCCGTGCTCAGGACACCTACAGAGCGTGTCTGCAGGAACAGGGCCTCTCAGAGGAACCCATCCCCACCTGTGGCAACAGGAGGATCTCGGGTCAGCCTTTTCCAGAGCAGCTCCAGGGGAGTCATGGCACAGTGAAGATCACAGCCAGCAGCATGCCCGGGATTGTGGTTTAAGGAACTGGGTGGATGGCAGTGCCCATCCATGAGACAGGAAACGTTGGCCTGGGGCTACTAGCAGGCCTGCAGGGCTTATGGAACAACTGAGTGCAGATGCCCCATACATCTCGGCCTGTGGGGAATCCGGGACCCAGCTGAGATGTTAGGTAGATTTAGTGATAGGAAAAGCCAACAGCATACACGGGGATACTGATGAAAACAAGTCAGATGGGTAAAAGCTCTGGGGAGTGACGTGGTCACCCAAGGATCGTGTACCGAGTGGAAGAGCACAGGGCAGAGGTTGGAAACCAGAGGAAAACAAAGCCCAAGATTTAGGAGGGGATCAAAGTAAATGGACAGATAAGGAGACTTAGAAGTAATGGCCTGAGAGGTATGGGGAAAGCCAGGGTGGGCTGCTGTCACAGACTCTGACCAAGGAAAAGTGGTTTTGAAAATGGAACGTGTCTGTGGCCAATACAGCACTGGGTACTATGGTTTGGCCCACGGAGCTCTTGGGAGATGTTAGCAAGGGGATGTTCTGTGGATGGGCACATGGTGGAGGAATCGAGAGGTAACCAGATAAGGATGGTCCTGGAATCTATACTTTCAAGAAGCATGGCTTGAAAGGAACCAAAGACGCACGGTATTGGAAGTAGCGGGCTGTGTGCTCACAGGGTGTGCTCTCCTCTCCTGGCTCCATCTGGTGATGCTGACCTGCACCACCCATGGGTGGGGGTGATGAAACTTGCATTTTTGTCTCCCTCCTCTTTCTGTGCCCCAGTCCTCCCTGGCTGACTGAGCCTGAGCCACCCTTCTGGCATGTGCAGACCCCTCTGAATCTGGGTCTGATCGTCCAGCCCATCCCCGGGCAGGGACGTCCACTCCTCATTCTCAGCCACAAGGTCCCCTAGCCCATTGCCTGCTTAGGCTTCATCTGGATTCAGTCCTTTTCCACATTTCTGCCACGGGTGATGCAGAGCCCTCCCTTGGATCTCACCTGCACCGCAGCAGGAACCAAGATCAGCTCCAGAAAATGAAATTCCTAAACTGCAGCCACCCTTCTGCCCAAAGACTCCATTGGGTCATTGTACAGTGTGCCCCCTGTGAGTCCCTAGTGTGAATGGGGTGGAACCCTCCTTTCCCTGGTGTTCCTCTTCATTTCTGGTCACACCTCCCTTGTCTGAGCTCTCTCACCTCTGCCTGCCACTGCCTCTGTGGGCCATTCCCCCGCTGTGACTGGGACGCTCTTTCCTTTGGCTTGTCTTTCATTTGACCCAAGACTTTCCAAACAATATCCAGGTGTAGAATGTGTACCTTGTCCAGTACATCTAGGAGACACTGTTGTCACATAAGCCCCACACCCCTGAACTATAAAAAAACAGGGATAAAGAACACAAGAGTCAAATATACCAAAGGTGCCTGAGATGTTGGCTAAGATGAGCACTGAAGAGTGTCTGTGGGATCAGGAAGTATGGATATTAATGATGGCCTTGACAAGACCAGTTAGAGTGGAGTGACTGGGACAAAAGCTCCACGGAAGGGGGCTGAGGAGAGAATATCTCAGCAGAATTTGAAGCAGTTTTGCTTTGAAGGGCAACGGGTAATGTGCCAGTAGCTGCAGAATAGGGTGGTGGAAGACGGTGGGTTTCTCCCTTTCCTGTGGAATGCTCCGATGTAGAGGGAGCAGGTGCTGGTTCAGGAGAGAGGAATGATAACTGCAGGTGCAAAGTCCCTGAGAAGGTGCAAGGCATGGGATCCCGGGCAGAGGTGACGGGCTGGGTGCAGTCAGGAGCAGGCGTGGAGAGAGGCAGCGGAGTGCCAGAGCAGAAACATGCAGATCGGGACTGGGAAACTTGAGAAATCCCACGGGGTTGCTTCGGTATTCTCCACGAATTATTAGTGGGTGGAGCTGGTGGTCATTAGCATGGAGGAAGGTTACTAGTGTGTAGTGTAGGAGTGTAGCTAGGTGACATGAAACTGAACAGCGGTCTACTCCCGCCATGGATTCAAGAGAAAATACTTCTGTAAATTTGTAAAGTTTTCTCCTCGATGCTCAGGTGCACAGACACAGGCAGGGAGTGGGCAGGCAGGAGGGTGCAAGGAGCCCAAGAGGTGTTTGTCCTGGAGAGGTGTGTTTGCCAGGGACAGCTTCCAGCCCTGGCTCAGCCTATCCAGGAGGGCCTGGTGCATGCTGGGAAAGGACGCGTGGTCGGTGAGCTGGACATCTCCGAGAAGTTGTGGTATCAGTGCACTGGCACTAGTGCGAAGGAGCTGGAGGACAGGACGTCATGTTGAGGGTGATGCCAGGGAGGAAGGCTGGAAACAGGACAGCATGAGGGGCGCGGTCTTTCCTGAGGCCCGGGGCGGGACCGTGGGCAGACGGATGCTCGGGTGGGGAGGAAGGGAGCATCGCTAAGGACGGAGAGTCTCCCGGGGTGACCGGGTGAGCCTCGTGGGCACTGAGGACGGATCAGAAGAGTGAGGCCTGAGAGAACAGTGAGTGTACCACGGGAGGAACGCGTTCACAGGCCGGGGGTGGGAGGGAGGAGAATGGACAGGGGACTTGTAACGTCCCCGCACGTGGGGGGCTTCGGTGGTGGGCGACAGGACCCGGACGTCACCGGTCAGGTTCTTAAGTGGAGAGTTTGAAACGCGGTCCCAGAGAAAACTCCCAGCCTACCAGGGCCAGGAGACTGGCACGGGCCTCACTGGGTGGCTGCGCGCAGGCCCAGAGCCAGCCAATCGGAGTTCAGCCCCGCCCACCAAGCTCAGGATCTCCCCGGATACCCTGACTTCCGGCCCGTGTTGCTATGGTTCCGCGGACGGCTCGCTGTCCAGGAGTGGTTTGGCCGGACCCGGTCGAGAGATTCCCTTCCTTTCTCTGGTCCTTACGGGCATTCCCCCTTAACTTTGGCATCCACGCTGTCCAGTCCTCTGCGCGAAAACCCAGCAGAAACGATGACTTTTCTTCCGGGCTTGCGGCGTTTTAGTTTCTTTGGCCAGCAGGTGGCAGTGCTGCTCCACAGTGTCGCCGGGCCGGTTTTTCCTGTGCTCTTGCGCTTTAATAAAATGACAAGAAGTCTTTTCCCACAAGCAGTGGCTGGTTTTGTTTTGTTTTGTTTTTTTCTCCGCTTGTGTCAGTTGGCTGATTCAATCTACATCTGAGCCCTTCAGAGAGCCCGTTGTGAGAACTTTCACCGGACCCATTGACACTTAAAATTACAATAAAATAAGCTGACATAGTGATTATATTCTTTGCAGCCAAAGATGGAGAAGCTCTATACAGTCAACAGAAACAAGACCAGGAGCTGACTGTGGCTCAGATCATGAACTTCTAATTGCCAAATTCAGACTGAAATTGAAGAAAGTAGGGAAAACCACTAGACTGTTCAGGTATGACCTAAATCAAATCCCTTATGATTATACCGGAAAAGGCAATGGCACCACACTCCAGTACTCTTGCCTGGAAAATCCCATGGATGGAGGAGCCTGGTAGGCTGCAGTCCATGGGGTCACGAAGAGTCCGACACCACTGAGCGACTTCACTTTCACTTTTCACTTTCATGCATTGGAGAAGGAAATGGCAACCCACTCCAGTGTTCTTGCCTGAAGAATCCCAGGGACGGGGGAGCCTGGTGGGCTGCTGTCCATGGGGTCACACAGAGTTGAACCCGACTGAAGTGACTTAGCATAGCATATGATTATACAGTGGAATTGAGAAATAGATTTAAGGGACTAGATCTGATAAATAGAGTGCCTGATGAACTATGGACTGAGGTTCATGACATGTACAGGAGACAGGGATGAAGACCATGCCCATTGAAAAGAAATGCAAAAAAGCAAAATGGCTGTCTGGGGAGGCCTTACAAATAGCTGTGAAAAGAAGGGAAGTGAAAAACAAAGGTGAAAAGGAAAGATATAAGCATCTGAATGCAAGTTTCAAAGAATAGCAAGAAGAGATAAGAAAGCCTTCCTCAGCGATCAATGCAAAGAAATAGAGGAAAACAACAGAATGGGAAAGACTAAGGATGTCTTCAAGAAAATCAGAGATACCAAGGGAACATTTCATGCAAAGATGAGCTCGATGAAGGACAGAAATGGTATGGACCTAACAGAAGCAGAAGATATTAAGCAGAGGTGGCAAGAATACACAAAAGATCTGTACAAAACAGATCTTCACAACCCAGATAATCACGATGGTGTGTTCACTCACCTAGAGCCAGACATCGGAATGTGAAGTCAAGTGGGCCTTAGAAAACATCACTATGAACAAAGCTAGTGGAGGTGATGGAATTCCAGTGGAGCTATTTCAAATCCTGAAAGATGATGCTGTGAAAGTGCTGCACTCACTATGCCAGCAAATTTGGAAAACTCAGCAGTGGCCACAGAACTGGAAAAGGTCAGTTTTCATTCCAATCCCAAACAAAGGCAATGCCAAAGTATGCTCAAACTACCCCACAATTGCACTCATCTCACATGCTAGTAAAGTAATGCTCAAAATTCTCCAAGCCAGGGTTCAGCAATACATGAACCGTGAACTTCCAGATGTTCAAGCTGGTTTTAGAAAAGGCAGAGGAACCAGAGACCAACCTGCCAACATCCACTGGATCATCGAAAAAGCAAGAGAGTTCCAGAAAATCATCTGTTTCTGCTTTATTGACTATGGCAAAGCCTTTGACTGTGTGCGTTACAATAAACTGTGGAAAATTCTGAAAGATATGGGAATACCAGACCATCGGACCTGCCTCTTGAGAAATTTGTATGCAGGTCAGGAAGCAACAGTTAGAACTGGACATGGAACAACAGACTGGTTCCAAATAGGAAAAGGAGTACGTCAAGGCTGTATATTGTCACCCTGGTTATTTAACTTATATGCAGAGTACATCATGAGAAACGCTGGAGTGGAAGAAGCACAAGCTGGAATCAAGATTGCCAGGAGAAATATCAATAACCTCAGATATGTAGATGACACCACCCTTATGGCAGAAAGTGAAGAGGAACTAAAAAGCCTCTTGATTAAGGTGAAAGAGGAGAGTGAAAAAGTTGGCTTAAAACTCAACATTCAGAAAATGAAGATCATGGCATCTGGTCCCATCACTTCATGGAAAATAGATGGGGAAACAGTGGAAACAGTGTCAGACTTCTTTTGGGAGGGGGGCTCCTAAATCACTTCAGATGGTCACTGCAGCCATGAAATTAAAAGACGCTTACTCCTTGGAAGAAAAGTTATGACCAACCTAGATAGCATATTCAGAAGCAGAGACATTACTTTGCCAGCAGACGTCCGTTTAGTCAAGGCTATGGTTTTTCCAGTAGTCATGTATGGATGTGAGAGTTGGACTGTGAAGAAAGCTGAACGCTGAAGAATTGATGCTTTTGAAGTGTGGTGTTGGAGAAGATTCTTGAGAGTCCCTTGGAAGGCAAGGAGATCTAACCAGTCCATTCTGAAGGAGATCAGCCCTGAGATTGCTTTGGAAGGAATGATGCTAAAGCTGAAACTCCAGTACTTTGGCCACCTCATGCGAAGAGTTGACTCATTGGAAAAGACTGATAATGGGAGGGATTGGGGTCAGGAGGAGAAGGGGATGACAGAGGATGAGATGGCTGGATGGCGTCACTGACTTGATGGACTTGAGTCTGAGTGAACTCCGGGAGTTGGTGATGCACAGGGAGGCCTGGCGTGCTGCACTTCATGGGGTCGCAAACAGTCAGACACGACTGAGCGACTGAACTGAACTGAGTGAATGATAGTCCACGGAGTGGTCACCCTTGTCTTGCTTCCGATCGTTGAGGAATTCCTGTATGTTTAAAGAGATCTTTATTATGACAGTGAGCTTTGACTTCAAAATCATTACGTGAAGTGGAAGTGAAAGTGACTAAGTCCTGTCTGATTCTTTAAGACCCCTTGGAATGTAGCCTGCCAGGCTCCTCTGCCCATGGGATTCTCCAGGCAAGAATAATGGAGTGGGTTGCCATTTCCTTCTCCAGAGGATCTTCCCAACCCAGCCATTGAATCTGGCTATCCTGCACTGCAGGCTGACTCCTTACCATCTGAGCCACCTACAATAATAACATAACATGCACAAGTGCCGAGCTAAGATCCTGCTGGGTAATTGATGCTGGACACCACCCAAGAAGCAAATGCTACTACTGCCCTCACTTTATGCCTTTGGGACCTGTGGCACACAGAGGAAGAGTCAGCTCTCCAGGTTCTCAGGGTTCTTCAAAGATGTCCCTATGTTCAGGTCTCAAGGCTGTCAGATTGTAGCTTGCACACTGGTTTGCAGGATATATTCCCCTCCCCAGTGGAAGAGTGAAAGAAAATGCTCACTGGGATCCAGGGTAAGACAGCCTGCAATGCTGCCAAAGACTGACTGCAGGAGGAGAAGGGAATGACAAAGGACAAGATGGTTGGATGGCATCACTGACTCAATGGACAGGAGTCTGAGCAAGCTCCGGGATATGGTGAAGGACAGGGAAGCCTCCTGACATGCTGCATGCAGTTATGGGGTCACAAAGAGTCGGACACGGCGGACAGACTGAAAACTAACAGTAACGTATTTATTACAATGAGATACTAAATGAAAGGGGGTGGAGAGGGAAACTACATAGAAAACGACTCATCCACTCTATCAAGATTATGACATGATAACACATTTATAATGCAAAGCACCTGGAAGTAATCAGCTGTTACTGAGTACAAGTTGCTCAGCTCACTGCAAGGTGGGTCAGGAAAGGACTTTAATCCAGAGTCGCCTGACAGAGAAGAGGGCAGAGTCGACTGACAGAAAAGAGGTCAGGGTAGTGACCCCAAATAACCATCTTGTTGGGGCCAGGTTGGACAGGACCCAGACATCACGGATCAAGTCCTTCAGTGGAGAGTTGCAAGCAGTTTCGGGGAGAAATCTCCCAGCAGACACAGGCTGGGAGACTGGCACTGACCTCACTGCTCCCCGGGGCAGGCCCAGAACCAGCCCTCAGCAACCCCGGATCTTCCTGGACCTCCTGACTTCTTGCCCGCCTCGCTGTGGTTCTGTGCGCGGGTCGAGCGGAACTCGCGCGGTCCAGGGGCGGTTGGCCCGGGCCCCTTCGAGAGGTTCCCTTTCTTTCTCTGGTCCTCAGGGGCATCCCCCATAAGTCCTCTGCCCGAAAACCGAGCGGGAAGGATCGATTTTCTTCCGGGCTTGCTGGCAGTTTGGTTTCTGTGGTCTGCAGGGGGCAGTGTTGCTCCGCGGAGCTGCTTGCCCGTTTCTCCCCCGCCCGTCCGGTTTGAAAAAAGGTCTCAAAGCCTTTTGTGGTAATCAGCGGCGGATTTTCTTTCTGTGCTTGCGCCGGTTGGCTGGCTGGAAGTGCTGAGGCAAATGCTGAGACACACATTAAGCAAACTGACAAGTTAACAACAGAGAGAAAATGTTAAGCAGGTCAAGGGAAAAGTAGCAAATAACATCGGAGGGAATCCTAATAAGATGAGGAGCTGATTTCTCAGCAGAAACTCTGCAGGCCAGAAGGGCGTGGCATGATGTATTTAAAGTGGTGAAAGGGAAAAACCTACAATCAAAAATACTCTACCAAGCAAGGCTCTTCTTTCAGATTCAACAGAGTAATCAAAACACAGGCAAAGGCTCAGAATTCAACAGTACCACACCAGCTTTACAACAAAGACTAAGGTAATATCTCTGCTGCTGCGGCTGCTAAATCGCTTCAGTCCTGTCCAACTCTGTGCGACCCCATAGATGGTAGCCCACCAGGCTCCCCATTCCCTGGAATTCTCCAGGCAAGAACACTGGAGTGGGTTGCCATTTCCTTCTCCAATGCATGAAAGGAAAAAGTGACAGTGAAGTCGCTCAGTCTGTTCGACTCTTAGCGACCCCATGAACTGCAGCCTACCTGGCTCCTCTGTCCATGGATTTTCCAGGCAAGAGTACTCTAGGCAAGAACAAAAAGAAAGACCAATGGAACACAATAGGAAGCCCAGAGATAGACCCATGCACCTATGGGGCACTTCATCTATACCCAAGGAGGTAAGAATGTACAATGGAGAAAAGACAGCATCTTCAATAAGTGGTGCTGTGAAAATTAGACAGTAACATGTAAAAGAATGAAATTAGAATACTTCCTAACACAAAAGAGGGGGGAAAAAAAAAAACTCAAAATCAATTAAAGACCAAATGTAAGGCCAGATACTATAAAATTCTTAGAGGAAAACATAGGAAAGGCTCAGAGAAATTAGTCTGGTGTGGTACTGTGTAAAAGAGTCAGACTCGACTAAGCGACTGAACTGAACTGAACTTGCTGTGTAAAATACTGTAAGTATAATTAGGTCCCATTTCTTTATTTTTATTTTATTTCCTTTAATGGAAAGAGAATATTGCTAAATTTTTTGTTAGAGTGTTCTGCCCATGTGTTCCTCTAAGAGTTTTCTAGTATCTGGCCTTACATTTGGTCTTTAATTGATTTTGAGTCCCCCCCGCCCCTGTGGTGTTAGGAAGTATTCTAATTTCATTCTTTTATATCTTACTGTCTAATTTTCACAGCACCACTTACTGAAGATGCTGTCTTTTCTCCATTGTACATTCTTACCTCCTTGGGTATAGATGAAGTGCCCCACAGGTGCATGGGTCTATCTCAGGGTTTCCTATTGTGTTCCATTGGTCTTTCTGTTCTTGCCTAGAGATGTTACATGAGTCTTTGTTGTAAAGCTGGTGTGGTACTGTTGAATTCTGAGCCTTTGCCTGTGTTTTGATTACTCTGTTGAATCTGAAAGAAGAGCCTTGCTTGGTAGAGTATTTTTGATTGTAGGTTTTTCCCTTTCACCACTTTAAATACATCATGCCACTCCCTTCTGGCCTGCAGAGTTTCTGCTGAGAAATCAGCTCCTCATCTTATTAGGATTCCCTCCGATGTTATTTGCTACTTTTCCCTTGACCTGCTTAACATTTTCTCTCTGTTGTTAACTTGTCAGTTTGCTTAATGTGTGTCTCAGCATTTGCCTCAGCACTTCCAGCCAGCCAACCGGCGCAAGCACAGAAAGAAAATCCGCCGCTGATTACCACAAAAGGCTTTGAGACCTTTTTTCAAACCGGACGGGCGGGGGAGAAGCGGGCAAGCAGCTCCGCGGAGCAACACTGCCCCCTGCAGACCACAGAAACCAAACTGCCAGCAAGCCTGGAAGAAAATCGATCCTTCCCGCTCGGTTTTCGGGCAGAGGACTTATGGGGGATGCCCCTGAGGACCAGAGAAAGAAAGGGAACCTCTCGAAGGGGCCCGGGCCAACCGCCCCTGGACCGCGCGAGTTCCGCTCGACCCGCGCACAGAACCACAGCGAGGCGGGCAAGAAGTCAGGAGGTCCAGGAAGATCCGGGGTTGCTGAGGGCTGGTTCTGGGCCTGCCCCGGGGAAGAGTGAGGTCAGAGCCAGTCTCCCAGCCTGCGTCCGCTGGGAGATTTCTTCCCAAAACTGCTTGGAACTTTCCACTGAGGGACTTGATCCCTGCTGTCCGGGTAGTGTCTAACCTGGCCCCAACAAGATAGTTATTTTGGGCCACTACCCTGACCTCTTCTCTGTCAGTCGACTCTGGATTAAATTCCCTTCTTGATTCACCTTGCAGTGAGCTGAGCAACTTGTACTCAGTAACAGCTGATTACTTCCAAGTGCTTTGCATTATAAATGTGTCATCATGTCATAATCTTGATAGAGTGGATGAGTTGTTTTCTATGTAGTTTCCCTCCCCGCCCCCTTTCATTTAGTATCTCATTGTAATAAATATGTTACGGTTGGTTTTCAGTCCGTCGGCCCTGTCGGACTCTTTGTGACCCCATTCTGCATGCAGCACGTCAGGAGACTTCCCTGTCCTTCACCATCTCCCAGTGCTTGCTCAGACTCATGTCCACTGAGTCAGTGATGCCATCCAGAGCTTTTACCCATCTGACTTGTTTTTATCAGTATCCCCCTGTATGCTGTTGGCTTTTCCTATCACTAAATCTACCTAGAACGTCTCAGCTGGGCCCCAGATTCCCCACAGGAGGAGATGTATGGGGCATCTGCACTCAGTTGTCCCATAAGCCCTGCAGGCCTGCTAGTACCCCAGGCCAACGTTTCCTGTCTCATGGATGGGCACTGCCATCCACCCAGTTCCTTAAACCACAATCCCGGGCATGCTGCTGGATGTGATCTTCACTGTGCCATGACTCCCCTGGAGCTCCTCTGGAAAAGGCTGACGCGAGATCTTCCTGTTGCCACAGGTGGGGACGAGTTCCTCTGAGACACCCTGTTCCTGCAGACACGCTCTGAAGGTGTCCTGAGCACGGGCCTTCACCCTCTTTTGGATCTCCGAGAGAACCCGGGTGCTGTGATGCACCTGAGAGGTTGAAAGCCCTGTCTTTAACAAGACGGTGAGTCAGGACACAGCAGTGCAAGCCCATCGCTGGGGAATGTGCCAAAGAATATCTGGAAGAGATCCCTAAGGAACGTTTAGGGACGTGGGTCTTCATGGGTGTGCACCAAACAAGGGATTGCTTAACTGTATTTTTCCCAAAAGCATCCCGTTCCGATTTGGTCTTCATCTGAGCACAGGAGTTAATTTGATAACACAGGAAACAGTTCAAAACGGCAACTGAGCATAGGCAGCAGATATGCTGACAGCCGATCCTCATACATCAACATCAGCAGCTACAATTCTCAGCCATCTTTAATCTTTGGTGCACTATTTTGATCTGTCGAATGACGTTATCTGCACAGTGTTTTAGAAATGTATTCAACTAACTAGGCACAAGGGATCCTGACAAGAACTAAAACATACTGAGTTTCACTAACAACAGCAGGGTTTCAACTGGAAAACTTTGGATTCAGGAACACTCAGCAGAGCAAGCACAAGGTCAGTTTTCAAACCAGTATTAATTTGGGCAAGTTGTCCCTTTCCTCAGCCTAAGATAGCTGTCAAGTATAGCGGGTCATGATGAAAACATGCTTTCGCTGTAGAGAGGAGTCGCAAATTTTTGATCTTCGATTTCCTCCTGTAAGAAAGGGTTCTGTTTCCACAGCTGCAAGCTCGGCTTTCATAAGAGAACTTTTTCAGATAATGCTCACACCAGGGCCACACTCCAGACCTACTACTTCAGACCCTCTGTGGATGTCCTGCCAGCATCAGCTCTTCTAAAGCCTCTCCAGGGGAGATTTGAGGCATAGTTTAGGTTGAGAAGCACAATCGCATGATGCTTCACCCGTCCTGGTTTTAAATAGAATCCTGAACTGAAGAGCCATGTTTCCTACTAAAGCAAATTTTTTAAAAATATTGTGTCTTCCCTTCTGAGCGGTATTTTGACATATTTATTCACAGCCATATTTAGAACAATTTCAATGACGCAGTGGTGTGTTATGCCCCCAAGTCCCCTTCCTTACCAGACACTCAGGCAGATAGATGGCTGGGAGGGAACACACCTCAGTCCTGCCGGCAGAAGGAGGATGGATGGAGTTCCGTTGTCTCGGTTACTGCTCTGCTGAGCATCCATCCTGGGTTGCTGAGGTCAGGAAGGGGCCATCACACCAGGTTAACAGGTATTCCTGTGACCAGAGGTTGGAGCTAATGGCTGAGATCCGTGACTGAATCTGGGAAACGGAGGCTGGGTCCACGTGATTTGAGAAGGATGGGAAAACAATTAAGTAGAATTTCAGATGCAGGGTGGGTTCTAGGAGCCTGTCCAGAGCCACTGACTCGTGGTCACACAATGGGCGCCTGTGCGTAAACACAAAGACACACTAGACGTGTGCTCACTGGGGATTCTGTCCTGACGTGCACAGCGACTGTCTCTGGAGGGAGCATCTAGCACATGTGGAGGAGGCCGGACCCAGAACGTGGAAGGAGCAGGGCACTCCTCGTTGTTACAAAAGCAATGGCATATCTTTTCCCACAGGTCTCACTTGGACATCTGCATTACCTTCCTAAACTGCTTTACTGAGGTATAGTTACACACCACAAATCACAGCCATTCAATGCATCCAGTGCAGTGTCTTTAATAACTTCACACACTGGTGCAGCCACCACCACAGTGCACTTGTGGAACACTGCCAGCACCACAAAAAGCGTCCATGTACCCATCAGCAGTTGATCCCCAAGAGGACCTGCAGGCCCAGGCATCCTCTCATCTAATTTCTGTCTCTGTAGATTTGCCCTTTGTGGGCATTTCACATCAATGGACTCCTGCAGGAAGTGGCCTTTTGTGTCTGGGTTCTTTTACTTAGCACAGTGCTTTGGAGGCTCACCCATGAGGCAGCAGAAAGCAGTTCATCACTTTTCATCCATCTGTGCTCTTCCACTGAATGGCTAAGAATACTCTGATTACCACTCTCCAGCTGACAGACCTTTAGGCTGCTCCACTATTTGGAGAATACAGACAGTGCTGCTGTGAAAGACATGTAAGGACGAGTATTTGTGTGGACATGGGTTTCATTTCTCATTTCTCCATGATTTCATTTCTTCTTTTGCACGGTGCACAGGCTAGACCCTTCAGTCAGTGTGGAATAGAGGTGGTTGAAGCAGACCTCCTGTCCTGGTCTGGATCTCAAGAGGCAAGCATTCACTCAGACTCTACTAGATGTGATGTGACGAGAGCCGGATGTTTCTCACGGATGTTCTTCACACGGCAACGACGACCCCTTCTATCACGAGATGGTTGACCGTGTTTATTGATTTAGTTATTTACTTATTTGTCATGAATGGGTCTTGAACTGTGTCAAGTGCTTTTTCTTTGTCTGTCAAGATGGCAGGTGGTTTCCGTCCTTCATTACATCAATACGCTGTTTCCCGTAACTGAAGTTGAGTGTTGGTCCAATACTGCCGTCCTGGGAAAGATCTCGCACAGCCCTTTGCAAAATGTTTCTCGACTTGGTTTGCAGATGCTGTGTTGAGGGTGTATGCATCGCTATTCATGATAGATATGGGTCTGTAGCTTTCTGGTGATGGCAAGTCTGGCTTTGGTACTGGGGTAATACTGTGCTTATAGGATGAATTAGGAAATGTTCCCTCCTCCCTCCTGTCTATTCAGGAAGAATCTGTGAAGGATGGGTGCTATTTCTTCTTTAAACCTTTGATAGATTTCACTGATGAAACCAGGAGGCCCAGGACTTCCCTCTGTGGGAAGGTCTTTAAATGAATGGTTCAATATCGTTGCTTGCTACAGGTACATTCAGATTTGTTATTTGGCCACTGCCTTTAACCCAACTCCCATCCAGTGTTCTCTGGCCTGTTGGTTCCTATGGCTTGGTCTCTGGCCTAGAATTTGACGTGCTGGACATCTCTGCACATCACAGGATTCTGGCTCCTACTCTGTAACTGGGGAGAGTATGCTGCTCAGAAGTGACCCCCAGATCACCAACACCCAATGGGCAGGTGGGGGATACAGGCTTTGAGGTGGGGAGGGGGTGGCACAGCTGATATCTTCATTTACAACTGCCTATCCATCCTCCGGGTGCCCTCATACAGGCTGTGGGTAATTCTGAAGTTGGGACTGGCACAGCAAGGACCCAGAGTACCCTGTCCCCTTCCCTGCCATGGCCACTTATCTACCCTGATCCTTGACAGTCTTCTCGTCTCCTAGCAACGCAGCCTCACAGGGGATCAGTGATGCACTCGCCAGCTCATCTAAGGGTGTCAGATCTCCTCTCTGCTCAATGACTCAACTCTCAAGGGCAGGGACTGGCCATGCAATTCCTCCTCACCTCCCCGTCTCAACAGCCAGCTTGGCACGGCATGGAGGGGATGTAACATATACAGTGAAAACCTTCATGATTGGCTAAATGAGAGACTGTGGATGGCAGGATCGACCTGGGTGGGCTGCTGGAGTGAGCCCATCGCATCCCACCCTGGGGAACTTGTGCCAGGCGGGGATGACCATTCCTGCCCCAGTGCACTGTGGCTAGCATCAATGACGTACCTTATCCAGACTTGGTGTGCCACCAGCTGTGGACGGACACTGGAGTCACCGGGTCTTCTTACTTCACCCCAGCCTTTACGGAGGGTACAGTTGGGCATGCTCTGTCAGAAATAGACCTGTTGCTCATATGGCCTATTAGTCTATGACAAAGGAGCCAAGAACATCCATCACGGAAAATGCTGTCTCTTCAATAAATGGTTATGGAAACCTGGACCCCTTTCTTCACAACATTCAAAAATAAACCACAACAACAGAAGATTAAAGACCAAATTGTTAGACCTTAAACCACAAAGATCCTAGAAGAAGACGTAGGCAGTACGCTCTTTGACATAGGTCTTAGCAATAGTTTTTTTGACATGTCTCCTCAGGCAAGAGCAACAAAAGCAAAAATAAACACATGGGAGTTCATCAAACTAAAAAGCTTTTACACAGCAAGGGAAACCGTCAAGAAAAGAAAAAGGCAACCTGCTGAGTGGGAGAAGATATGAGCAAGTGATATACATCAGAAAACAAGTAGATATCCAAAATAGCTAAAGGACTCATAGAATGTATTGGGAAAAACACCCAAAACCCGATTTTAAAATGGGGCAAAGCACTGAATAGACATTTCTGCAAAGAAGAGATATGGATGGCTAATAGACATATGAAAAGATGCTCCACATCTCCTCCTCAGGGATTAGAAAATCACGACCACAGTGAAGTACTTCCTCAACCTGTTAAGTAGCTGTTTTCAAAAAGACAACAAGTAAGAAATGTTGGGGAGGATGTAGACAAAAGGAAATCCTCGTGGGGTGTTGGTCGAAATGTATATCGGTGCAGCCACTATGGAGACAATGAGGGTTTCCTCAAAAACTGAAAACAAGAACTACCATATGATCCAGCAGTTCCACTTCTCAGTATATTTCTTAAGAATAGAAGAAACACTAGTCACAAAAGATATATGTGCGCCTCTGTTCACTGAAGCGTTATTTACAGCCAAGGGGAGCCAAGATATGGAAGGAACCTAAGTGCCCATCGATAGATGAGTCAAAAAGGAAGAAATGGTACACACACACACACACACACACACACACACACACACACACACATTCACAGTGGAATATTACTCAGCAATAAAAAAAGAATGAAATCTTGTCACTGTCGACAACATGGATGGACCTAGAGGGTGTTATGCCAACTAGGCACACAGAGAAAGACAAATACCACGCAGTTTTATTTACATGTGGAACCTCAGAAATAAAATAAGAGAACACGGGAAACAAGACAGAAATAGATTCAGAGACACAGAGAACAAACTGGTGGTTACCAGAGGAGGAGGGAGTAGGGGGATGTGTAAAACAGGGAAGGGATTAGGAGCTACAAACTTCCAGTTATAAAATAAGTCATGGGAATGGAATGTACATACAGGAAATATAGTCAATAATCTTGTAAGAAATCTCTGTAGTCACACATGGTAATCAAACTTATCGTAGCAATTCAGTTCATAATGCTTAAAAATATGGAATCACTCTGTTGTGCACTTGAGACAAATATAATGTCCTATGTGAAATTTGGGCCTCCCCAGTGGCTCAGCGGTAAAGCATCCCCCTGCAATGCTGGAGCTGCAAGAGGCGTGGGTTGGACTCCTGGGTCGGGAAGATCCCATGGAGGAGGGCATGGCAACCCACTACAGTATTCTTGCCTGGAAAACCCCATGGACAGAGGAGCCTGGTGGGCTACCATCATGTGGTTGCAAAGAGTTGGACACGGCTAATGTGACAGCATGCACACACGCATGGCAACTTTACTGAAGAAATAAAGAGCAGAGGCTCTGAATGGAGGATGCTGAGGTTCGTGGGTGACTTTTCCTCTGGCAGCCTATGTGACTCTGAGCAATCCCCCTAACTTCCATGTCCTCTGCTTTCTCACCTCATCAAGTAGGATTGAAATCTTCCAAAATGATGGGTCTTTGAAGGAGGAGTAACTAAGGTGACAGAAAGAAACATATTGAATGTGATCTGATACCTGGTAAAGGATGAACAACCTTGAAATGCCATGTTAGCCCTGCTTAACATGCCCACACTGACTAAATTCATGCCTCTGAGTTTCAAGAAGAAAAGCTACCTTGGAGCTGGGAGACAAGTTCTGAAAGATGGGTTGAGCTCTGAAGCTCTTTGATGAGATGACCAGTTCAGACTCCAATAAATATACCTGTTCTCAAGTGCCTCTGTCTGCAGAAGACTCGTGGGTTTCTGCAGAAATATAGTTCCAGGGGCTATCTGAGAGCACAGACTGACAGAAGAATTTATTTTCACTTCTGAAGAATCTCACAGGCACTTGCTGGCTACACAACATTGGGCTCTGAGTGTGGGGAGGAAAAGTACATTTCATCACTCATGTCTCCTGTAATGAAAAGGGAAGCTATTTGTTATTAGGGGAAAGACGTTTGTGAAGCACAGATCTGAGAAAGGTCTTCTATTCAGAATACATAAGAAATTTTAAAATTGCAGAGGACAAAATATACTGAAGGAGGACAGATCCTTGTGACAGGGGTTGGGGTGTGGGAGGGGAAACCAGAAAGGGGCAGCACCTGGGCGTTTTTAGGGTGATGGACATGTCCTGTGTCCTGGTTGTGGTGGTCATCACTGGAATCACTCCGTGTTTCACAGCTCAGATAGCTGCACACCCAAAGACAAGCAGGCCAGGAATTCCCTGGTGGTCTGGTGGTTAAGAATGTGCCTGCCATATAAAATTAATACACAGAAACCCCTCGCATTCCTATAAATTAATAAGGAAAAATCAGAAAGAGTAATTAAGGAAATAATCCCATTCACCATTGCAATGAAAAGAATAAAATACTTAGGAATAAATTTACATAAATAAACAAAAGACCTGTATACAGAGACCTATAAAAACAAACTGATGAAAGAAATCAAAGACACAAATGGATGGAGAAATGTACCACGTTCTTGGATTGGAAGAATCAGTACAGTGAAAATGAATCTACTACCCAAAGCAATCTAGATTCATCACAATCCCGATCAAACTAGCAAAGGTATTTTTTCACAGAACTAGAACAAATAATTTCACACTTTGTATGGAAACACTAAAGATTCCAAATACCCAAAGCAATCTTGAGAAAGAAGAATGGAACTGGAGGAATCAACCTTCCTGACTTCAGACTATACTACAAAGCTACAGTCTTCAAGATAGTATGGTACTGGCACAAAGACAGAAGTATAGATCAATGGAACAAGACAGAGAACCCAGAGGTAAATCCACACACCTATGCACACGTTATCTTTGACAAAGGAGGCACAAATATACAATGGCATAAACAAAGTCTCTTCAACACGTGATGCTGGGGAAAATGCTCAACTACGGGTAAAAGAAAGAAACTGGAAGACTTTCTAACACCATACACAAAAATAAACTCAAAATGCATTAAAGACCTAAATGTAAGACCAAAAACTATAAAACTCTTAAGAGGAAACCATAGGCACAACACCCTCTGACATAAATCACAGCAAGATCCTCTATGACCCATCTCCCAGAGAAATGGAAATAAAAACACAAATAAACAAAAGGGGCCAAATTTAACTAAAATACTTTTGCACAACGAAGGAAACTATAAGCAAGGTGAAAAGACAGCCCTCAGAACGGGAGGAAATAATAGCAAATGAAACAACTGTCAAAGAATGAATCTCCAAAATATACAAGCAGCTCATGCGGCTCAATACCAGAAAAACGAACAACCCCATAAAAAGTGGACAAGAGACCTGAACAGACATTTCTCCAAAGACATACAGATGGCTACCAAACACATGAAGAGATGCTCAACATCACTCATTATTAGAAAACTGCAAATCAAAACCACAATGAGGTATCATCTCACACAGGTCAGAATGGCCATCATCAAAAAGTCTACAAACAATAAATGCTGGAGATGGTGTGGAGAAAAGGGAACCTTCTTCCACCGTTGGTGGGAATGTAAAGCAGTACAGCCACTGTGGAGAGGAGAACAGATCGGAGATTCCTTAAAAACTGGGAATAGAACTGCCACAAGACCCAGCAATCCCACTGCTGGGCATACCACCCTGAGGAAACCAGAAGTGAAACAGACACATGTACCCCAATGTTCACAGCAGCACTATTTACAATAGCTAGGACAGGGAAGGAACCTAGATGTCCAACGGCAGATGAATGGATAAGGAAGTTGTGGTACATACACACAATGGAACATTACTCAGCTATAAAAAGGAACACATTTGAATCAGTGCTAATGTGGTGGATGAACCTGGAGCCTGTTATACAGACAGAAGTAAGTCAGAAGGAGAAAGACAAATACTTATATTAATGCCTATATATGGAATTTAGAAAGAAAGTAGCAACGATTCTACATGCAGGGAAGCAAAGGAGACAGAGACGTACAGAACACACTTTTCAACTTGGCAAAAGAAGGTGAGGGTGGGATGATTTGAGAGAATAGCAGTGAAACATATACATTACCATATATAAAATAGATGACCAGTGCAAGTTCTATGCATGAAGCAGGGCACCCAAAGCCAGTGCTCCGGGATAACCCAGAGGGATAGGGTGGGGAGGGAGGTGGGATGGGGGTTCAGGAGGGGAGGACACACGTATACCTGCAGCCGATTCGTGTTGATCTATGGCAAAACCCATCACAATATCGTATAGTAATTATTCTCCAATTGAAACGAATTGATGATTAAAAAAATAAAACAGAAGTCCCCTGCCAATGCAACAGGGCAGGCGTTCAGTCCCTAGTCCAGGAAGACTCCACGTGCCGCAGGGCAACTAAGACTGTGTGTCACAACCACTGAACCCACCTGCTTCGACTACGGAAGCCCCCGAGCCTAGAGTCCATGCTCTGCAACAAGAGAAGTCTCTGAGATGAGAAGCGCATGCACCGCCACTAGAGAGTAGTGCTCCTTCTCCACAACTAGAGAAAGCCCTCGTGCAGCAACAAAGATGCAGTGCAGCCAACAATGAATAAATAAATAAGAAGAAAGAAAACCGGGCCAAGCTTACTGTATGTTCATTTGAAAAATCCAATGGTAGATACCGAAGTAGGTGCATCTCTCTATATCCTTTGAATAATAATATCTTGGGTGAAGCTAACAAAAATTACAGCACAGGCTATGTTAAAACTTTAGATCAGCTTCCCAGGCACTGCTCTTTTCTAGAGAGCTACTTTTCTCAGAGAACTGTTACCTAGGAACTTTAGTCACCGGAACTGAGGCCTCCACCACATTCCAGGGCAGAAAGCAAAAGACGTTAGGAAGACACGGTTCAAATCCTATGAGTTTATGAGTTGCCTGTGACCACAGGCTAGGATGACCACACATCCCAGAAAGAGTCTCTTCACATTTCAGTAACTGAAACCTGTATTTCAACCACTCAGTTCAGTTCTTCAGGGCCACTGGTGTCCCCTTAAACAAACACTTGGTGTGAAACACTTGGAAAATGACCTTAATCCAATTCATTCCCAACCTCTTTTCACATGTCACAAGGAGTCTCTCACGATGCTATTTCCTCACCTAGAAAGCCAATTCTCAGATTAACAAAAGAATTCACACACACACCTTGTGAAGAAATACTGAGATTTTAGAAAGTGACTCCCAGCTAACCCATGGTTCATCCCTCTTTTCTCTCTTCTCCCTCCATCCACTCTTAGAAATGAATATTTGGCCATGCTGTCTGATTTGCCCACCAAGTTGCTCATACCACACACAGGATGTTGTTACAAGTGAGGCTACACACAAGGCATTGACACCAGCCAGCCCTACTGAAGTCGGCTACCTGGGAGCAGGGAGGTGGCCAGGGCAATAAATTCATCATCTCATTTCCTTCATCACCCTACCCCATTTCATTCCCTGCAATCACTTGGCCCAAACGAATACAGATCTCGCACCAAATCGCTGCATAAATCACCACTGCCTCAAGTTTCCTTCGTCATCTCATGTGGCTTCTGAGGCCAGGGAACAGATTTTACTTGAGATGAGTAAAGCTAGAGAGACAGCCCATTGGCCAGAGATTTTGTTTGGGAGGTGATGTCTCTCGATGTACTCTTTACGACTCCATGGACCAAGGCCCGCCAGGCTCTTCTGTCCAGGGGATTCTCCAGGCGAGAATACTGAAGTGGGTTGCCATGCCCTCCTCCAGGGAACCTTCATGACCCAGGAATTGAACCCAGGTGTCCTAATTCCCCTGCATTGCAGACAGATTATCTACCACTGAGCCCCTGCGGAAGCCCATGATGAACCTAGACAGCATATTAAAAAGCAGAGACATCACTTTGGTGACACAGGTCTGCAGAGTCAAAACTATGGTTTTTCCAGTAATCGTGTAGAGATGTGTGAGTTGTATCATTAAGAAGGCTGAGTGATGCTTTCGAATTGTGGTGCTAGAGAGATGACCCTTAAGAATCCCTCGGACTCTAAGGAGACCCTGGCCAATCCAGTGAATACTCACTGGAAGGACTGATGCTGAAGCTGCAAAACTTTGGCCACCTGATGCGAATAGCTGACTCATTGGAAAACACCCTAATGCTGGAAAAGATCGAAGGCAGGAGGAGAAAGGAGGAGACAGAGGGTGAGATGGTTAGATAGCATTGCCAACACAATGGACATTACTTTGTTCAAACTCAGGGAGATAGTGTAGGACAGAGGAGCCTGGCATGCTGCAGTCCATGGGCTCGTTAATAGTCAGACACGACTGAGCGACTGAAGTACCACCACTACCACCCTATCTTTGAGCTTCCCTAATGTGCCACAGCCCCACTCTGAGCAGGGCTAAGAAGCTTTCTGTGTCTGTCAGTGGTAAAGGCTGAGACTCAATGTCTTCACACTCTCAGCGCCCCCTGCTTAGGGTTGATGGCGGGTCCTTAGAATGCTCATCACTCTCTCCCAGAGCTCAGACCAGGCAGCCTTCTCACAACAGTAATGGAGCACCCTACCCTGGTACAGAATTGGGAATTGGAGCTGTTTACCCCTCAATGTGTTTTCTCCCTTTACATTCACTTCCACATTTCTTCCTTGAGTAACCGAATCCAACTCCACTCATCCCCAACGGGTTCCTGTAACAAGCTGCACCTGCATCTCTAGCCCATCTCTAGCACCACATGCACAGGGTGGGTGCATATACCCCCTGCGCTATGTATCTTCTTTCTCCTTTCTCTTCGGAATCTGTCGATTCCCAGACATCATAAAAAAGGCTCCAGACCGTCCACAAAGGGGGCGGTGCTGCAGGGGAGGCTGAGACTCTCATCCACAGTCTGGGTCAAAGCGGGACTGTGTTATAAGCACCACAAGCTGCCCCCCTGCATCATGGGAGGCAAAAGAGCAAAGGTCTGAAAGTCCTAACACAGACATTTCCATGCATAGAACACCAGTGTCTTCCTTGGGACCTGTGAGCTGTTGTTTGGTTTGGGCCTATAGCATCAGTGATCTTTTCCACAACGCTTGCAGGCTTAGCCAGCCTTCCATCAGGAACTCTCTACTCCCCACAGCCCCTCACCTACTGTACCAAAGATATTATTTCTGACTTCAGTGCACTGATTGGGTTTTCACCTGGCAAGGATACCAACACAACTTTTTTATGCTGAAACCTGAGGAGAACAAGTCTCCAGAAAGTCCATTTTTCAATTATAATAGAAAAACTGCCTATGTAACAATGAAGATACAACACATTAAAATACTAATAAAATGTTATTTGGAAATTATCCAGAATGTCACACTTAAGAGGAAAAAACTTAGTATGTGGTCTATTGCCTTCCAGGTTTTGTTCTCTGCATTTAAGAAAATTACAAGATGGGGGAGATAATGTCTTCATGATATTGTATCTGTGGTTCTATCTGTTTATCACTATAGTTATGCTACTTTCCATAATGATGAGGGTGCTCCACTAGTGTCGGTCAGAGGAAACATTGTTTAGACCTCGGTATGGACCAGGAACTGCTCTCTGTGATGTGTGCATGTTGACATGACACCCCATGGTCTTTCACGCACCTAGGAGACACTGTGTTCAATCCATACACAGATCCATAGTAATGTTTCATGCGGATGAACATGTTGATCTGCCTTTTGATCCAGAGTACACCAGACACTGCACTGTATTCCAGATTGGGGGTCAGATACCACAGCTAGCTGTTTCTCTCTGGCCTGGGAACCAATCTGACTCAGCTCTTGCCAGCTAGGTGACTTTGTGCAGATTCATTCACCCATTAACGTCTATGTGTCTCTGCTCCTCAGCTGCCGAAAGGGATGATAGCACTAAAAATGCTTACCTCACAGTGTTGCTGCTGCTGCTGCTGCTGCTAAGTCGGTTCAGTCGTGTCCGACTCTGCGCAACCCCAGAGACGGCAGCCCACAAGGCTCCCCTGTCCCTGGGATTCTCCAGGCAAGAGTACTGGAGTGGGTTGCCATTGCCTTGTCTGCACAGTGTTGCTATGAGTACTCAAAGACTTCATTACGCGTATACGTACAGAGAGCTAAGCACGGTCCAGAGGGGGGCTCTTCTTGTGTCTCTTCACTTCTGTTTCCGCTTGTACTAGTAGCCCCCTGTCCCTGCCCCCACGCTTTCACCTCCCCCACCCCTACTCTGCTCTCTCTCCCCTGTGCCCCTGTCCTCAGACTCTCCCTCCCAAAACACAGCTGAACATCTCCTCACGATTTACCCCAGAAAATACCCATGCATCACCCTTGGATTAAACAATCATGAATATTAGCAGAAAAGATAAGAAACACAATAAATGGGCAATGCTAAAACTACACAATTCATATCTTCATCAGAGTCAGATCTTCAGAATTTGATATATGAGAATTAGACTTGATAAAACAATGGCAGAAAAGGCAATGCAACGTGGTTCCTTAAATAAGACCTAACAAAATGGGGCACACGGTGTGTTCACGGGTTGAGAAATTCAATATAATTAGGATGTCAGTAGTCCGCATACAGATCCATCAATTTCATACAATTCCAGTCAGAAATTCCAGCAGGATTTTTTGTACATACAGACTAATTGATGATAAAATTTCTGTGGTAAGGCAAAAGAACTAGAATAGCCAAATGATTCTGAAAAACAATGTTGGAGGATTAACACTAACCTGAAATTTACTTTGCACCTTCAACCAAGAGTTGTAAGCAACTAAGTGTCTATGAAGGGATGAATGGATATAGAAAACGTGGTGACACCGGTCAGAACGGCCACCATCAAAAAGTCTACAAACAACAAATGCTGGATAGGGTGTGGAGGAAGGGGAACGCTCTCACTCAGTTGATGGGAATGCAAACTGCTATAGCCACTGCAGAGAACAGTGTGGGATTCCGTTAAAAACTGGGACTAGAACTGCCATGTGACCCAGCAATGCCACTGCTGGGCAGACACCCCGAGGAAACCAGAAGTGAAACAGACACATGTACCCCAACGTTCACTGCAGCACTGTTTACAATAGCTAGGACATGGAAGCAACCTGGATGTCCATTGGCAGACGAACGGATAAGGAAGTTGTGGTACATATACAATGGAATATTACTCAAGTATAAAAACGAACACACTTGAGTCAGTTCTAATGAGGTGGATGAACCTGGAGCCTGTTATACAGAGTGAAGTAAGTCAGAAAAAGAGAAATACTGTATATTAACGCATATATATGGAATTTAGAAAGACGGTACCAATGACCCTACATGCAGGGCAGCAAAGGAGACACGGAGGTAAAGAACAGACTCTGGGACTCAGTGGGAGGAGTGGGTGGGATGATTTGAGAGAATAGCATTGGAACATGTACATCACCATATGTAATATAGATGACCAATATTAAATTCTATGCATGACGCAGGGCACCCAAAGCCGGTACTCTGGGACAACCCCAAGGGATAGGGTAGGGAGGGAGATGGGAGGGGGGTTCAGGATGGGGGGACACGTGAATCCCTATGGCCGATTCATGTTGATGTATGACAAAAACATAACTATATTGTAAAGTAATTATCCTCCAATTAAAATAAATTAATTTAAAAGGAGGAAATGTGATATATACAATGGAATATTATTCAGTCACACAGAAGAAACTTATGCCTTTTGCAACAACATGAATGGACTTCAAAGGCTTTATGCTAAGTGAAAAAGGTGAAAGAGAGAAAGACATATATTGTATGTTCTCACGTATATGCAGAATCTAAAAAAGTCAAACTTACAGAAATAAGAGTTTAGAATGGTGGTTTCCGGGTCCTGGGGAAAATGTTGAATACAGGGTACAAACTTACAGGTATGAGATGAATAAGTTACGTAGATCCAATGTATAGCATGGTGAGTATAATTAACAAAACTGTTTAATACAGTGAAGGCTAAGAGGGTAGATCTGAGATGTTATTTCCTCAACGTTTTTTTAAAAGGATTATGTGAGGGGATAGAGTGCCAACCCTGCCATGGTAATCGTTTTGCCAAATATGTGTGTACCAAACCATCACATTGGCATCTTAAACTTACAGGTTATATGTCAATAATACCTCAAAAAAGGTGGAAAAAATAAGAGAGCCCTGCGTGTTTCTGGCGGGAGAGCCCTCAAGCTATATTCTGTGTCCCTCTGACATCTCCCCATCATTCTTGAACTTTCCCTTATTACTGACATGACAAGGTGAACCAGGCTCATTTATCCTTTCCTTCCTCAGCCTGGGAACCCATCATTTAGTGGAGAAAGGTGTTCAGAAGCTAGGATCTGGGGACTGGTGTAATTAGTGCCATTGGAATGTTGCTGTTTCCAGTAACTTGGGAATACATGTGTGTACACAATCACACACACAAACACGTAGACACACATCTATAGTTATAGATCAGTCTAGCCACATATGCACACCTATCGAATACAAGAAGTTTGCACGGAGACCTTTAATTCCAGTAGAATTCCTCAGAATTTGTTCTAGCTTACTTCCTTTCCATATTGGAAATACCCTTTTCCAAAAATGAGACGTGGCGCTCAGCATTCTTATGTATTTGCCGAGTTGATGAATGCCAGTGCATGTAATTGATCCTTCCTCCACAAAAAGGTCCTCCTCACAATCTATGCAGAACCATCCCTGGGCCTTGACTTCCACACCTCACTCAACCTTGAATCCATGAAGCAGTTAGCCTCCTTCCCACCCAACCCCCAGGGATATCCTTCTTTCCACCTTGGGCTCTGACTCTCCAGGCAGGGATGCCCCTTTACACATACACATGCCTTGCCTGGCAACACCTAATGGCTTTAGGACTGACTTGCTCAGGCACAAAAAAGGGAAGGGAAAGAAAGGGTAGGGACAGGAAAAGGTGAATATGTCCTAGTACAGTCAGCCAATCAAGGTGAACTGGGCCAAACCCAAGCAATGTGATGAAGCCAGCCGTGTTTTTTTTTATTCCCCCTCATTGTCTTCCATCTTCCCTTCCTGCCTCTGTCCTTTGCCCCAGTTTCTTTTTCTTCTTAAGTCCTGCCCCCCATCAAGAGTATCAATGTTACAAGGCATGATTCCCACATTATAACTGATCTCTGCTGCTTGGCTGACATTCAGCGTGACATCCCTGCAGCTAGGACACTCAAACTCTCTCTCTCTCTCATGATGGACCAGAAGGCTTCACTCCTAATTTCAGGGATAGGTGGGAGAGACGGTACAGGCCACATGTTGGAGCCTTCAGTCCTTCATCTGGAAATGCGGATGATCACAAATTGTGGGAGAAACAGAGACAGCAGCAACCAGACCCCCTTTCATGCCAAACCCAGTGCATCACAGGACTGCTTGACATTCAGGAACACACCAAGTAGATTTCCATGCCAGAACAGTTGCATTTATTGTTCCTTCTGTCTGGAACGTTCTTCCCTTAGATAACCCCATGGCCTGCTCCCTCACTTCCTCCAGATCTCTGCTTACTTGCCATCTTTCAGGGAGACTTTCCCTCATTACCTTGAATAAAATAATAACCTCATACCTACATATACCCTTTCCCCTGATCTAGCATTATCTTTCTTCATAGCGCCTGCCACCCTTGATTTATTTACTCACCACCAAGTAAGGAGACTTGGTCAGTTGTGTCCTGTCCCAAACTCCTCCAATACTGTTCAGGTATATGGCAGGTGCTCAGAAAACATTTACTGAAGGATAGTCTGAAGCCAGGCCCTTTGCACACAACGCTAACACGCACAAGTACACTGCAAGACGCGCACTGGCCCCACTGTATTAATATGATACATACTGAGATTCCAGGAGACAACTGATACGCTCAACAACACAGTCAGCATGTGAGGTTCAAGACCTCAGAATCATGTCTGCCAGCTTCCACACCCGCAGTTCCTGGACAGAGACTTCACAGCCAAGAACATCAGAGGTTTTATTTCTGACACAAAGACTCCAAGCAGCTCACATAGATACCCAGAGACACCAAAAAGAGCTCACTGAATCTCTGCACAGAGAGCACATAACTCGTCTCAGACCCTCAAACACAACTGAGACCATAACCCTACACACTGTGACAAAGACCCTCCAAACAGACCAAAGTCTTCAAGACAGAAACAAATGAAAACTGCACAGATTCTTCACATCATGGACACTGACTCGCAAACCACTCGACACTTACCGATCTAATACAAAAACCCTAAACAGAAAGACAGAACTTTTAATAACTCAAGAACATCATATAACCTTTAGATAAAGTCCCCAGACACATGGAAACCCTGCACCCTGTGCACAGATCCCCAAGCAGCTGATAGTTTACATCTTCACACAAACCCATCCTTAAAGCAGCTCAGAGACATCACAACTTAGGGCCCAGAATCAAAATCTCAGAGCTCTCACAATCTCAGGTGCACACGCCTACACAGAGATCTCACACCCAGGGACTGAAATGCCAGAAAGCTCCAAAAATGCACACACCGGAATACAGGCACATGCATCCTAGGGGCTCACAAAATCCACTCAGATCAAATATCCCACCACGCACAACTCCGCCCAAAGGCTCAAGGAGATCAAATGTACCCGAACAGCACCTGTGTTGTCACACGTAGCGATACACAAGCCCAAGCTCCCTGACACAGGTGACCCTCCGGGGAGAGACAGCAAACTCAAAGACCTCTCCCTGGACATGAATTGCATGCATTTCTGCGAATAACCGTGCGCTGCCACACGATCCAGACTGAGCGAGAGCTGAACAAGACTGAAACGCCGTCACCGTGCACAGCCAGCGACTGCGCCAAACCTAGCCACTAACCAGGGTAGCTATTCGACCCCTTCCGGAAAAGCAAAAAAACTGCCAGAACAATTGTATGCTCTAAAAAGCCGCGCAGGGCAACACGCCTCTCGGCCTCAGTTCCAGCGCTGCGATCCCAATGCCTGTAACAGCCAGCCAGCCAATTGGAACCGGGCAGGAGACGAAGCAGGGCAGAAGTCGCGGGACTTCCGTCTTCTATTCGCGCCCAGGAAGAGCTAATTCCGGCGATCACGCGGTGACCAATCAATTCCCAGAACGCTTCAGAGATGCCATACCCCAAACTGGCAGCCCATCTCGCTCCGTAGCCGTCCCCCCTCGGATGTAACCATGTAGAAACGAAGGGGTCGAATTGGAAACGAGAGGAAGACAGTTGAGGCTTAATACCGGTGACCACTCGCACTCAAATGCAGCGGGAAGACGGAATGGAGCAAAAGGGGATGGACCCAGTGGTGCCACGAATGCCTCCGCTGGGAACTCTGGTCGATGCCTGACGCTGTGTAAAAGTACTCTCTTTGTTGTCATGCGCCCCCTCGAATGGTACCTTCCAGAGTGGGTGGTCTTTCCGCTACCCTTTGTGGTACATCCCAGGACAGAACTGTTTGATCTCGCACGCCCCTTGGTGGTGAGACTGAGGAACAGCCGATGTAGATGCTGGTGGACAATTAGCAGATGATCCTGCAAGGGTGGAAAGGCAAAGTTAGGATGAAATCCCCACCGATTGCTGCAATCTTGGACTCAGAAAAATGTCTTCATAAACTGAAGATTACTTCTCTGTAGTGGCCACTATCGTAACGGGAAGCATTGAAAGCATTTTCTCTGTGCTGGTCATTGTGCTTGTTTGTGCTTTCCTGTTTAATACAGGATAGGTCTCAATGGGGAAAGCCAGCCACAGTCCCCCAGCGGGCAGGGGAGAGAAAACTTCGGACTGGGATCTGAAGGTCTGGAGTGGGGAAGGCCTCTGTCGTTGACTGCGAGTAATATGTGAGAAGGACAACAGGACTTTTCATTCTGTTAGGAAACGGGTCAAGCCCGAGGGGACCCAAGGACACCGTGTAGGTGAGATAAAGACCATGGCTTTGTCACCATCTTGTCATCCTTGTATATATCCCTAGCAGAATCTTTAGCGTGTTTAGCTATGCCTCTCTCAACAAGTTTAAATTTGCTTTTTCATTCCGACATTCATTCATCCTGTCCACATTTTCTGTCAAGCACAGCCATGTGTGTTAGGAAAGAGAAAATCAACTTTGGCTTCGTGGAACTTACATTGTGTTGGGGTCATACAGCCCCCAAAGATAAGTAATTTATCAGGTGTTCATAACTGCTGTGATTAACATTAAACCGGGATAGTGAAATCGAGAGAGAGGATGATATCTAGAAAGAGTGGCCAGGGGAATTTCTTCTAAGATTGTGACATTTGAGCAAAAGCCTAGAGGAGATGCCTATCTGGGAGAAAAGTATCCCAGACAGAGTTAAGGCCAGTGGAAAAACTGGGGAGTGGAACTCACTGTAGTGTGTATAAAAAGAATGAGGAGGGCTATGTGACTGTCACAGCATGATGGAGGGAGAGCCAGGAGATCCGATGAGAGCAGTGATGAGGGGCCGGTCCCCTAGGGCCTTCAGGCCATAGCGGGGACTTTGACTTGAGCCACAGGAGGGTTCTTACCAGAGAAGCCCCCAGGGTTCTTTCAGAGGCCCAGATCACCCAATGCTTGTTGAGGAGCTCTAGATTCATCCCAGGAAAACCACAGACCCTCTGCAGCTGAACATGCCTTTCCTAGAATGCCCTACACTCAAGGGGAATCCCCCCTACTGCTCCCAGTGAACAACCGTGTCAATTGGTGATACCCTCAGGAGAGACAGAGTAAGGACCCTCACGGTATGAGTGAGGTCACTGTCAGTCTCATAAAGGCAAAGAGGGAGGATGTAACAGGCACAGAGATGGCAGGCAGAAAGACAAAGATGGAACACTGGACAGGGACAGAGAGACTATTTCTGGCAGCAAAGGATCCCCAATTAGCACCCACATGTGGGCCCCCAGCCCTGCTACTGGACGATGTACCTATCTCTAGAGGAGAAAAGAAACTGGTCCCCCTGCCCCCGCCCCCCCCCCACCAGGGACTGTCTCTTGGAAATGACTCAGTTGCCCATGGCCTGGGTCTTAATTATGCTCCCTTGGCACACATTAGGTTCCTCTGCTCTGATCAAGACATGGAGATGTTCCAGTCATGGGGAGGCTCATGCTGTACACAGGGTCCCTTACAACCTGTCCAGCCCTGTCTGCCCTCCTGCTGACCTCAGTGCCAAGGAATGCTTTAATGGGGGAAAGAGAGGCATGGATCTCTGCATTTGTGGTGGAGCCTCATGCAAATTGGTGAATGTGAGGTTTCTCCCCACCTGCTTGGAGGCTCACCTCTGTATTTTCCACCACCATGTCCCCAGGGAATGTGCAGATTACATTCCATACATCAGGTAAGAAGCTGGGTGTGTGAAGGGGAGACACAGAGACATATCCTGACAGTGAGACAGTCACGGGGTCCTTGGGGCCCTGTACCAACGCCTCCCTCCCCCACTACCTGGCCAGGGTTCTGCTGAGTCTTCCCTGTCTCCTCCAAGGAGCCCAAGCCTGCATCCAGTTCCTCCTGTCCTCTAGCTGCGACCTTCCGTCTGCACTGGGCTTTGGGCTCCCATCTGCAAATGGTGGCCTCTTTGTCGTGGGTTGGGCAGATTGTCTGAGTGAGTGTGTGTACACAGTGTTTTCACAGGGCCCCTATCAAGGGTGGTCGTCATGTCAGAAGATTTGTCTGAGTGAGTGTGTGTACACAGTATTTTCACAGGGCCCCTATCAAGGGTGGTAGTCATGTCAGGAAGTATTGTTCTTATCAGTATTGTTACCGCGGGCTGCTGTGTACTGCACATGACTTTCCCTCCCTGAGGATGGGGCCACAAGCTTTTATCTCTGTAGGGAGGCATGGTAGAAATCGTAGCGAATGTGATATCACAGGTCTACTTCTAAGACCCATCAGAGTGGGGTCCATCCAGCCTTCCTCTTAAGACTACTCTCATATGCGGATCCATGAGCAGCTCAGAGACCAACCCTCTGAACAAAACCCTCCCAAATAGTTCAGAGACTTCATGCCTGGGGCAGAAATCCATGAACAGTTCAGAGAGCACTCATCCTGGAGAGCAACCCAAAACGGCTCAAATACGTCACACCTGAGGACACAGACCCTAACCATCTTAGACAATTCCAACTCTCAGTTCAGTTCAGTCTTTCAGTCATGTCCGGCTCTTTGAGAGCCTGTGGACTGCAGCATGCCAGACCTCCCTGTCCATCACCGACTCCCGGCGTTTACTCAAACTCATGTCCATTGAGTCAGTGATGCCATCCAACCATCTCATCCGCTGTCATCCCCTTCTCCTCCTGCCTTCAATCTTTCCCAGCATCAGGGTCTTTTCAAATGAGTCAGTTCTTCGCATCAGGTGGCCAAAGTATTGGAGTTTCAGTTTCAGCATCTGTCCTTCCAATGAATATCTAGAACTGATTTCCTTTAGGATGGACTGGTTGGATCTCCTTGCAGTCTAAGGGACTCTCAAGAGTTTCTCCAACACCACAGTTCAAAAGCATCAATTCTTCAGTGCTCAGCTTTCTTTATAGTCCAACTCTCACATCCATACATGACTACTGGGAAAACCATAGCCTTGACTAGATGGACCTTCTTTGGCAAAGTAATGTCTCTGCTTTTTAAGATGCTGTCTAGGTTGGTCCTAATTTTTCTTCCAAGGAGCAAGCGTCTTTTAATTTCATGGCTGCAGTCACCATCTGCAGTGCTTTTGGAGCCCCCCAAAATAAAGACTGTCATTGTTTCCACTGTTTCCCCTTCTATTTGCCATGAAGTGATGGGACCAGACGGAGAAGGCAATGGCACCCCACTCCAGTACTCTTGCCTGGAAAACCCCATGGATGTAGGAGCCTGGTAGGCTGCAGTCCATGGGGTTGCTAAGAGTCAGACACCACTGAGCGACTTAACTTTTACTTTTCACTTTCCTGCATTGGAGAAGGAAATGGCAACGCACTCCAGTCTTCTTGCCTGGAGAATCCCAGGGACTGGGGAGCCTGGTGGGCTGCCGTCTGTGGGGTCGCACAGAGTTGGACACGATGAAGTGACTTAGCAGCAGCAGCAGATGGAACCAGATACCGTGATCTTAGTTTTCTGAATGTTGAGTTTTAAGCCCACTTTTTCACTCTCCTCTTTCACTTTCTTCAAGGGACTCTAGTTCTTCTTCACTTTCTGCCATAAGGGTGATGTCATCTGCATATCTGAAGTTATTGATATTTCTCCTGGCAATCTTGATTCCAGCTTGTGCTTCATCCAGCCCAGCATTTCTTATGATGTACTCTGCATATAAGTTAAATAAGCAGGGTGACCATATACAGCCTTGAGTTACCCCCTTTTCCTATTTGGAACCAGTCTGTTGTTCCATGTCCAGTTCTGGTTGTTGCCTCCTGACCTGCATACAGATTTCTCAAGAGACAGGTCAGGTGATCTGGTATTCCTATCTCTTTCAGAGTTTTCCAGAGTTTCTTGTGGTCCACGCAGTCAAGGGCTTTGGCATAGTCAATAAAGCAGAAGGAGGTGTTTTTCTGGAACTCTTTTCCTTTTTCTATGATCCAAAGGATGTTGGCAATTTGATCTCTGGTTCCTCTGCCTTTTCTAAATCCAGCTTGAACATCCGGTCTCAGGTAAATTCAGATCCTGAAGACAAACAGAATTACTCCCAGCCAGTTCTACAAGTGTTAAATTTGGTTGCTGACCTAAAGTGCATTCTGAAGCAATTTAGGGTGAAAAACAGTGTGAGGCACACTGTGCTTTGGACAAGTTGGCCTTTATTTATTTACAGATACCTCAGGAAAAGGTTCAGTGACCCTAGAGTCTTGCATCTTCCACACACAGAAAAGCATGAAAATAATGAACTTGTGACATCTGATCTCTGTGTTTCACAGTAATCTTTTACCAATATGCACGCTTGACTGAATGTAGTTCCTAGGCAAAAATCATACTGACTTCTCTGCTACCTCCTCCAAGCAGTTTCCTCAGAGCTAACGGAGGAGCTGTGTCCTGGGTTGTAGTTCCCAGGAGACTCCAAATCCAACTTAAACTCATAACTCTCCTGTTGTATGCTTTTCTGTTTTTTAATTTATTTTATTTATTTATTTATTTTGCTGTTGACTGGTTTTTCTTAAAGTCCATAAATAAGAGAGTAATGTATACCCAAAATGTTACAGACACTGTTTACATAGTGAAACTCTGAAAACTGTTTTGTTGTTTTCTGCTTTCTCTACTTTTCAATTTTTCTTTAATGAGTATGGAGTTCTTTCATATTTTTTTCTTTTGCAAGAATTTATTTTATTTATTTATTTTTTTACTTTACAATGTTGTATGGGTTTTTGCCATACATCAACATGAACCCGCCACGGGTGTACCCGTGTTCCCCATCCTGAACCCCTCCTCCCACCTCCCTCCCCATCCCATCCCTCTGGGTCATCCCAGTGCACCAGCCCCAAGCATGCTGTATCATGCATGGAACCTGGACTGGCGATTTGTTTCACATATGATATTATACATGTTTCAGTGCCATTCTCCCAAATCATCCCACCCTCGCCCTCTCCCACAGAGTCCAAAAACTGTTCTATTCATCAGTGTCTCTTTTGTTGTCTCGCATACAGGGTTATCGTTACCATGTTTCTAAATTCCATATATATGCATTTTTATACTGTATTGGTGTTTTGCTTTCTGGATTACTTCACTCTGTACAATAGGCTTCAGTTTCATCTACCTCATTAGAACTGATTCAAATGTATTCTTTTTAATGGCTGAGTAAATACTCCATTGTGTATAGGTACCACAGCTTTCTTATCCATTCGTCTGCTGATGGACATCTAGGTTGCTTCCATGTCCTAGCTATTACAAACAGTGCTGTGATGAACACTGGGGTACACGTGTCACTTTCAATTCTTGTTTCCTCAGTGTGTATGCCCAGCAGTGGGATTGCTGGGTCGTATGGCAGTTCTATTTCCACGTTTTTAAGGAATCTCCACAGTGTTCTGCATAGTGGCTGTACTAGTTTGCATTCCCACCAACAGTGTAAGAGGGTTCCCTTTTCTCCACACCCTGTCCAGCATTTATTGCTTATAGACTCTTGGATGGCAGCCATTGTGACTGGTGTAAAATGGTACCTCTTTGTGGTTTTGATTTTGTATGGTTTTAAGGAGACACTACTCTAGCTAACAGCTCTCCTTTAGCTCGGAGGCTTCACCACCCTCCCCCAGACCCTACAGCCTGCACCCAGGGACACAGAGCCCCACATCTTTCCCTCTGGGCTGCTGTGTTGGCATTTGCACTGAGTCTCTGTTCCGTCCACCCCAAGGGAGCGAGGCCTCCAGTTCTGCAGTCCCTGCAGTCTGCATTCATCAGCATGTCATCCTGAGAAAGGCAGATTCATCCCAGGGGTGGGGATTGCCTGAGAGCTGAGGGGTTCTGAAATTGATTTCCCATGTCTGGGTCCTTGGAATGGACTTAACCCACCCTGGCCACCTCTGGTTGTGGCAACGTTGTATCCTGCCCCATGGGAGGTTCAGAGGGAATCCCAGATTCACAGAACGAGTCCCAGGGACCTGGTCCTCTCTGTCATGTCTCAGCACACACTGTGGGCCACTGACTTCTGGAGATAGGAGAGGTCTTCCCCTCACTGTGCCTATGACAGCTCCCTTACATCCCTCTAATCAGCTGTCATTTCCCAGAGTCCCTCTCCTGGTGACAGTGCCACAAATCCTCTCTATCCCCAAATCCCCACCCTCTCCCCTCACCTTCCACCAGGCCTCCCTCCCACTCCAGGAGCCTCTTTAGCCCCTCTCCTAGCCCTGCTCACAGGGCCTCAGGTACATCCTCACCCCATTTGTGGCCTCTCACCCAGCACCTGCACTGCCTCAGACGATCCCCTGAGGACCTTGCCTGGTCCCTGCATTCTGCAGGACACCTCTTCCTGCCCACACACAGGTGTCTGTCTTAAAGTCCTGGTGAGGGCTGAACTGAAAATCTCTCCAGGATCCAGAGAAAATCCAGACCCAGACCAGGCGTCCAAGCACTTCCCTCAGGGCTGGGGGGAAAGGGAGGGGGTCTCTGAGAGAAAGAGCTGGGCTCAAGGTCCTGCAGGGGTGACAGGGTTTTCTTCAAGTGAGATGGCACCTTACAAGTGCTTAGGGCACTGCAACTCAGACAATTGATTGCCTAGAACTCAGAGATGCCCCCAGGGATGCCAGCTGACTCCTAGAGTGACCTCACTAAAGCAGCCACTGACGGGAAGCGTCTGCAGCCTGTTTACTGGGCAGTGAACACTCCTGAAGACTGGGTTCCAGTGCTCCTCCAGTGCTCAGGCCCAAGACCCCCACTGCAAGGAGATGCAACCACTCCATTCTAAATGAGATCAGGCCTGGGATTTCTTTGGAAGGAATGATGCTAAAGCTGAAACTCTAGTACTTTGGCCATCTCATGTGAAGAGTTGACTCATTGGAAAAGACTCTGATTCTCGGAGGGATTGGGGGCAGGAGGAGAAGGGGACGACTGCCGGGAGACGGTGAGGCATTCCACTCGTGACAAAGGTCATGAGGAAGGAGGCTCGGCATACGCAAAGGCGGGATCGAGCCTCAGGAGTCCGCCCGGATATTCTCGAGCATTTTCCCCCCAAAAAACCAGAGTCTGCCTACTTTATTGCTTTGTGCTCTCACCTCTGACTCTACTGGGGGCTGTCCCCTACCACCATCTCGCTCTCTCTGTCAAAGAGTTAACTTACAGCTCCAATTAATAAAGTTCCTGGGCAATTAGGAGTGTTTAAATCCAAACCCCTCAGATGGCTCTCTAACTCGCCTGACAAGTTTACCCGGACTCCTGCAGCTATGCATACGATTGTTTACAGTCTCCCAGCCTCGAGAGGCATGGGAAGCTTAAGATATTCAAATAGCTTAGAGCCTCTCAGAGAGTTAGAAACTGTCAGAATAAACTAGTAAAGGATTTCATTGATGAGTCAATGTTTGTTGCCAAGTTTTCACATCCCCTAAATTGTATCCTTGAATATGTATTAATTAATAGTTGGTATATAGAAAAAATAAGTAGTGGCCTTGGTGTTAGTAACTTTAGACCCTTAAGGTAATAAATTCTTTCCTTTGTTGTAAACCCATTACACATCCGCCCTATAGGAATGCAATTTTATCTTTGGAAGATGGCGCCAAACCTTAAAATAATTACTCTTAGAGAAAATAAGTCTTTGTTGATAAGTCCTTGTCAAGAGTCATAAAATGTTAGTAGGCCTTCTGGCCAGAAGATGATGTAAATCACCTAAACCATTTGTATACGATAAATTTGCAGGAAAGAAACCTTGGTTTTTGATAAGAATCAAAAACTGCTGACTTTGCATCCCCTATACTTAGGGTATAAAAGCCCCTGTTGAAAATAAAGCTACGGGCCTTGCTCACCAGCGCTTGGTCTCCCCATGTCATTCTTCCCTTTAACTTCCAGCTGAGTCTCCATCTGGAGCGCGGAACCCACCACGCTTACTAATTATGCCTGGGCTTCTAAGACCCACTCGAGAAGGTGTCTAGGGTGAGGCACCTTCCGCTATTCGAGAGGGCGCCTGCGGCCTACGTAAGTGGTGCAAACTTCTTGTCTTGAAGTTTTATTGGTCTCCCGCGTAAACCAAGCTACTCAGCCTCTTTTCTCCACTGAATTTTCCTACTGAGCTATCCTCATTCTATTATTCTTTATATCTCTAATTAGCATATAAATAGTCGCCTAGGCCGTTTCTCCTTCGAATACCCTGGATCAGCTGGGGCTGGTCCCCAGCAGACGACAGAGGACGAGATGGCTGTATGGCATCACTGACTCGATGGACGTGCGTCTAAGTTAACTCCGGGAGTTGGTGATGGACAGGGAGGCCTGGCGTGCTGTGATTCATGGGGTCGCAAAGAGTCGGGCACGACTGAGTGACTGAACAGAACTGACTGAACCGTGTTCAGCCTCCCTCCTACACAACTGGTTAAGTCCATGATGAGCAGAGGTCTAAGTATCCTGTTTACTGCAGCAGAGTGTCTGCTCCAAGAATGATGTGCCGGGGTAGTAAACAAGCTTTACTTCTCCTGCCTTAGTAATGGGCATTACCTTTACTGATGGACAGCATTTGGGAAGCACCTATGAAAGTGAAAAATCCTTACAAAATCTTCGTCCTTGTTGATTTAATATTAAGAATCAATTAATTTAATATACCACATCAGTAGAATAAGGGAGAAAAAACCACATTATCATCTCAGTAGCTACCTAAAAAGCACTGGACAAAATTCAGCATGCGTTCAAGATACAAAGACTCAAAATAGAAGTAGAAGGCAGCATTTTCAATCTGATATAAAACATGTATGAAAATCGAAAATCCCACAGCTATCATCGTACTTAATGATAAAAGGCAGAAGTAGTTCCCCCTGAAAATCAGGAACAATAGAAGGATTTCATCTCTTACCACTTCTATTCCACATTGTCCTGGAGGTTCTGGACAGGGTAATTAAGCAAGGCAAAGAAATAAAATGAATCTACATTGGAAAAGAAGTAAAACTATTCTATTTGAGGTGACATAATCTTTTGTGGGAGCTCTGAATGACCTTTTATATATTCCAGAGACACAGAGTCTGCCTGGTTGATCATGTGCATTTCAAGTGCAGCTTGTACAGCTGGTGGGAAGGTTTTGGGTCTTCTTCTTTAGTCACACTGCCCCTGGGTTATACTTGTGGTTTTATTTTCACATCTGCATTTGGGTCGTCCACTGGGGTTTGCTCCTGAGGCTGCCCTGGAGGACTTGGGTTTGCCCCTGTGAGGGCCAGGTGTGGAGGTGGTGCAGCTGCTTGAGTCACAGAGGTTCTGGTAACACCAGGTACTCAAGGGAGTTGGTGGCTATAATTCCTCAGCGCTCTAGAAGGGTATGGCAACCAGTATTGGCCAATACGCTCCAGTATTCTTGCCTGGAGAACCCCTCTCCCTGACAGCGAAGCCTGGCAAGCCACAGTCCACAGGGTCGAAGAGAGTCGGACACTACCGAAGTCACCCTGAATGCTTAGACATAAGACATTTTTTTGCCTGTGGCAGCTCTGCCCCAGTGGGAGTTGAGTGTGAACGTTGCACAGCAGCTTGGCTTGCAGGGACACGGACTGCCTCCGCTGCAGGAGTTATGGCCCTATGAGAGTCTTTTTTTTCAAGCCTCTTGTAGCTTGCAATCAGAAGGCCTCTTTAGCCAGTCTTTCACCATAGCTCCGCCCATTCAGGCACTTAGAGGGCTTCCTTACCTGGGGTCCTTCTCTGTTGTTCGTGCATCAGGCACTTAAAGGGGCACCCTCGGTGGAGTCCTACTCTGTAGTTCAGTGCATCAGGCATTTGATGAGCCAGCCTCTCTATTGTTCAGCTGCCAATGCTGGCATGTGGGGGTTGAGAGGCTATGGTGATGGCTCCACCCCCTACACAAGACTCAGTGGTATCACCTTACTTCTATGGCTGCCGGCATTTCCTCCACAAGCATTTCCCACCACAGTCTCCTCCCTCACATCCCCTCCATCAGTCTCTCTGCAGTCAACAGCAGCCCTCGACCTGGGATTGCTCCACAATCCCTAAACTCCAGCTTCCAGCCACTGTGCCATCTAGGGTATGTATGGCAGCAGCAAGGATGTCTGATTCTCATTACATTTAGGCTGCCACAGATGAGCTGTTTTGCTGTCAGCCTTAAATGTTTCTCCTCTGACTCAGACAATTGCCCCGATGTGGGGATCGGACCCCTGCTTCAGTTCCCCCACCCGCCGAGGGTAGGTCCAGCCCTACTAACACTCCCGTTCTCCCCCCTAGTTTCTTCATCCTACCAAGTTTTGCGTGGGTCTATGTATTCTTTTCCACTGGTCAGGTACTCCTGTCTGCACTCAGCTGGTGTTCTGCATGCACTTCTGTGTCTGAGGGTATATTCCTGATGTATCCGTGGAGAGAGATGTATTCCCCATCCACCTACTCCTCCGCCATCTTGTCAATCCATGATATAACCGTGTGTATAGAAAATCCTCAAGAACCGCCCTCTCCCCACGGAGACTATTAGACCTAATACAGGGGCTCGACAGGTTTACAGAATACAAGGTCATATACAAAGAGCAAATAGATCTCTATACACGTTCAAGACTTGTAGAATACAAACAAACTACAAAACGTTGCTGAGTGAAATCAAAGACCGTCTAGATAAATGGAAATTTCACTTCAGTTCAGTCACTCAGTTGTGTCCGACTCTTTGCGATCACATGGACTGTAGCACGCCAGGCTTCCCTGTCCAGCACCAACTTCTGGAAATCAGATTTTTATGAATCGGGAGATCACATTTATGGGTTGGAAGACTTACTATTGTGTTAAGATGGCAGTACTCCCCTAATAGAGGCCTATCAAAATTCAAACTGCTCTTTTCCCCCAGAAATCAACAAACTGATCCTAGAATTGTAAGAATTAAAAGGGTCCTGGGAGAGCCAAAACAGTGTGGAGAAAGAACAAATACTTACACTACCTAATTTCAAAACCCACTTCAAAACTACAATAATCAAGACATTATGGTACTGACATTCAGATCAGATCAGTCGCTCAGTCGTGTCTGACTCTTTGTGACCCCCATGAATCGCAGCACGCCAGGCCTCCCTGTCCATCACCAACTCCCTGAGTTCACTGAGACTCACGTCCGTCGAGTCACTGATGCCATCCAGCCATCGAATCCTCTGTCGTCCCCTTCTCCTCCTGCCTCCAATCCCTCCCAGCATCAGAGTCTTTTCCAGTGAGTCAACTTTTCGCATGTGGTGGGCAAGGTACTGGAGTTTCAGCTTTAGCATCATTCCTTCCAAAGAAATCCCAGGGCTGATCTCCTTCAGAATGGACTGGTTGGATCTCCTTGCACTCCAAGGGACTCTCAAGAGTCTTCTTTAACACTACAGTTCAAAAGCAGCAATTCTTCGGCACTCAGCCTTCTTCACAGTCCAACTCTCACATCCATACATGACCACAAGAAAAACCGTAGCCTTGACTAGACGAACCTTCTTTGGCAAAGTAATGTCTCTGCTTTTGAATATGCTAGTTAGGTTGGTCATAACTTTCCTTCCAAGGAATAAGCTTCTTTTAATTTCATGGCTGCAGTCACCATCTGTAGTGATTTTGGAGCCCAGAAAAATAAAGTCTGACACTGTTTCCACTGTTTCCCCATTTTTTCCCATGAAGTGGTAGAACCGGATGCCATGATCTTCCTTTTCTGAATGTTGAGTTTTAAGCCAACTTTTTCACTCTCCACTTTCACTTTCATCAAGAGGCTTTTTAGTTCCTCTTCACTCTGCCGTAAGGGTGTTGCCATCTGCATGTCTGAGGTTATTGATATTTCTCCCGGCAATCTTGATTCCAGCTTGTGTTTCTTCCACTCCAGCGTTTCTCATGATGTACTCTACATATAAGTTAAATAAACAGGGTGACAACATACAGCCTTGACGTACTCCTTTTCCTATTTGGAACCAGTCTGTTGTTCCATGTCCAGTTCTAACTGTTGCTTCCTGACCTGCATACAAATTTCTCAAGAGGCAGATCAGGTGGTCTGGTATTCCCATCTCTTTCAGAATTTTCCACAGTTTATTGTGATCCACACAGTCAAAGGCTTTGGCATATTCATTAAAGTTGAAATAGATGTTTTTCTGGAACTCTCTTGCTTTTTCGATGATCCAGCGGAAGTTGGCAATTTGATCTCTGGTGCCTCTGCCTTTTCTAAAACCAGCTTGAACATCAGAAAGTTCACGGTTCACGTATTGCTGAAGCCTGGCTTAGAGAATTTTGAGCATTACTTTATAGTATGTGAGATGAGTGCAATTGTGTGGTAGTTTGAGCATTTTCTGGCATTGCCTTTCTTTGGGATTGGAATGAAAACTGACCTTTTCCAGTCCTGTGGCCACTGCTGAGTTTTCCAAATTTGCTCGTATATTGAGTGCAGCACTTTCACAGCATCATCTTTCAGGATTTGGAATAGCTCAACTGGAATTCCATCACCTCCACTAGCTTTGTTCGTAGTGATGCTTTCTAAGGCCCACTTGACTTCACATTCCAGGATGTCTGGCTCCAGGTGAGTGATCACACCATCGTGATTGTCTGGGTCGTGAAGATCTTTTTGTACAGTTCTTTTGTGTATTCTTGCCATCTCTTCTTAATATCTTCTGCTTCTGTTAGGTCCATACCATTTCTGTCCTTTATCGAGCTCATCTTTGCATGAAATATGCCTTTGGTATCTCTGATTTTCTTGAAGAGATCCCTAGTCTTTCCCATTCTGTTGTTTTCCTCTATTTCTTTGCATTGATTGCTGAAGAAGGCTTTATTATCTCTTCTTGCTATTCTTTGGAACTCTGCATTCAGATGTTTACATCTTTCCTTTTCTGCTTTGCTTTTCACTTCTCTTCTTTTCACAGCTATTTGTAAGGCCTCCCCAGACAGCCATTGTGCTTTTTTGCATTTCTTTTCCATGGGAATGGTCTTGATCGCTGTCTCCTGTACAATGTCACGAGCCTCATTCTGACATTAGGATTGTATATAGACAGATAATGGAATAGAATGGAGAGTCAAGAAACAAGCCCATATCTCTATGGGCATTTGATTATTGTGAGGGGTGTAGAGGCCATTCAGTGGCTAAGAATAATGTTTCAACAAATGGTTTTGGGATAACTGGATGTTCACATGTAAAAGAATCAGTTTCGACCGATACCTCACACTGTATATAACAATTAACTAAAAGTTGATAAAACACCTAAATATAAGAGCTAAAACTATAAAGCACTCAGAAGAAAACAGAGATGTAAATGTTAATCTTGGATTAGGCAATTATTTCCTAGATAGGATACAAAAAGTGCAAGCACCAAAGGAAACAAAAATAGACAATTTGGAATCATCAAAGTTAAAACTTTTATCTTTCAAACGATACTATCAAGAATGTGAGACATCTAGGGCAACTACTGGATGCTGGCAGGGAGCCTTGAAACCCAGGCGGACCAGAGGAACACCAGAGGAACCCTGTATGATGTGGGGGTGGGGAGCGAGGGGGGAGTTGTGGAGGCTAGGTGGGGTTACTGTTCCTGAGGGTCAGCTAGGGGAGAAAAGGCTTCCTACACCTGCAGAGGCACTGAAGGGGATCAGTGGGGATGGCGAGAGACCCTTGGGTTTTTGTTTTTTTAGTTAATCTATTTATTTTAATTGGAGGCTAATTACTTTACATATTGTGGTGGTTTTTGCCATACATTCACATGAATCAGCCATCAGTGTACAGGTGTTCCCCATCCTGAGCCCCCCTCCCGCCTCCCTCCCCATCCCGTCCCTCAGGGTCATCCCAGTGAACCAGCGCTGAGCACCCTGTCCCATGCATCGAACCTGGACTGGAGATCTAGTTCCCATATGATAATAAGCATGTTTCAGTGTTATTCTCTCAAATCATCCCACCCTCACCTTCTACCACCAGGTCCAAAAGTCTGTTCTTTACATCTGTGCCTCTTTTGGACAGAAATGTTATGGACCTAACAGAAGCAGAAGATATTAAGAAGAGGTGGCTAGAATACAGACAAGAACTATACATAAAAAGATCATAATGCCCCAGATATCAACGATGGTGTGATCATTCACCTAGAGTCAGACATCCTGGAATATGAAGTCAAGTGGGCCTTAGGAAGCATGACTATGAACAAAGCTAGTGGGATAGCTTTTGCACCAACTCGATGGACATGAGTTTGAGTGAGCTCTGAGAGTTGGTGATGGACAGGGAGCCCTGCCATGTTGCATTCCATGGGCTCACAAAGAGTGGGACATGACTTAGCGACTGAACTGAAGTTGTTTAGGGTAGACTATAGGTAAGGAAATAACTTAAAAATAGTGGGAAAACCAGTAAAGAATTTTAAATGCTACACTAGAAAATACCCATTTAATGCAAAAGAAAGCTGTAACATGAGATCGTAGAATAAAACAGCATGAGACAGAAAAATATATTGGCAGATGTAAGTCTGTATCAACATGAAATGTGAATAGATACAATAATACAATCAAAAGGCAGACATTGAGATACCAGTTTAAAAATCAAAACAAGATCCAACCCTATGTTCTCTACAGAGGACACAGTTTAGATTTTAAGATAATAAATTACTGTGTGTGTGTGTGTGTGTCTGTGTCTGTGTCTGTGTCTGTGTGTGTGTTCAGTTGCCCAGTTGTATCCCACTCTTTGGGCTCCCATGGACTGTACCTGCCAGGAATCCTGTTCATGAAATTTTCCAGACGAGAACACTGGAGTGAGTTGCCATTTCCTACTGCAGGGGATCTTTCAGACCCAGGGATCATACCTGAGTCTCCTGCATTGGCAGGTGGGTTCTTTACGACTAGCACCAATGGGAAGCCTTATATGACCCAGCAATTCTACTCCTAGACAATTTTAACCAAGAGAAATGAAAACATGCTCACACAGTGGCCTGCACTCAAATAGTCCACACATGTATTCCCAATAGCCGCACGTAGAAACAGCCCAGTTATTCAACAACTGGTATACAGATGAAAGAAAAACAAAAGAGTATACCTGTACAAAGGAATACTACATGGTAAAAAAAAAAAAGAAAAAAGAAAAGAAAGAAAGAAAGAAACTACTAATGCATGTAAGAGGAAGGATGTGTCTCCACTGTGCAAATGAGAGAAACCAGACACAGAAGGCTACATATTATGATTTCACGTCAATTGATTTTTTGAAAAGGCACAACTATTCGCACAGAAATGTATCTGGGTTTGCCAGGGTACAGGAGTGGAAGAAGGAGTCTGAATGCAAACACGCCAAGGGAGCATTTTTGAATGATGGGCCATTTTCTACATTTTTATTGTGGTAGCATTTATACCACGGTATAAATTTGTCAAAACTCTACAAACTATAATGTTTAGTTCAGTTCAGCTCAGTCACTCAGTCGTGTCCAACTCTTTGCGACCCCATGAACTGCAGCACACCAGGCCTCCCTGTCCATCAGCAACTCCTGGGGTTCACTGAGACTCACATCCATCAAGTCACTGATGCCATCCAGCCATCTCATCCTCTGTCATCCCCTTCTCCTCCTGCCCCCAATCCATCCCGGCATCAGAGTCTTTCCCAATGAGTCAATTCTTCACAGGAGGTGGCCAAAGTACTGAAGTTTCAGCTTTAGCATCATTCCCTCCAAAGAAATCCCAGGGCTGATGTCCTTCAGAATGGACTGGTTGGATCTCCTTGCAGTCCAAGGGACTCTCAAGAGTCTTCTCCAACACCACAGTTCAAAAGCATCAATTCTTCGGCGCTCAGCCTTCTTCACAGTCCAACTCTCACATCCATACATGACCACAGGAAAAACCATAGCCTTGACTAGACAGACCTTTGTTGGCCAAGTAATGTCTCTGCTTTGGAATATGCTATTTAGGTTGGTCATAACTATTCTTCCAAGGAGTAAGCGTCTTTTAATTTCATGGCTGCAGTCACCATCTGCAGTGATTTTAGGGCCCAGAAAAATAAAGTCTGACACTGTTTCCACTGTTTCCCCATCTATTTCCCATGAAGTGATGGGACTGGATGCCATGGTCTTTGTTTTCTGAATATTGAGTTTCAAGCCAACTTTTTCACTCTCCACTTTCACTTTCATCAAGATGCTTTTTAGTTCCTCTTCACTTTCTGCCATAAGGGTGGTGTCATCTGCATATCTGAGGTTATTGATATTTCTCCTAGCAATCTTGATTCCAGCTTGTGCTTCTTCCAGCCCACCGTTTCTCATGATGTACTCTACATATAAGTTAAATAAACAGGGTGACAATATACAGTCTTGACGTACTCCTTTGTATACAAATTATACCTTAATACTTTTTTTTAGAGGAAAAGGAACATTTAAGTTTTAAATATTGGTTATTGTATCCATTTAGACCATGGGCCCCAAAACATAAAAATCTTATTTTGGAATTCTTCCCAGACCTGGCCAACTTCTAGGATTCCCCATAACAATTTCATACTCTTATGACAGAACACATAAACGTGTTCTCAACCACGTTTACAACTCCCTCTACTTCACCTCAAGTCCAAATTCTTGCTGAGTTCTGTCCATTTTATTTTGTAAACGTCTAATGTGTCTCCTTTTACCCATGTCCATCACATCTGCTCTAGTCCAAGCCTCCCTCCATTTAATTGTCAACCCCCCTTCTCACTGGTCTCTTACATCCACTGAGTGTGTCTGTCTCCCTATTCCCACCCTCTCCCTCCCTCTCTTACAGTTGCAGAGCTGTCTATGTGTTTCTAGATAAAGGCTACTCTCCTATACAAGGACTTGAAGGCATGGTCTAGCCCCTGTCTACCTTGCTAGCAACATCGAAAGTAGAGCTTCAGTTTCTTGTCCCTCTTATCAGACTTCCTTCGCATCCGCCAATTTCCTAAGCTTCTCCACTTAGATTGTCCCCACGTTCTGAAGTCTTCTGGTTTGTAAACTCCTTCAAACTAGGCTTCAACAGTACGTGAACCAAGAACTTCCAGATATACAACTTAGGTTTCGAGGAGGCAGAGGAACCAAAGATCAAATAGCCAAGATTTGTTAGATCATGGGGAGAGCAAGGGAAATCCCACAAAACATCTGCTTCTGCATCATTGACTATGCTAAGACCTCTGAATCTGTGGATCAAAGAAGCTGTAGAAAATTGTTAACCACAGCGGAGTACCAGACTACCTGACCTGTCTCCTGAGAAACCTGTATGTGGGTCAAGAAGCAAGTTAGAACCAAACATGGAAGAGGTGACTGCTTTAAAAGTGGGAAAAAGTATGACAAGGCTGTATGTTATCTGGTAACAGTGGCCTCATAATATGAGACAAAGGAATTAACTTCCTTGGGACTTCCCAGGTGGCGCTAGAGGTGAAGAACCTGCCTGCCAATGCATGAAGGAGTCCGGTTCAATCCCTGGGTTAGGAAGATCCCCTGGAGGAGGCCCTGGCACCCACTCCAGTATTCTTACCTGGAGAATCCCAGGGACAGAAGAGCCAAGCGGGCTATGGTCCATAGGATCGTAAAGAGTCAGACACAATGGAAGTGACTTAGCATGCACACACATGAACTTAATAGATAGAAAGGTACTATTCAGCTCATTACTTTTTGAGTGAACTTTGCTCCTCAATATTTTTAAAGAAATGTTCTCGTATTATGTAAGTATCCATTTTTTGGATAACATTTTTCTGCTCTCCTTTTTTAAATGTCTTTATTGAAATAGAATTGATATACAGCAAATTGTATATTTAATGTGTACAATTTGATGGGTTTGGACATATGCAAACAATGATAGTAACATCACCGCAACGAATGTAAAAGACATACCCACACCTCCTAAAATTTCCTTGTGTCGCTTTAGTTTTATGTTAGACTTTGTGTGTGTGTGTGTGTGTGTGTGTGTATGAGTGTGTGTGTGTGTAGTGAGAACACAATATTCGATTAACTCTCTACAAATGTTGGGGCTACCCACGTGTCTCCTTGGGAAAGTATTCACCTGACAATGCAGGAGATGCAGGAAATGGGGGTTTGATCCCTGGATCGGCAAGATCCCCTGGAGGAGGGAATGACAACCCATTCCAGTATTCTTGCAGGAGAATGCCATGGACAGAGGAGCCTGGCAGACACGATTCAAGAGAATTGGCACACACTTGGCATGTATGCACAAGTACTTATAAGGTGCCATTTCACTTTATCCTCACTAGGACCCTTGATGAAAACCCTTTCACCCCTTCAGGATTCTGAGACCAGATGCTCCTCTCAGAAACCCTCTCCTTTTCCTTCCAGCCCCACACGAACTGCCCTGGACTGCTGATCTGGGTCTGAATTTCACCTGGATCCTGAACAGATTTTTCATTTCGGCCCTCACACGGACTTATGACAGACCCTGTGTGTGGACAGGAGACAGGTGTCCTGCAGAATGCAGGGAGCAGGCAGGGTCTTGAGGGGATCTTCTGAGGGAGTGTGGATGCTTGGTGAGAGGACACAAATGGGGTGAGGCCCTGTGAGTAGGGCTGGGGGAGGGATTAAAGAGGCCCCTGAAGCGGGAGGGGAGGCCTGGTGGAAGGGGAGGAGAGGGGTGGCAATTTGGGGAGATAGAGGAATTGTGGCAGCTGTTACCAGAAGAAGAACTCTGGAAAATGACAGAGGTGATTAGAGGGATGTAAGGGAGTTGTCATAGGCACAGTGAGAGGAAAACCTCTCCTATCTCCAGAATTCAGTAGCATAGAGTGGGTGCTGCGATAGAGAGGACCAGTCTCTGGGGCTTCTTCTGTGGATCTGGCATTCACTCTGAACCTCCCATGGGGCAGGATACAGAGTTACCATGACCAGAGTTGACCAGGGTGGGGTTAGGGCCATTCTCAGGACCCAGACCTGGGAAATCAATTTCAGAGCCCCTCAGCTCTAAGGCACACCACACCCCTGGAATGAACCTGCCTTCCTCAGGATGACATGCTGGTGACTGCAGGCTGCAGGAATTGCAAGACTGGAGGCCTCTCTCCCTTGAGGTTGACTGAACAGAGACTCAGTGCAAATGCCCACGCAGTAGCCCAGAGGCAAAGATGTGGGGCTCTGTGTCCCAGGGTTCAGACTGTAGGCTCTGGGGGAGGGATGTGAAGCATCTGAGGTAAATGGGAGCTGTTAGCCAGAGTAGTGTCCACTTAGAGAAAACCATACAACAGAGGAGTTGTGAGTTTAAGTTGGATTTGGGGTCTCCTGGGGACTATAGCCCGGGACACAGCTCCTCCGTTAGCTCTGAGAACACTGCTCTGAGGAGGTAGCAGTGAAGGCAATATGAGTTTTGCCTAGGAAATACATGAAGTCTAGCATGAATACTGGCAAAAGATTACTGTGAAACACAGAGATCAGACATTGCAAGTTGAGCATTTTCATGCTTTTGTGTGTGGGGCAAGGATCTGGGGTCCCTGAACCTTTTCCTGAGGAAGCTGTGTGACTAAATAAGGGCCAGTTTGTCCAAAGCACAGTGTGCCTCTTCCTGTTTGTCACCCAGAATTCCTTCAGATTGCACTGTCATGCAGGAACCACGGAGGTTACAAGCTAACCCTGTAGAACTGGCTGTGAGCAATGCTGTTTCTCTTAGGGATCCTAATTCATCTGAAGCCACAGTTGGCATTTCTGAGCTGGAGTGCATCTGTGTCCTCAGGCGTGACCTATTAGAGCTGTTTTGGGTTGGTGTCCAGGATGAGCAGTCTGAACTGTTTGCACATCTCTGTCCCAGGGCATGAAATCTCAGAACTATTTCGGGGTCCTTTGTCCAGAGGGTTGGGCCTCTCAGCTCTTCATGTATCTGCACATGAGAATAGTCTTAAGAGGAAGGCTGGATGGACCCCAGTCTCACAGGCCATAGAAGCAGGCCTGTGATGTCACATTCAGTACGATTTCTACCATGCCTCTCTACAGAGATAAAAGCTTGGGGCCCCATCCTCAGAGAGGGTAATAATGTGCAGTGCACAGAAGCCCAGGTAATAATGCTGTTAAGAACAATACTTGCTGATATGACTACCACCCTTGATAGAGGCCCTGTGACAGAAACTGTGTACACACACTCCCTCAATCCATCTGTCCAGCCCACAACAAGGAGGGCACTGAGAGCAGATGGGCACCCAAGGCCCAGTGCAGATGGAAGGTCTCAGCTCATGAGAAGGAGAGAGACTGCATGTAAGCTTGGGCTCCTTGGAGGAGGCAGGGAAGAATCAGCACAACCCTGGCTGGGTAGTAGGGGAGGGGGGGCGTTTGCACAGGGCCACAAGTACCCTATGACTGACTCACTGTCAGGATATGTCTCTGTGTCTCTCCATCACACACACAGCTTCTTCCCTGATGTGTGGAATGTAATCTTCACATTCCCTGGGGATGTGGTGGGGGAAGGTACAGAGGTGAGCCTCCAAGCAGCTGGGGAGAAATCTCACATTCACCAATTTGCATGAGGCTCCACCACAAATGCAGAGATCCCTGCCTCTCTTTCCTCCATTAAATCAGTCATTGGCAGTGAGATCAGCAGGAGGGCAGTCTGGGCAGGATAGGTTGTGAAGGACCCTGTGTATAGCATGAGCCTCCCCAGGAATGGAGCATGTACTTGTCTTGATGGGCAGAGGCACCTGATGTGGATGAAGGGAGCATGATTAAGGCCCAGGCTATGGGCGACTGAGTCATTCCCTAGAGAGAGTCCCTGGGGAGGAGCTTCTTTTCTCCTATAGGAAAAATGTACTGTACATCATCCAGTAGCAGGGCTGGGGGCCTGTAGGTGGGTGCTAACTAAGTGGGGACAGGTTGCTACCAGAAGTAGTCTCTCCGTCCCTGTCTAATGCTCTATCTTTGTCTTTCTCCCTGCCATCTCTGTGCCTCTTATATCATGCCTCTTTGCCTTTGTAAGACTCAATGTGCCCTCAGTCACACCAAGAGGGTCCTTGCCCTGTCTCTCCTGAGAGTATCATCGCTTGACATGGATGTTCACTAGAAGCAGGAGGAGGCATTCCCCTTGAGTATAGGGGCTTCCAGGAAAGGCATGCTCAGCTGCAGAAGAGGTGGGGAAGGGTTTTTCTTCAAATAAACCAAGAGCTCCTCAACAATCATGTGCGAAATGGGCCTCGGAAAGAAGCCTGGGGACTTCTCTGATAAGAACCCTCCTGTGGTTCAAGTCCAAATCCTCCCAATGGCCAGAAGGCCCAAGGGACCTGGCCCTCATCACTTCTGTCACCCAATCTCTTCACTCTCCCTCCATCATGCTGTGCCTGTCACATTGCCCTCCTCACTGTTTTCATACACACTACACAGGGTTCTACTCCCCAGCTTTTCCACTGGCCTTACCTCTGTCTAGGATACTTTTCTCCCAGATAGGCATATCTCCTCTAGGCTGTTGCTCAAATGTCACAATCTTAGAACTTCCCTGACCACTCTTTCTAAATATCACCCCCTCTCTCTATTTCACTATCCCGATTTAATTTTAATCACGGCACTTACAAACACCTGATACATTACTTGTATTTGGGGACCACGTGATCCCAACAGAATGTAAACTCCATGAGGAAAAGGTTGATTTTCTCTGTCCTAACATACAGAGTTGTGCTTGACGCATACTTTGGAGAGAATGAATGAATGATGGAAGGAACAAACAAATTTAAACTTGTTGAGAGAGGCATAGCTAGACAGGGTGAGGATTCTGCTATGAAACATATTCAGGGATGACAAGGTGGTGACAAAGCCATGGTCTTTATCTCACCTACGTGGTGGTGTCCTTGGGTTCCCTCGGCGTTGACCCCTTTCCTAACAGAATGGAAGGTCCTTTTGTCTCTTCCACATATTACTCACAGTGAGCGAAAGAGGGCTTTACCACACCAGGCCTGCAGATTCCAGTCTGAAGTTTTATCTATCCTGCCCCTTGGGGGACTGCAGCTGGCTTTCCCCCATGAGACCTATTCTGTATTGAACAGGAAAGCACAAACAATCACAATGCCCAGCAAAGATAAAGTGTTTTCCATGCTCTCTGTTACGACAGTGATCCCCATAGAGACGTAATCTTCAGTTTACGAAGACTTTTTTCTGAGTCTCAAATTGCAGGAATCTGTGGGGTTTTCCCCCTAACCTTGCCCTTCTGCCCTTTGTGGATCCTCCTGGAATGGTCCACAGGCATCTATATCTGCTGTTCCCCAATCCCACTAGCAAGGGCCGCAGAAGATGAAACAGTTCTGTCCTGGGATGTACCACCGAGGGTAGCGGAAAGACCACCCACTCTGGAAGGTACCATTGGGAGAGGGCGTGTGACAACAGAGAGGGTCCCCTTACACCGCGTCGGGCATGGACCACAGTTCCCAGCAGCGGCACTCATGGCGCCACTAGGTCCATCCCCACTCGCTCCTCTTCGTCTTCCCACTGCTTTTGAATCCGAGTGGACACAGGTATTAAGCGGAAACTTTCTCCGTCTCTTTTTCAACTCCACCCCTTCGTTGGTGGGACCACTACGGAGCGAGAGACTGGCTGTCTGGGTGTGGAGTCAGGGAAGCGTTCTGGGCAGTGATTGGCCACCGCGTGATAGCAGGCAGTGTGGTCGCAGAACAGGCACTGAGGGCGAGAGGCGCCTGTATACGCGTGCGCCTGCGTTGGCGTGCGCGACTTTTCAGAGCAAACAATTTTCCTCCAAGTCTTATTGCTTTTCCCAAAGGGGTCTAATAGCTGCCCTGGTTAGTGGCGAGGTTTGGCGCAGTCGCTGGTTGTGCATGGTGACAGTGTTTCATTCTTGTTTAGCTCTTGCTCAGTCTGGATCGTGTGGCAGTGCATAGCCATTCATACAGCTGCTGCTATTAAGTCGCGTCAGTCGTGTCCGACTCTGTGCGACCCCATAGATGGCAACCCACCAGATTCCCCCGTCCGTGGAATTCTCCAGGCCAGAACACTGGAGTGAGTTGCCATTTCCTTCTCCAATGCAGGAAAGTGAAAAGTGAAAGTAAAGTCGCTCAGTCGTGTCCGACTCTTAGCGACCCCATGGACTGCAGCCTACCACCCTCCTCTGTCCACGGGGTTTTCCAGGCAAGAGTACTGGAGTGGGTCGCCAGTGCCGTCTCTGGTCATTCACACAAATGCATGCAATTCATGTCCAGGGAGAGGTCTCTGTGTTTGGTGTCTCTCCCTGGAGAACAAACTGTATCTGGCAGCTTGGGATTGTGTATTGCTTCCTGTGACAACACAGGTGTTGTTTGGGTACATTTGATCTTCTTGAGCCTTTTGGCAAGGTTGTGAGTGTTGGGATATTTGATCTGAGTGGATTTTGTGAGCCATAGTACAAAGCCTCTAGGATGTGTGCCTGTATACCGGGATGTGAATCTTTGGAGCTTGCTGGCTTTTCAGTCCCTGAGAGTGAGATCTCTGTGTAGGCGTCTGCACCCCAGAATGTGAGATCACTGAGCTTTTGATTCTGCGTTCCGAAGTTGTGATGCCTCTGTGCTGCTTTAAGGATGGGTCAGTGTAAAGGTGTAAACTATCAGCTGCTTGGGGATCTATGCACAGGTTGCAAGGGTAGTGTGATCTGCATACCTGAAGTTATTGATATTTCTCCAGGCAATCTTGATTCCAGCTTGTGCTTCTTCCAGCCCAGCGTTTCTCATGATGTACTCTGCACAGAAGTTAAATAAGCAGGGTGACAATATACAGCCTTGACGTACTCCTTTTCCTATTTGGAACCAGTCTGTTGTTCCATGTCCAGTTCTAACTGTTGCTTCCTGACCTGCATACAGGTTTCTCGAGAGGCAGGTCATGTGGTCTGGTATTCCAATGGCTTTCAGAATTTTCCACAGTTTATTGTGATCCACACAGTCAAAGGCTTTGGCCTAGTCAGTAGAGCAGAAGTAGAATGTTTTCTGTAACTCTCTTGCTTTTTCGATGATCCAGCGGATGTTGGCAATTTGATCTCTGGTTCCTCTGCCTTTTCTAAAACCAGCTTGAACATCAGGAAGTTCACGGTTCACATATTGCTGAAGCCTGGCTTGGAGAATTTTGAGCATTACTTTACTAGCGTGTGAGATGAGTGCTATTGTGTGGTAGTTGTGAGCAACTTTGACATTGCCTTTCTTTGGGATTGAAATGAAAACTGACCTTTTCCAATCCTGTGGCCACTGCTGAGTTTTCCAAACTTGCTGGCATATTGAGTGTAGCACTTTAACAGCATCATCTTTCAGGATTTGAAATAGCTCAACTGGAATTCCATCACCTCCACTAGCTTTGTTCGTAGTGATGCTTTCTAAGGCCCACTTGACTTCACATTCCAGGATGTCTGGCTCTAGGTCAGTGATCACATCATCGTGATTATCTGGATCATGAAGATCTTTTTTGTACAGTTTTTCTGTGTATTCTTGCCACCTCTTCTTAATATCTTCTGCTTCTGTTAGGTCCATACCATTTCTGTCCTTTATCGAGCCCATCTTTGCATGAAATGTTCCCTTGGTATGTCTAATTTTCTTGAAGAGATCTCTAGTCTTTCCCATTCTGTTGTTTTCCTCTATTTCTTTGCACTGATCTCTCAGGAAGGCTTTCTTATCTCTCCTTGTTATTCTTTGGAACTCTGCATTCAGATGCTTATATCTTTCCTTTTCTCCTTTGCTTTTCTCTTCTCTTCTTTTCAGAGCTGTTTATAAGGCCTCCTCAGACAGCCATTTTGCTTTTTTGCATTTCTTTTCTCTGGGGATTGTCTTGATCCCTGTCTCCTGTATAATGTCACGAACCTCCGAACCTCCGTCCATACGTCATCAGGCACTCTTATCTATCAGATCTAGTACTTTAAATCTATTTCTCACTTTCACTGTACAATCATACGGGATTTGATTTAGGTCATGCCTGAATGGTCTAGTGGTTTTCCCTACTTTCTTCAATTTAAATCTGAATTTGGCAGTAAGGAGTTCATGATCTGGGGAGTTCCTCTTTCAGTATCCTATCATTTTGCCTTTTCATACTGTTCATGGGGTTCTCAAGGCAAGAATAGTGAAGTGGTTTGCCATTCCCTTCTCCAGTGGACCACATTCTGTCAGACCTCTCCACCATGACCCGCCCATGTTGGGTGGCCCCACACTGCATGGCTTAGTTGCATTGAGTTAACACTAGCTTGGGGTAAATTTAACTACTTCACGGGGCAATGTAGACTACTGACCATGTTAAGACATGGGAAATTGTCAGGACAGTACGTGCCATATGGTACATTCCAAGGCAATTCTAGCTGTTGTCATTTCTGTTGACAAGTAGTAGTTGGAGGAAGCTGCAGCAGTCGCAGGAGTTTGAGCAACCATTTGCAACTTAAAAGCCTTCATGTGGCTAGAAACAAATCCAGCTACACAGTTACAGGTGCAGGGAGCAAACAGCAAAAACAGAACAATCAGAATTATTGCAATCAAGATAGTTTTCCACCATGGGGAACTAGTTAACGTCTCCTAAAGTGAGGCAATTGAGGCTTCAGGAGCATCCATGGCCCGAATAATCTTGTTCATGTGTTTAGTAAAATGAGTACCATTAGTGCTCATATCAGGTATATATGTACAGCACTGGGTATGAATAATGGCAAAAGTTCCTCCTTGTGCAGCTGTCACAATATCTAAGGCCAATCTGTTTTGTAAAACCACCTTTCTAATTTGTATTTGTTCAGCATTAAGAGCTGAAATGTGGCAATAAGGAGCTCATGATCTGAGCCACAGTCTGCTCCCGGTCTTCTTTTGCTGACTGTATAGAGCTTCTCCATCTTTGGCTGCAAAGAATATAATGAATCTGATTTCGGTGTTGACCATCTGGTGATGTCCATGTGTAGAGTCTTCTCTTGTGTTCTTGGAAGACGGTGTTTTCTATGACCAGTGCGTTCACTTGGCAAAATTCTATTAGCCTTTGCCCTGCTTCATTCCATATTCCAAGGCCAAATTTGCCTGTTACTCCAGGTGTTTCTTGACTTCCTACTTTTGCATTCCAGTCCCCTATAATGAAAAGGACATCTTTTTTGGGTGTTAACAACCAGTCCATTCTAAAGGAGATCAGCCCTGGGTGTTCTTTGGAAGGAATGATGCTAAAGCTGAAACTCCAGTACTTTGGCCACCTCATGTGAAGAGTTGACTCATTGGAAAAGATGACTCATTGGAAACTCTGATGCTGGGAGGGATTGGGGGCAGGAGGAAAAGGGGACGACAGAGGATGAGATGGCTGGATGGCATCACCGACTCCATGGACGTGAGTTTGAGTGAACCATGGGAGATGGTGATGGACAGGGAGGCCTGGTGTGCTGCAACTCATGGGGTCGCAAAGAATTGGACACAACTGAGCGACTGAACTGAACTGAACTGAAGAGCTGAAATAGCTTTTTGAGAATCTTGTAATGCCTGTTGAGTAAAAGTAGTCAAAGCATCCGCTCATAGCAGAACATCTGTAGTTCCCAGAGAGGGAACAAACATGGCAGCCAAATAATCATACCAGTGAAATACAGACCTTGCCCACAGAGTTGTAAGGTGTGGTAAATTAGCAGGCTTTTCTGGAAGCTCTGGAAATATAAAGCCATGAGTAAAAGCTAGACCTTGGGTGCATCTCCGTATCCAGCCAGGGGGAAGCCATGCCCATAGGTAAGAGCCACATATCCAGTAGGTCCCGTTTGGAGCAAGCCAGTGTGACTGAGATATCCAGTCCCAATCAGTGCCTGGCCAGGCAAAGGGAGGACCTGAACTGGGGTTGGAAAATACAGGAATGATTACCTTGCATATTTCCTGAGGCAAAAGTCCCAATTGTTTCCAATCATTATAATTAAGTTGTTGGCTAACTTCTGGGGATAGCTCTATTTGTCCCCAGCATATATGGGCACTAGACATTAGACGTCCCTTTTCAGGATTTAGCCATATAACCTCAATCATCCCATATTTGATAAACGTCAGGTAAAAAGCCACTAGATCTAGACCCATTTACGTTCTGTGTAGCGAAATAGTCATTAAACCAAGACAATGTATAATCAAAATTAAAAGCCACATTATGTCCATAATTAAAGTACAAAGTGTTGCACCAGTCCATCTTAGGGCTGTTAGATGTCATCAGATTAAGAAGAGGCATCACATACGATTGTTGTCGAAGGTATTCACAGAGTTGGAGAAAGTCTTTTCCTTGAAGTGGAGATGTCCACCATGGGAAGCCTTCCACTGATGAAGAGGGGAGCACTCTGCAGACCCAGCAGTTAGACCGATTGTGGAATGCAGCATAGGAGTGAGCCCAGGACAGGAAGGCATTGTTTTGAGGATCAAATGGCAAACTCAGCATTTTTGGAGTCAGCAGATGTAGGCTCACATAGATTATCAGGGCCATCTGAAAAGTACAAAGTCAGAGCATAGAAAGTAAAGACATAAAATGACGTCACTTAGTTCTAGTCAGGATGCCACCTCTTAACTTGAGTGTGATGCACCCATGAATCTATTCCTGGCACTTTGACGGCTGTGGGAGAAGAATAACCTGGTAAGGGCCTTCCCAGAGGGTTTCGAGGGATTGGCCCCCAGATCCCAGTGTTTTTATCAGGACCTCTGTTCCTGGCTCAAATAGAGGCTTGCTTAATGCAGAGGCTGGGTCAGGAGTCACCTGCTGGAATTCCGTTAATGTCTGCTGAAAAACTGAGAGCTGAGTTACACAATTAGTTAATCCTAAGGCTTCAGAGTCTATAACAATGTCCTTGCATATGAAAGGCCTTCGTATAAATACATTCAAAGGGGGGCAGTCCCTCCTTTTGGGGGGCAGTCCCAGCCCTCATTAAAGCTATGGGTAGAACTTTAATCCAATTGTCCTATGTCTCTTGAGTTAATTTGTGCAGCTGTCTTTTGATAATGTCGTTAGCTGTTTCAACCTTTCCTCAGGATTGGGGTCTCCAGGAACAGTGTAAGTGAGCTTCTATTCCTAGAGCTTTAGACACCCCCTGAGTTAGAGCAGCTTCAAAGGTGGTGCCATTGTCACTCTGAAGCCTCCGTGGCAGCCCAAACTTGGGGATAATTTCATGGATTAAAATTCTTATAACCTCCTTAGCCTGTTCACTGCAACAGGGAAAAGCCTCAATCCATCCAGGAAAAGTGTCCACCCAAACTTGTGAGCAAGAATATCCATTAGCTTTTGGCATATGAATAATATCAATTTCCCAGTCTTCTCCAGGATATTTTCCACTTCGTTGTAATCCAGATTTTGCTAGCTTTTCAGTCTTTGGGTTATTTTTCTGACAAACCTCACATCTTTTGATAATGTCCTTTAAAGTTTTCACTACATTTTTACCTTCAAACAAATGAGAAGCTATCTGGTAAGTACTCTCTACATCTAAATGAAAACTGTGGTGTAAACCCTTAAGAATTTTCCATTGAGTCTTTTCAGGAATTGTTAATCATCCATCCTCGGACTGCAGCCATCCTTTATCAGTAATCTTTGCTCCTCTTTTCTCATATCTTTCTAATTCTTCCTCAGTATATTGCGGTTTTTCCTGTTCCACAGGACCTGTCCAGATCAAAGGCATCTGCAGTGAAGGGGTTTCCTAAAGTGCCACTTTTCTGGCTTGACAATCAGCCAGCTGATTGCCTTCAGCTACTTTACTCTCATCCCTGCTGTGCCCTTTGCAATGCCTAACAGCTACTCCTTTAGGACAATATATAGTCATAAAAAGTCTCTGGATCTCTCTGAAATGCTTAATAGGTTCTCCTGTTGTCCTTTTAAACTGTTTTTCTTTCCATATTGCAGCATGAGCATGTAAAGTCAAATAAGCATACTTAGAATCAGTGTAGATATTTGCTCGCTGCCCTTCGCTTAACTCTAGAACTCGGGTCAGAGCCATAAGTTCCGCTAACTGAGCACTGGTTCCCTGGGGGAGACATTTTGCTTCTAAAACCTGTTCAGCAGTCACCAGGGCATAACTTGCTTTACCCTTCCCATCCTGATCACCAGTATCAGGGTCTTTTCCTGTGAGTCAGCTCTTCCCATCAGGTGGCTAAAGTATTGGAGCTTCCACTTCAGCATCGGCCCTGCCAGTGAATGTTCACAGTTGGTTTCCTTTAGGATTGGCTCTTTTGATATCCTTGCGGTCTGAGGGATTCTCAAGTGTCTTCTCCAGCACCACAAACCGAAAGCGTCAATTCTTTGTCACTCAGCCTTCTTAATGATCGAACTCACACGTCTGTACATGACTACTGAAAAAGCCATAGTTTTGACTATATGGACCTTTGTTGGCAAAGTGATGTCTCTGCTTTAGACTATGCTGTCTAGGTTTGACATAGGCTTCCCTGGTGGCTCAGTGGTAAAGAATCCGCCTGCATGGGTGTATCTGCCGGGAGCCAGCATGGGAGATCCCACCCATAACAAGGTCATGTGGAAGAGACCTGACGAGCAAGGCAGATCAGGACTCGAGGGACCCCCTGGACCTGCTCGAGCATCTACCCCCAAACCAGAATCTGTCTGTCTTACTATTTTGTGCCTTTCACCAACTCTTCTGATATTAACAGGGGGCTGTCCCCGACCACCTTTCTCTGGAAAAAGTCAACTTAGGGCTTTAGTTCATAAGTCTCCTGGGCATGATAGGAGTGTTTCAATTCAAACCCCTCTGTTGATGTTGCATGACAGGTTTATCCATACTCTTGCAATTAACACACATGATTATTCACAACTCCCCAACCTTGAAAGGCATGGGAAGCCAAAACATTCTAAAAGTCCTAATGAGCATAGAGTCCTTTAAGGGGTGAAAAATTATTAAAATAGTACTGGTAAAGGGCTTCATTGTTGGGCCAATGCTTGCTGCCAAGTGCCCACATCCCTTATCCATTGTGCACCTGGGAGTGCATTGGTTAGCATAGTTGGAATGTAGGAAAACAAGCAGCAGCCTTGGAATTAACTGCATCAGACCTTTGAGCTAATTGGTTCTTTCTTTGTTGTAACTCACTGCAGCTTTGCTCCGTGAGAATGTAACTCTGTTTAGCACTTTCTGAGGCTGACATAGATTAGAAATATAAATATTTATAATTTTTTATATAATTATAAACATTATAATTTTCAAACCAGAAAATAAGTTTTCTGGTTGAGCAGCCTTTATCAAAAAAGGGTCATAAAATGTCCACAGGCCTCCAAGGCCAGAAGATAATCTATACAACATTGTTTATGGGAAAGGTATGCAGAAAAAATCCTGGTTTCGATAAAGACAAGACAGATGTAATGTTTGGGCTGACTCTGCATGACTTTGCATTTTTCATTTCCCTCTATGTACAAGTCAAGGTATAAAAGTTCCTTTTGAGAACAAAGTTATGGGCCTTGCTCACCGAAGCTTGGTCTCCCTGTGTCATTCTTTCTTTCTTTCCTTTTCTTTCATTATCTCTGTCTTCTTCTTTCAGGATGACTCCTTGGGGCACAGGGGCTCTCTGAGTTCACTATTTTGCTTGGGCTTCTAAGACCTGATCAGATCTAAGACCAGATGCAGGAAGGCGCCCTGCATCTTCACCTGGGAGGGAGTGTCCTGCGTCCTCACCCCACCAAGGGGTGCCTGCAGCCTCCGTGAACAGAGAAAGTTCCATGTCAAGAGGTTTATTGGCTTTCTGTGTAGATCAAGGAAGATCAAGCCTCTTTCTCTCCTCTTTACTTTCCTTATCACCGACGCCATCCTCCTGAGGGAATCCCTGGATCCTGCTGGGGCTGGACCCCGGTATGTATCTATGGCTGATTCTTGTTGATGTTTGACAGAAAACAACAAAATTCTGTAAAGCAATTATCCTTCAATTAAAACATGAATACATTGGCAAAAAAAAAAAAAAAAAAAAACCTTCCTGCAATGCATGGGATGCAGGAGTCATGGGTTTCACCCCTGGGTTGGGAAGATGCCCTGCCATGCCCCATGGGAGGAGGGCATGGCAATCCACTAAGGTATTCTCTCCTGGAGAATCCCATGGACAGAGGCACCTGGCAGGCTACAGTCCGTGGAGTCATAAAGAGTCAGAAACGACTGAAGCAATGAGCTTGCATGCATACTATCTTTGTCATAGCTGTTGTTCCAAGGATCAAGTGTCTTAATTACATGGCAAAAATCACCATCCACAGAGATTTTGGAGCCTCCAAAATTAAATCTGTCTGTGCATCCACTTCCCCGCTTCTGTTTTCTGTGAAATGATAGGAGTAGATGCCATAATCTTATATTTTTGAATGTTGAGTTTTAAGCCAGCCTTTTCATCCTCCTATTTTATCCGCAGCAAGAAGTTCTTTAGTTCCTCTTCAGTTTCTGCCATTAAAGTGGTATGATCTGCATATCTGAGCTTGTTGATATTTCTGCCAGCAACCTTGATTCTAGCTTGTGAGTCATCCAGCCCATCATTTCCCATGATGTGCTCTGCATTTAAGTTGAATAAGCAGAGTGACACTATACAACCTTGTCTTACTCCTTTCCCAATTTTGAGCCAGTCTGTTGTTCCATGTTTTATTCTAACTGTTACTTCTTAACCCTCATACAGGTTTCTCAGGAGACAGGTCAGCTAGTCTGGTACTCCCATCTCTAAGAATTTTCCACAATTTTTTGTTATTCACACAGTCAGAGGCCTTGAGGTAGTCTAGTCAATGAAGCAGAAGTAGATGTGTTTCTGGAATTCCCTTGCTTTCCCCATGATCAAATGAAGGTTGCACTTTTATCTATTGTTTCTCTGCCTCTTCAAAACCAACTTGTATATCTGGAAGTTCTCGTTCCATATACTGTTGAAGCCTAGCTTGAAGGAGTCTACTAACCAGAGGCTTCAGAAATATGGGACAATCTAAGCTTGAGAAATTGGAGGGTATGAATGAAGCCCAATAAGAGAGACAAAAAGGGAATTCTCTACTTTCCATGATGTTAGCAAGCTGGGCAAGGGCTAGACCATACCTTCAAGTTCTTATGTAGGACAGTAGCCTTTATCTAGAAAGTCATGAACAGTTGTGCAACTGTAAGAGAGGGAGGGAGAGGGCGGTGAGAGGGAGACAGGCACCCTGAGTGGATGTGAGAGACCCGTTAGAAGGGGGTTGACTATTAAATAGAGGGGGGCTTTGGACTAGAGGAGATGTGGTGGTCATGGGAAAAAGTCGATGCATTAGACATTTTTGAAGTAGAATGGACAGAACTCAGCAAGAATATTGACTTGAGGTGAAGGAGAGGGAATTGTAAACCTGGTTAAGACCAAGTTTCTGTGTCCTGTCATAAGGGTACAAAGGTGTCATTGGGAATCCTGAAAGTTGGCCAGGTCTGGGAAGAATTTCAAATAAGATTTTTATGTTTATGAACTCAAGGTCTAGATGGATACAATAACCAGTATTTACATACTTAAAAGATCCTTTTCCTTTTTTAAAAAAGTGAGAAGTATTGAGATATAATTTATATACAGTAGAAGTCAATGCATTAAAGCATTACCGTTTGTCGAGTTTTGTCATATGCATTATGGTAAAGATCGCTCAGTCGTGTCCGACTCTTTGCAACGCCATGGACTATAGCTTACCAGGCTCCTTTGTCCATGGGATTTTCCAGGCAATAGTACTGGAGTGGATTGCCATTTCCTTCTCCAGGGAACTTCCCGACCCAGGGATCGAACCCGGGTCTCCCGCATTGTAGACAGATGCTTAACCGTCTGCGCCACCAGGGAAGTCATACCATTGTGTAAATGCCAGCACAATAAAAATGTAGAAAATGTCCCATTGGTTTGAAAATGCTCCCTTGGGCTATTTGCTTTAAGACTCCTTCCTCCACTCCTATACCCTGGCAACCACAGACATATTTCTCTGCCTATAGTTGTGCTTTTCCAGAAATCCATTGACATGAAATCATATAATACATAACATACAATCATATAATACATATGTATCATGGGTTTTATAGTAAGGTACCAAGAGAGAAGTGGACCGGTTGCTCTGCATGCAGACTCACCTCAGCCACAGACACTGAGAAAATCCCCATAGTCAGGCTGTAAAGACTGAGCCTTTCTTCGTGTTCCAACTGAATTCCAAGGGAGTTGGGGGAAATAGGTCTGGTGAATAGGAGTGTGACAAGAACAATAGTCCTGAATTTTTAAATTCCTAGCAGTATTTCACTAAATATCTTCATGATGGAGAATTCTGTTGTGAAATCAAACTTCCTCACAAAAAGTCAGCCTTCCTGTGTACCTTATGGTGATTTCTCTGCCAGCATAGCAAAGACAAAAATGGCTTTGCAAGCAACTGTATTTGGTGTAATTGGAATGCATGTACACTCTAACTTAACCAGAATTTTCTTTTGAAAATATTATCACATTAAAAAAAATAATAAGTCAACATATGGTCATAAAAGTGATCAAATATAGCTGTGCTCTTAAACACATTTTCTAAATCACTATATTCTACTTTCCAGGAGAAATATCAGTGGGCAAGTAGCATCAACATTGGGACCTATAGATCAAGATTGCCCAAGCTGGATGAACCTGTGGTTGTGAGTACCTTACCATTTGATGTTTTCTCTTAACACAAGTTTATTTTTGAGAAAATCATGTTAAGTAGTACAGATGCAGTGATAAAGGTCTTCCATGCTGATAAAGGGTGACAGTTTGTCTTAGGAAGGAACATTGATCCAGATATATTACAGTCTGGCGTTGCCTATGAGTATACTGTTACATTCCCTGGAAATGTGCCCAGTGACACCCTCCTCCTGCTTATTAACAACAGACTGCATACTTCCATCCCAACATAGATTTAAATAACTTCCAAAGTCTTTCTGGGTAACTCTTATGGGAGCTAACTCTTCTCTGTGGGAAGAATAACTTTATTAAAATAAGTACATAGAATTGTGTTGGGAAAATGTTGTTAGGTTTACTTATGATCAGATATATCTATGTATTATGTATATTTATGCTATTAGATGTATTAACAACAAAAAGTTTTTATTTGCATGCACACTCTACTAGGACCAGCAGCCCAGTGTTGAGCAACCTCAAGAAGAGGAACCACCAGCTGGGAGTCAGGATATCACACCTGGGAAGGAGGAAGTAAATGGAGAGGATCCGGTGAATCATAATGAAGAGAAGGAGAAGGATGCCTCTGGAGGTAAAGTGTAAGTGTGCATCATGTCTTAAGACATAACCAGTAAGAGGAGGAAAGGAAACATTAGAAAAGGACTTCAGACAGTTCCGAAAAAACTGAGCAGAGTATAGTTTGCAGGTCAGTGTGGTCGCTCAAATTTTCCCTTGTTTTCAAGACAAAGAGAGGGGGCAACTAAGTTGTCTGAGGACAACCCTGGGAAAAGAAAATGGTAATAACATTCGGAAAATTCTGCTTTCCTTTTTCTCCAGCAAAATGTTCCTGGAATAATGCTCCTGAGGTTCTTATTCATCACATTTTTACCATACTAGCCTAAGACTTTTAAGTCATAATGCTGAGGGAATCAATATCATCATTCCCTACTGTATGCTTTACAGCTGAATTGATACATTTTTTTTAAAGATTCTGACCTGGAAACTGATCTCCAGGAATTGGCTGAGGCAAAGACTGGGGGTAAAGGTGGAGATGGTCATGATGTCAGGGAGGAGTTTGCATCAAATACAGAGCCTGTTGAAATGCCAGAAGCAGGTATGTCATCCATTCAGAAAGTAATTTATGTGGTTTCTGTTTTTCAGAATATTATATCTTTAACAATATAGAGGGAACATTACTATTATTTTTATAACAGAGTTCACATATTCTTTGAATGATAGTTCAGACCCCAGATGCCTGAGTGCCTGACTTACAGACTTTCAAATAAAGAAGCAGACAGGATCAAAGCCATATCGAATTGAAAATAGGGAACTATTTTCTTCTCTTGTATTAGTACTTTAAGCAACAGCTAATAATTTTCAGGTTCTTTTATAATTTCTGCTTGTAGCAAATATGGCATGCATTTGTAATAAATATCAGTTTATATGAAACATGCTCAGGCATTCAAGTAGGTTCTAGTACAAGCTTTAACATAACGTGTGTGATTCTGTGAAATCCCTTAACTTCTGAACTCAACTTTACTCATGTAAGTTGTGAATTCAGAACAAATACACTAAAAAGCTAATTTGTCAATGCTAATTTTTGCATTCTCTGATTCTCTTCGATGGAATGCATAGAAGAATACTCTTTTTATGATTTATTTATCATAAAATATCATCTTGAGTCAAATTATAACAGGGGAATTGAGATTTCATTTTCTGATGGGGGACACATGTTCACCTGTGGCTGATTCATGTCAATGTATGGCAAAAAGCACCACAATATTGTAAAGTAATTAGCTTCCATTTAAAATAAATAAATTAATTTTTTAAAGAAAATGAGCCAACATTCTTCTTGATGTTTGTTAAATTCTCTCAAATTCTGAATTCTCTAGCTCTTAAAAAAACAGTTGGATTTTAAATCCTTTCCCCAGGGAAGCATGCAATGACTGAATAATAAAATGGCAAAAGGTAGTCTAGTTTCCTGTTTCTGTGGCTAATCTAGTTGAGAGAGTGCATGTAGTCAGTGATATTCAAGGCAGGTGTGAGTAAGATACATATGCTAAGCACACTACCTGCCCCTATGTTTGGTATGTTTTTGGGGGCAGGGGTGTTGCCTATTTTATTTGGAGGATCATTTCTTTACAATACTATGATGGTTTTTGCTCTACATCCCACTCTCACTCTTAAAGAACTAATAAAAATCTGAGCCTCATGATATAATCATCTCTAACCATATCAAGTATGTTATTTTTCCTTTGATACATGAATTTAAAAAGTTCTGAAGGTCAAAGATTGTAACTCTAGTTCTTCCTGCGTAATCAACTTAGTATCTTTCACATACGTGTTTTCCCAATTGCTGACAATGAATTGCATGGTTCTGATTTTAAAGGAAGAACTTCATAGTTAGGGAAGAATTTACTGTGTATTAGCCTTCTAAATATTTTCACTTTACATTTTTGTTCCATTCCATTAGAACATTTAGACAAAAATACAACTTTCAGACTATGTTCAAGTAACTACAGAACATGAGTAAAATGTTCTCATAGAAAATTCTTAGCCCTAAATATGTGTGGTATTTAAAAAGAAAAATACATAAATTACAAGGTACATAAATACAAAATCCTACATCCAACATAAAAGGTAAGAAAAAGAGCAACAGAATAAACCTAAGGGAAAAGGAAAAGATACTTAATAAAAGACAGGTATGAATTGTTAGGAAGAGGAAAATAAACTCAACTAATAAATAAAGACAATGTGCTAGTTTCCATAATTTTTAATACGTATATATATATATATATATATATATATATATAGACACACACAGACACACACATTTTAAAATATTCTTTTCCGTTGTGATTTATCACAGGAGATTGGACATAGTTCCCTGTGCTGTATATTAGGACCTTGTTGTTTATCCATTCTGAATGTAATAGTTTGTATCTGTCAACCCCAAACTGCTAGTCCACTCCTCTTAGTTTACATAACTGTGAAGAAAATGAAAAGAGCCCAAGTATACATAATAAGAAATATGAACAAGACACTAACAGTATATTACAGAATGAAAATTGAGTATAATCTGGAACTCAGATATTTTCATAATATTAATGAAATGGCTAATAGGGTAGAAAAACAAATATTATTTAACATACTCCAGTAACTAAATAACTAAACATCACCAATACTGGTAATATGCTTAAAAAGTCTATAGAATCTCAAGAGGATTAACTGAAGGTAAGCCAAAGGGTCACCCTTAGTGTTCTTGTTTTAGTCCATTTTATAAAACTACAACTGCAGTGAGCTTTGTATACCTCTCCTATCATCAAAGTTCTGCTGAGGAACTTTTTTAAGGTTTATATTATAGGTGAAGGGCAACCATTTGCTTGAAAGAAGATAAACTGAAACGATTTATGCTGTTCTTATGTTGTGTATTTGACTGTTAAAGTTTTGTGAATAAAGTTTCATTTTCTACTTGCACATTTTTGTTAAATTTATCCCTGGCTATTTAATGTTATTGAAAATTGATGGTTTGTGATTTTTATTGTCTAGTTGAGGATGTATGTAGAGATGGAATGTTTGTATATGGACTTTCTGTCCAACAGTTCCTCTAAATATGCATATTAATTCCAAAAATTTAGATCTACATTATTTTTACTTTTCAAAATATACTATTATATTTGAATATCAACAGTTTCTACTGGCTTAAACCTTAAACCTGTCCTCATTTTGCAGCATTGAACAAACCTGGCCAGAATAGTCTTGACTAAAGCAGGTGATAATTGGCATTTTTCCCAATAGGAAATGAAAAATCTTCTCCATTTCAACCTGTTTATGTTGCGTTTTTTGTAGATATAGTTTATCAGAGTAAGTTCCATTCTATCCCTAGTTTGCCATCTTGAATATAGATTAATTTTCATCAAACACGTATAATGTATCAATAGTGATGATCATAGGATTGTTTTCCCTCCATTTTTCTATTAGTGTGGTGAATTGCATTGGTAACCTTATACATGTAAACCACCCTTGCACTTCTAGGGTTAAAAAAATTTGGTCATAACATGTTCTTTAGGTGTAATCTACATGTTAATGCATATACATACATATATATATAGCGACACATAAAAAATTCATAAAAGCCTTTGGTCTTCTCTTGAATAAATGGGTTTACAAAATGTGCTACCCAAATCTCATATGGTGTCCCTGATGAAATCATTGACAGGGAAACATTTTTTAAAACTTAATATGATTGTATTGTCCTATAGAGAAATGGAATGCCAAAGCCATTATTAAAGGTTGTAGGGAGACAGGAAAAAAACTGCTGTCAAATTCCATGGCAAATGCCACACCATATCTTTCACACACTTCTGACTTGCCTTCCAAGTTTTTTTGGGTGCAGGGAGAGAGCAGCCACAAACATATTTTCTTCTCCATGACATCCTCTATTGGCTTGATAGTCACCAGATCTCAGAAGCCCTCCAACTGTCTGTGTGTGAATCACTCAGTCATGTCCGACTCTTAGTGACCCCATGGACCGCAGCCTACAAGGCTCCTCCATCCATGGGATTTTCCAGGCAAGAGTACTGGAGTGGGTTGCCATTGCCTTCTCCAATTAGCGTCTAATTAAAATCAATTAATTTTTTAAAAATTTCAAGTAACACCAGCTGCCCCTAACGTAGACAGATGACAACACAAATTACCAGGCAATCAGGGAGAAGCCACCGACCTCCAACCCCAAGAGCCGACCATCACCAGGTGTCATCTGTGAGGGCATCTCCAGTACCTGAAAACTCTTCTTGTGACTCCGGATGTGATCGTCCCTCCTAGCCTCCCAGCTGCTGTGAGAGGCCCTCGGGGCACACGGTCCAGAGGGCCCCGCACTACCTTCTCACCTCCGAATCACCCCCACCCTACTGCCACCATCCCAGGGGAACACCTACTTTTCTTCAGGCCACTCCGGGCTCCCTCTCAATTCACCACAACCAAGGGAATACTCAGGAAGGTCCTTCTATAAGGAAGGGAGGGGTAAATGTCCCATCTTTGTGCTGTCAAAGCCAGGCCCACAGACTCCTCCCCTGTGAAGGGCAGGTAGTCGCTACAGGACCCTGGACAACTCCTCTTCTCGGTGGTCTTTACCCTTCTCTTCCACACACACTGAGGATGGGAGACCGACCCCCCACTCCAGGCTTCTTGACTGGCCTGAGGATGGGAAGCACTGCATTGGCATTCTGCTAGTGAGAACCTGATCCTGAGAAAGAACGTGTGAGAGCAAGAGATAGACACAGGCACAGACACGCAGACAGAGGGAGACATCTATCGCTCTAGGACCGACCAGGTGTGTGTTAGTGCCACAGGACCACAATCCTCTTCAGTCAAGTGGGATCCCAGCTCTCTCAGAACTGTTGTTTTCCACAAACACCCCCACCTCTTCAGGATCAGATGGCGGTTGGACAGTCTATATGACTTATTTCTCTTTCTCTCGATGGGGATTGACACTCTTAAGCCGATACTGAATCTTCCTATGGACATTGGTCGATCCGGAATAATTGGGCTCAAATCGGTGTTCACCAGGTTCAGAAGTAGGCTCTTTCCTTGGCATCACCTCCCTCCCCACCTAATGCACCACTTCACAAAATGAAACAATATAATGAAGCATTTTCAGGCGACATTCATTTCCCGTATTGAAATCATCACAAGTGTTCTTTCTCAAGAGTGTGTGAGTTAGGCCCTGATGTGACATAGGAATAAGTACATACTTTTAATAGGCTCCTTGAGTCCTGCCTTGGTGTGCAATGCTTTTGAAAACTTTTATCTCCTGAATCGCCCAGCAGCGGTGTATAGTAATTCTAAAAGGAAGGTATCTTTTGTTGTCTGGATTCCTGGAGTACAGCTGATCCTGGACAGTAGACCTGTGCTGTGGTCAGAAATTTGGATATATGATTAGTTACGGGTTTCCATTTATATTTCAATTGTTCATTAGTCCCTAAGTCGTGTCCCATTCTTTTGCGACCCCATGGACTGTACCCACCAGGCTTTTCTGTCCATGGGATTTCCCAGGCCAGAATACTGGAGTGGGTTGCCATTTCCTTTTTCAGGGGATCTTCATGACCCAGGAATCAAACCCCAGTCTCCTGCATTTGCAAGTGAATTCTTTACCACTCAGCCACCATGGAAGGCCTTGTATTTCTGATACCATTGCCTTATATTTGACCTACCTCTATTGGGTGTATTACATACATCTATGCACCTGTGTGCCAGGGTTGCTTTGCTTGTTTGTTTTGTCAGAAACAGAAAAGTGAAGTGGCTTGGCTTGCTTAAGTCTCTCAGGGCACCAGCAATAGAGAAAATGTGTAAAGAGAAAGGGTTTCCTTAACTTAAGGAAAATAATTTCCACAACTCCCTATGAAAGGGGTTTAGTCTCCTGACTAGAACCTATTAATATTCAATGAAATCTTTCTTGACTGCTCATTATGAGAAAGCAATGGTTCTACTGTTTTTACTTGAATATTGGCTACATTTAAAATTATGCTTGAGACTGTGTGAAATAGATAAGTAAAACTACAGATCCCAGTGATCCATTGGCTTTACCCTGCATATGGGTGCAGTACAAGCTCAGTGAAAACCATCAGATTGGGTGAGTACAATGTGCCCTGCAAGGAAATATTTTTTATACAGTAGACAGACTGGATGTGCTAACAGGAAATCTATACTTTGCTCACCAGATTATTTATCTAATAAACAAGGACTTAGAGCCAAGGGAATGTATAAGGTGGTGATTGTGAGTGAAAATAGGTGACAACATTGAGAGAGACAGAGAGTGGTGTAATGAATGGTGCAGAGACCTTCACATTTTAACAGATGTGGCACCCACTCCAGTACACTTGCCGGGAAAATCCCATGGGCGGAGGAGCCTGGTAGGCTGCAGTCCATGGGGTCGCTAAGAGTCAGACATGACTGAGCGACTTCACTTTCCCTTTTCACTCTCATACATTGGAGAAGGAAATGGCAACCCACTCCAGTGTTCTTGCCTGGAGAACCGCAGGGACGGGGAAGCCCGGTGGGCTGCCGTCTATGGGGTCGCACAGATTCGGACACGACTGAAGCGACTTAGCAGCAGCAGTAGCACATGAAAGATGGTTAGGACCACTACCAAGAAGTGTGACCTTGAGTAAGATGGTCACCATCTCTGATCCTCGGTTCCCTTGCCTGCAAACGGGGACAATAATATTATGTATTATCCCACCCCCAGGCAAAGCCATTCCTCACGGCCTGATCCCAGCCTCCGCTGGCTCCTGTGGCCAAGGCTCTCATCACACTTGTTTCACCATGGTCTTCAGTCTGGCTTCCTGCCCACCCCACCATGAGCTCCTTGAGGACCTGTACAGGGGCTCAGTACACGTTTACCATCTTATGAGTCATGATAAAGTGAGGTACACAGCAGTGCAGCTGCTGTTATGCTGTCAATTTGTTGCAAACAACACATAGGAAACGAGTGGCTGGAGCAAATCTCTCCACTCAGGTTTCTGTTGCTCCAGGGCCGTTTGTGTTTTTTATCCCCACATCGTCCAGAAGCTTATTGTACGAGGGAAACACCCTCCTTTCCCCTTCCTAGTGCATAATCATTATAGCAGCCATTTCTCAACTGAATTGTCAGTGAGTGAACCCTGAAAATCCTTAGCTCAAATTTTGGTTTCTTTGAGTGGGTGAGGGGAATCCTGTCGTCTCTCCCCACTCTGACAGGAGTGTCTAATGTCCGTCTCCCTTTATTCTGATATAATAAAGGCTTCCCCTTTATTCTGTATCTTGGACACTCCTTTACCTCCTTAGACTGAGGTCTGTCCTAGGCTATGGCTGCTTTCAGCACTGTGCTGAGGGCATTGATGACCAGGTAGACGCTGGGGGATACTTGTTGGTTGAATACAGCTCAGAGAGCCAGGCTACTTTATTTCACGGGTGAGAAGTGTAACTTCCATGCAGGCTGCCATCAGCAGGTTGGACGGTTTGAACCTGCTGATCAGTGTCCTTGGGCAAGTCCATAGGCTTTCTGTCACCCTGCTCTCCCCTCTTCCTCTTGCTTCCATAGCTTCTTCTACTCCGTACTTTCCCCGTGCCCTCCTTTGTGCTCCCTCTGCTCTCTGTGTACATGTACACCGTGCCAGAGACCACCCTGTCTCAGGGCTTCATGTTGTGTGATTGTCAGTTCCCTTTCTAAGTAGACCGATTTGAGGAGTTTTCTCTTCGCTCACAGTCCATGGTGGACACCCCAATACAGTAAGCATCATGGGTCTCCTTTTATTCTTTTTCCTTTGTTTTACCCTTGCCCCCACCTTTTTTTCTCCTTTTTTGAGGAATCAATATGGTATTGTGAGTAAGGACACTAGCTCTGATTCAGATAACCTTCCTTTCCGCCTAGTTCTGCCTCTTGTTATCACATCATCTTGAGAAATTAAACTGACCCACTGTGCCATATAAGCCTCACCTGAAAATGGGTGAATTATTCTTAATAATGACATGAACTGAGCAGGTGGGTTTTGTATTGAATGAGGTTCATAGAAATGTGTTGGCACGTTCCCTCTTGTAACAAATACTGAGCTGCAGTAGGGCAGGTTTCAGGTCCGGCCTTACCCTCAAGCTTCACGAAGCACTTCAAGGTCACATTAGACATCTGTGTCCAGACCTAGGGGCTCCTTCCTTCTCAGCCACAGTCCTCGAGCTTTTCCCTCACAGCTAGACAAACCCTGACCAGGAGGCTGGCTTTTCTGTTACACCTTTCCCACCTGGAAACCACTCACAGACTTCATCTCTGTTGCGTGCATCATTCTCTTCCTGGTAATTTTGTCCTCAGATGGATTGAGGCTCCTCCTATTGCAAGGGGATGCCCAGGACTGATAACAAGGGTGTGATGTTTCCCTGCTCCCCCATGGCATGGAAACTCTCTGGGACCTGTGCCCAAACTCCTCTCCCCATGTCGTCTCCCTCCATCCCACAGTTCACAGTTTACACTCAAGCTGGGTTCCAGTGCAGGCCCTACCAGCCCAGGCACTCTACTTCAGCCTCAAATTCCTTATCTGTAAAGTGGCAATAACTCTACCTGTTGGTGAGGTTTATTGGGAGACCTAGTGGGGATAACAGATGTAAAACACCTAGCGCCCACGACCTGGCAGGTGGAAGGCTCTAAATAAACGGCTGTGTCCTCTATCAGCTCCTGTAATGCACAGCATCTGGTGTGGGATAATACTGTGACTCAGTCAATGTCTTTGGACTGAAGGGTCTAGCCTCTGCAAGGGGCAAAACAAGAAATGAAATTATGGAATAATAAGAAAGAAAGAAATGAAACCTATGTCCACACAAATACTCGTCCTTACGTGTCTTTCACAGCAGCACTGTCTGTATTCTCCAAATAGTGGAGCAGCCTAGAAGCCTGTCAGCTGGAGAGTGGTAAACAGAGTATTCTGCAGCCATTCAGTGGAACAGCATAGATGGATGAAAAGTGATGAACTTCTGCTTTCTGCTGGCACATGGGTGAGCCTCCAAAGCACTGTGCTCAGTGAAAGAACCCAGACACAAAAGGCCACTTCTTGCAGGAGTCCTTTGATATGAAATGCCCAGAAAGGGCAAATCTACAGAGACAGAAATTAGATGAGAGGTTGCCTGGGCCTGCAGGTCCTGTTGGGGATCGACTGCTGATGGGTACACGGACGCTTTTTGTGGTGCTGGCAGTGTTCCACAACTGCACTGTGGTGGTGGTTGCACCACTGTGTGAAGTTACTAAAGGTCACTGCCCTGGAAATGATGGGTGTGATTTGTGGTGTGTAACTATACCTCAGTAAAGCAGTTTAGGAAGGTAATGCAGATGTCCAAGTGAGACCTGTGGGAAAAGATATGCCATTGCTTTTGTAACAATGATGAGTGCCCCTGCTCCTTCCACGTTCTGGGTCTGGCTTCCTTCACACGTGCTAGATGCTCCCTCCAGAGACAGTCGCTGTGCACGTCAGGACGGAATCCCCAGTGAGCACACGTCTAGTGTGTCTCTGTGTTTACTCACAGGCGCCTGTTGTGTGACCACAAGTCAGTGGCTCTGGACAGCCTCCCAGAACCCACCCTGCATCTGAAATTCTACTTCGTTGTTTTCCCATTCTTCTCAAATCACGTGGACCCAGCCTCCGTTTCCGTGGTAATGGATCTCAGCCCTTAGCTCCAACCTCTGGTCACAGGAATACCTGTTAACCTGGTGTGAGGCCCCCTGCCCGAGCTCAGCAACCCAGGAGGGATGCTCAGCAGAGTAGTGACCAAGACAGTGGAACTCCACCCATCCTCCTTCTGCCGCCAGGACTCAGGTGCATTCCCTCCCCTCCACCTGCCTGAGTGTCTGGTAAGAAAGAGGACTTGGGGGCATAACACACCACTGATTTATTGAAAATGTTCCGAATATGGCTGTGAATAAATATGTCAAAATCTCTCTCAGAAGGGAAGACATGTAATTACAAATGTTTTTAAATTTCATTGTAGCAAACATGGCTCTTCAGTTCAGGATTATATTAAAACCAGGATGGGTGAAGCATCACGCGATTGTGCTTCTCAATCTTAACTGCGCATCAAATCTCTCCTGTAGAGCCTTTAGGAGAGCTGATGCTGGCAGGACAGCCCCAGAGAGTCTGAAGTAGTAGGTCTGGAATGTGGCCCTGGTCTGAGCATTATCTGAAAACGTTCTCTTATGAAAGCCGAGCCTGCAGCTGTGGAAACAGAACCCACTCTTACAGGAGGAAATCGAAGATCGAAAATTTGCAACTCCTCTCTACAGTGAAGGCTGAGGAAAGGGACGACTTGTTTGAAAACTGGCCTTGTGCTTGCCTTGCTGTGTGTTCCTGAATCCAAAGTTTTACAGTTAAAACCCTGCTGTTGTTAGTGAAACTCAGTACGTTTTAGTTCTTGTCAGGATCCCTTGTGCCTAGTTAGTTGAATACATTTCTAAAACACTGTGGAGATAACTTCATTCAACAGATCAGAATAGTGCTTCAGAGATCAAAGATGGCTGAGAATTGTAGCTGCTGATGTTAATGTATCAGGATCGGCTGTCTGCGTATCTGCTGTCTGTGCTCAGTGGCAGTTTTAAACTGTTTCCTGTGTTATCAAATTAACTCCCGTGCTCAGATGAAGACCAAATAAGAACAGGACGTTTACTGGGGAAAAGACAGTTAAGCAATCCCTTGTTTGATAGACACCGATAAAGACTAACCTCTCGAAATGTTCTACTTTAGGGATCTCTTCTGGATATTCTTTGGCATGTTCCCCAATGATGGGCTTACCCTGCTGTGTCCTGACTCACAGTCCTGTTAAAGACAGGGCTTCAACCTCTCAGGTGTATTACAGTGGCCAGGTTCTCCCAGAGATCCAAGAGGGTCATGGCGTGTGCTCAGGATACCCTCAGAGTGTGTATGTAGGAACAGGGCCTCTGAGAGGCAGGTATCCCCACCTGTGGCAACAGGAAGATCTTGGGCCAGTCTTTTCCAGAGCAGCTCCAGGGGAGTCATGGCTCGGTGAAGATCACACCCAGCAGCATGCTCTGGATTGTGGTTTAAGGAACTGGGTGGATGGCGGTGCCCATCCATGAGACACCCCAGGGAACACTAGCCTGGGGCTACTAGCAGGTCTGCAGTGCTTATGGGACATCTGAGTTCAGATGGCCCGTATGTCTCAGCCTGTGGGGGAAGTGGGGGCCCAGTTGAGTCATCTTAGGTAGATCTGGTGATAGGAAAAGCCATCAGCATAGAGGGATACTAATGAAAACAAGTCAGATGGGTAAAAGCTCTAGGGGGTGACGTGGTCACCCAAGGATCATGTATCGAATGGAAGAGTACAGGGCAGAGGTTGGAAACCAGAGGAAAACAAAACCAAGATTTAAGAGGGGATCAAAGTAAATGAACAGACAGTCTTAGAAGTAATGAACTAAGAGGGAGGAAGAAAGCCAGGATGGGCTGCTCTCACAGACTCTGACCAAGGAAAGTGTTTTTGAAGACGGAACGTGTCTGTGGCCAATACAGCACTAGGTACTATGGTTTGGTCCATGAAGCTCTTGGGATACGTTAGCAAGGGGATGTTCTGTGGATATGCACTCAAGAGGTAACCAGATAAGGATGCTCCCAGAGTCTATTCCTTCAAGAAGCATGGCTTGAAAGGAATGAAAGACTCAGGGTATTGGAAGTAGAGGCCTTTGTGCTTGCAGGGTATGCTATTTTCTATTCCCCAAACCAAAGAGACCAGGATGCCAGTTCAAAAAGAATCGTCAGGACAGAGTGGAGAATTGGAATGATCTTCACAGCTGAGTATTCATGTTGAGAGGGGAGTGTGGTATTTTCAAAGCAGCAGTGGAGTTCCAGGAGGACCTCCTTCCTCTCCCTCTGGGCACCACTGGTGCGGGGCGGGGGGGGGGCGGGGAGGCGGGGGGACGTGGGTTGCTGAGATCACAGTCTCAATGTATGCTCCTTAGACTCCACGGACACTTTAATGTATTTTTTCTCCCTGAATGATCTGATCTTCTTCATGAGTGTTTACCCTTCATACTGGTTAGTAACGGGAAAACCCAACTGAAGTTGCTTATGACTTGGAAAGTGTGGTTGCATGCAACCAACAGAATATCCACAGATACAAATGCTCAGTCTATTCTGTTGAGAATGCCCTCTACTTCTTTCAGCAAAGGAGCAAGGGTATATGTCACTTACAAGGCTTGCAGTCATGTGGGAGAGGGAGTCTATAAAACAGCATAGGTTTGTTCCTCACAGAGACCTCAGTGTTCCCTGAGGGAAAAATGACTGTCCTCTCCTGGCTCCAGCTGTTGATGCTGACCTATACCCCCCATGGGTGGGGGTGGTGGAACTTGCATTTTTGTCTCCCTCCTCTTGCTGTGGACCCAGTGCTCCCTGGCTGACTGAGTCTCAGCCACCCTGCTCGCATCTGCAGACCCCTCTAAATCTGGCTATCATCGTCCAGCCCATCCCAGGGAGGGGACGTCCACTCCTCGGCTGGAAGGTCCCCTAGCCCATTGCCATCTTAGGCTTCATCTGGATTCAGTCCCTTTCCACATTTCTCCCTAAAGTGATGCAGATCCCTCCCTTGGATCTCACCTGCACCACAGCAGGAACCAAGATCAGCTCCAGAAAATGAAATTCCTAAACTGCAGCCACCCTTCTGCCCAAAGACTCTGTTCGGTCATTGTACACTGTGCCCCTGGAGTCCCAAGTGTGAATGGGGTGGAACCCTCCTGTCCCTGGTGTTCATTTCTTGTCACACCTCCCTTGTCTGAGCTCTCTCACCTCTGCCTGCCAGTTCCTCTGTGGGCCATTCCCCATTGTGACTCGGACGCTCTTTCCTTTGGCTTGTCTTTCATTTGACCCAAGACTTCCCATACAATACCTGGGTCAAAGGGGTCATAGTGTAGAATGTGTACCTTGTGGAGTTCAGTTAGGATACTTTGGTGTCACATAAGCCCACGCCCCTGAAATATAAAAACAGAGGGATAAAGAACACAAGAGTCAAATATGCCAAAGATACCTGAGATGTTGGCTTAGATGAGCACTGAAGAGTGTGTGTGGGAGCAGGAAGTATGGATATTAATGATGGCCATGATGAGACCAGTTACAGTGGAGTGACTGGGACAAAACCTCCACGGAAGTGGGCTGAGGAGAGAATATCTCTGCAGAATTTGAAGCAGTTTTGCTTTGAAGGGCAACCGGTAATGTGCCAGTAGCTGCAGAATAGGGTGGAAGATGGTGGGTTTCCCCCTGTGCTGTGGAATTCTGCGATGAAGAGGGAACAGGTTCTGGTTCAGGACAGAGGAGTGATAACTGCAGGTGCAAAGTCCCTGGGAAGGTGCAAGGCATGGGATCCCGAGCAGAGGTGAGGGGCTGGTGTAGTCAGGAGCACACATGCAGAGGGGCAGCTGACTGGCAGGGCAAAAACATGGAGTTTGGGACTGGGAAACTTGAGAAATCCCACGGGATTGCTTCTTCCTTCTCCACAAATTATTGGCCTGTGGGGCTGGTGGTCATCAGGATGGAGGAACGTTACTACTGTGTAGTGTAGTAGTGTAGGTAGGTGAGAGTGAAAATGAACAGCAGTTCTACTCCGGCCACGGATTTAAGATAAAACACTTCTGTAAAGTTGTAAAGTTTGCTCCTCAACGCTCCGGTGCTCAGACACAGGCAGGGCGTGGGTAGGCAGGAGGGTGCAAGGAGCACAAGAGATGTGTTTGCGGGGAACAGCTTCCAGCCCTGGATCAGCCGATCCAGGAGGGGCCTGGCAGGTAGTGTTGAAGGACGTGTGGTAGGTGAGGTGGGGGTTTCCAGGAGGTTCTGGTAACAGTGCACTGGCACTAGAGCAAGGGAGCTGGAGGACAGGACATCATGTTGAGGGTGATGAGAGGGAGGAAGGCTAGAAACAGGACACCATGAGGGGCGCGGTCTTTCCTGATGCCCAGGGAGGGACCATGGGCAGGGGGATGCTCGGGTGGGGAGGAGGGAAACATCGAAGAGGACGGAGAGTCTCCAGGATGACCGGGTGAGCCTCGTGGGCACTGAGGACGGATCAGAAGAGTGAGGGCTGAGAGAACAGTGAGTGTACCAAGGGAGGAACGCGTTCACAGGCCTGGGGTGGGCGGGAGGAGAAATACAGGGGACTTTTACCGGTCCCGCACTTTGGGGGCTTCGGCAGTGGGCGACAGGACCCGGACATAACCGGTCAGGTTGCTCAGTGAATGAAGACTTAGAAACGTGGCCCAGGAGAAAACTCCCAACCGACCCGGGCCAGGAGGCTGGCGCGGGGCTCACTGGGTTCCTGCGCGCAGGCCCAGAACCAGCCAATCGGAGCGCAGCCTCGCCCACCAAGCTCCGGATTTCCCGGATTCCCTGACCTCCTGTCTGTGTTGCCTTGGTTCCGAGGGCCAGTGGAGAGGAGCCCGCGGTCCACGGGTGGTTTGGCCGGGCCCCTTCGAGAAGGCACCTTCCTTTCTCTGGTCCTAATGGGCATCCCCCTCAACTTCCGCATCCACTCTGTCCAGTCCTCTGCGCGAAAACCCAACAGAAAGGATGCATTTTCTTTCGGCCTTGTGGCGTTCTGGTTTCTGTGGTCTGCAGGTGGCAGTGTTGCTCCAAGTATCTGCATTCTGTTTCTCCCCCGCCCTTCGCCGTTGAAAAAACGCGAGGAAGCCTTTTGCCACAAGAAGTAGTGTATATTCTTCTCTGCTTGCACTGGTTGGCTGGTTCAAACTGCATCTGAGCCCTTCAGACAGCCCTTTGTGGAAACTTTCAACAAACCCATTGACACTTAAAATTACAATAAAATATTATAAGCTGATCGATTGAATAATGGGGGAGGGAGTGAGCTCCCTTGTCTTGCTTCTGATCCTAGAGGAAATGCTGTATTTAAAAAGAACTTTATTATAAGACAGTGAGTTTTGACTTGAAAATGTTTATGTGAAGTGTAAATGAAAGTTGCTCAGTCCTGTCAGATTCTTTAAGACCCCTTGGACTGTGTAGGCTGCCAGGCTCCTCTGCGCATGGGATTCTTCTTTCAAGAATATTGGAATAGGTTGCCATTTCCTTCTGCAGCGGAGCTTTCCAACCCAGGGACTGAACCTGGGCCTCTTGCACTGCAGGCTGACTCCTTACCATCCGAGCCACCTACGATAATAACATGACAGGGACAAGTGCCAAGCTAAGATCCTGCTGGGTGATTGATGCTGGACACCACCCAGGAAGCAGGTGGTGTTACTGCCCTCATTTTTGCCTTTGAGAGCTGTGGCACATAGAGGAAGAATCAGCTGCCAAGGTTCTCCGGGTTCCTCCAAGAGTGTCCCTATGTTCAGGTCTCAAGTCTGTCAGATTGTAATTTGCACACTGGTTTGCAGGATGCTTTCCTATCCCCAAGAGAAGAATGAAATAAAACAATGGGAATGAGGGTAAAGTGAAAGTGTTAGTCGCTCAGCCCTGGTTCTTTGAGACCCCCTGGACTGCAGCCCACCAGGCTCCTCTGTCCATGGGGATTCTCCAGGCAAGAATATTGGAGTTGGTTGCCATTCCCTTCTCCAGTGGATCTTCCTGACCCAGGGATTGACCCTGGGTCTCACAGGGATTGCACCGAGGTCTCCTGCATTGCTGGCAGATTCTTTACCATTTGAACCTCCAGGGAAGCCCAAATGAATGTAAAATAGCCTGAAAATTTTTTTAAATGTATAATAACATAGTTATTATAATAAGATGCTAAATGAAAAGGGAGGGTGCCACATAGAAAACAATTCATGTACTGTATCAATATCATGGCACAACACAATGATAAAGTAAAGCACCTGGAACAAATCAGGTACTTTTCATTTGCTCTATATTTGACCAGATTTATATTGAGAACAGACTGCGGGTCATTTCTTGGTTGATAATGGAAATACTAGTGTGAGGAAAAACACAGCAAAAGATACAGCACCTGTCCTTAGACAGTTCTATTATATTTCCCATTCAGGTAGGGGATCAGAGATGAGAAATATAGCTCTGGGGACTACCTGAGAGACAGATGGACAGACAGCAGAATTCATTTTCACTTCTGAAGAATCTCATGGGCATTTGCTGGGTCCACAACATTGAGCTCTGAGGGTGGGGAGGAAAAGTAGATTTCATCACTCCTGTCTCCTGTAATGAAAAGGGAAGCTATTTGTTATTAGGGGAAAGATGTTTGTGAATCACAAGTATGGGAAAGGTCTTATATTCAGAATACATAAGGAATTTTAAAATTGCAAAGGACAAAATATAGTGAAGGCAGACATCCTTTTGTCAGGAATTCAGGTGTGGAAGGAGAAATGAGAAAGTGGCAGCTCCTGGGCATTTTAAAGGTGATGGACGTGGCCTGTTCCTGGTCATGGTGGTGATCACTGGAATTTGCCGTGTGTCAGAGCTCAGAAAGCTTCACACCCAAAGACAAGCAGGCCAGGACTTCCCTGGTGGTCCAGTGGTTAAGAATCCACCTGCCATATAAAATTAATACACAGAAATCCCCTGCCTTCCTATACACTAAAAATGAAAAATCAGAAAGAGAAATTAAGGAAACAATCCCATTCACCATTGCAACAAAAATAATAAAATACTTAGGACTAAATTTATGTAAAGAAACAAAAGACCTGTACACAGAAAGATTAAAAAAAAAAAAACTGGTGAAAGAAATCAAAGATAACACAAATAGATGGAGAAATGTATCATGTTCTTGGGTTGAAGAATCAATATAGTGAAAATGATTCTACTACCCAAAGCAATCTGTAGATTCATCACAATCCCGAACTACCAATGGTATTTTTCACAGAACTACAAGACATAATTTCACAGTTTGTATGGAAACACCAAAGACCCCGAATTCCCAAAGCAATCTTGAGAGAGAAGAGTGTAATGCAGGAATCAACATTCCTGACTCAGACTATATTACAAAGCCAGTCATCAAGATGGTATGGTACTGGCACAAAGACAGAAATATAGATCAATGGAACAAAACAGAAAGTTCAATGATAAATCCCTGCACCTATGAACACCTTGTCTTTGACAAAGGATGCACAAATATGCAATAGCTAAAACACAGTCTGTTCAATGCATGATGCTGGGGAAATTGTTGAACTATGTGTAAAAGAATGAAACTGGAAGACTTTCCAACACCATACACAAAAAGAAACTCAGAACAGATTAAAGACCTAAATGTAAGACCACAAACTATAAAACTCTTAAGAGGCAAACATAGGCAGAACACTCTGTGACATAAATCACAGCAAAATCCTCTAGGATCTACATCCCAGAGTAATGGAAATAAAAACAAAAATAAACAAATGGGACCTAATTATACTTAAAAGCTTTTGAACAGCGAAGGATACTATAAACAAGGTGAAAAGACAGCGCTCAGAACAGGAGAAAATAATAGCAAATGAAACAACTGACAATGAATGAATCTCCAAAATGTACAAGAAGCTCATGCAGCTCGATATCAAAAAATGATCAACCCAATAAAAAGCACGCAAGTGACCTAAACAGACATTTCTCCAAAGACATACAGATGGCTAATAAACACATGAAAAGATGTTCAGTATCACAGATTATTAGAAAAATGCAAATCAAAACCACAATGAGGTATCATCTCACACAGGTCAGAATGGCCATCATCAAAATGTCTACAAACAATAAATGCTGGAGAGGGTGGGGAGAAAAGGGAACATCATTTCACGGTTGGTGGGAATGCAAACTGGTATAGCTACTATGGAGAATAATGTGCAGATTCCTTAAAAAACTGGGAATGGAACTGCCATATGACCCACTGCAGGGCATATACCCCAAGGAAACCAGATTTGAAAGAGACATATGTACCCCAATGTTTACTGCAGCACTATTTACAATAGTTAGGACATTGAAGCACCCTAGATGTCCACATTTGTAGACATGGGATCCGAGGATCAGAGAGGGTGAGCATCTTACTCAAGGTCACACTGTTTGGTAGTGGTCCTGACCATTTTTAATCTGTGTGGGTTCAAATGTGAAGGTTTCTGCACTATTCATAATACCACTCTCTCAATGTTGTCACCTATTTTAGCTCACAATCACCACATTACACATTCCCTTGGCTCTAGGTCCTCCTTTATTAGATAAATAATCTGCTGAACAAAGTATAGATTTCCTGTTAGCACATCCAGTCTGTCCACTTTATAAACAAAATGTCCGTGCAGGGCTAGTTGGCTCTACCCAAACTCATTGTTTACACTGAGTTTATATTGCACCCACATGCAGGGTAAAGAAAATGGATCACTGGGATCTGTAGTTTTACTTACCTATTTCACACAGTCTCAAGCATAATTTTAAATGCAGCCAATAATCACTTAAAAAGAGTAGAACCACTTCTTTCCTAAAGTGACCACGCATGAAAGAGTTCATTCAATGTCAGTACGTTCTAGGCAGGAGACTAAGCCCCTGGATGGAGTCACCGACGGGATGGACATGAGTTTGAGTAGGATCCACGAGTTGGTAACAGACAGGGAAGCCTGGTGTGCTGCAGTCCATGGGGTCGCCAAGAGTCGGATACAACTGAGCAACTGAACTCAACTGAAGACTGTCCAACCGCCATCTGCTACTGAAGTGGTGGGGCATCTGGGGAAAATAACTTTTCTGAGAGAACATGGATCCCACTTGGCTAAAGAGGATTCTGGTCCTGTGACACTAAGGCACACCTGGTTGGTCCTAGAGAGATAGATGGTCCTAGAGAGATAGATGTCTTCCTCTGAGTGTCTGTCCCTCTCTCTACAATTCGCTCTCACACATTACTTCTCAGGATCAGGTTCTCAACAGCAGGACGCCAATGCAGTGCCTCCCATCCTCCGCCCGTGCAAGAAGCCGGGAGTGGGCGGCGGTCGGCCTCCCATCCTTAGTGTGTGTGGAATAGAAGGGTAAAGACCACCGAGAGGAGTCCTCCAGCGTCCTATAGAGCCTACCCGCCCTTCAGCAGTGAGGAGTTGGCGGGCCTGGTTTTGACGTCACAAACATGGGACGTTTGCCCCTCCCTTCCTTATGGAAGGACCTTCCTGTATATTCCTTGGGTTGTAGTGGATTGAGAGGGAGCCTGGAATGGCCCTGAAGACAAGTAGGTTCCTCCACGGGGACGATGGCAGTAGGGCGGGGGGATTCAGAGAAGAAGAGTTAGTGCCGGGTCCTCTCGACCGCGTGCCCGGAGGTCCTCTCCCAGCAGCTTGGAGGCTAGGAGGGACCATCCTTGCCAGAGTCGCAGGAAGTTTCCTTCCACACAGATGACAGCTGGTGATGGTCGGCTCTTGGGATCGAAGGCGGGGGCTTCTCCCCGATGCCTGGTAATTTGTGTTGTCTCCTGTCCACGTGAGGAGCAGCTCCTGTTACTTGCATGTTTTTCTACCAATTGTTACTAGTAACACACTAGGAAAGAGTAAAAGCAAACTATTGGAGAAACTGGCTGTATTTCTACCGATTGCAATTGGGAGAGCACCACAGCCCTGAAGATCAGACTGCCAGCAAGGTGGTTTTGCACTGTACTTCATTCCACAGAGAGTAGTAGAGAAGTGACAGTGGGGACCTTTGCAGGTGGGAAAACATTTAGGGGGAAATCTCGTCGACAAAAGAGGAAACAATTATCTTTGTGACTAGCTAATTTCAGTTGAACTGACTTTTAATCACCGTTCCTAGTCATGAGACAGAAAACAAGGAGTTGGATGGTCTGTGTCTGCCCTTTAATGACAAGGAGGAAGGTCTGTACTTGACCTTGTAGTAGGTAAACCCAGGAGTCACTGGATACTTTGGGTGAGTCTTACCGAAGTCCGACGGGGAAGGGTGGTGCTTTGCATTAAGTCATTTTGGGGACATGAAAGTCTGCAGAGATTTCTTTACTGTGGCTTTTCTTAACAGCTCAGGTGAAGTTGAACTTTGTCATCACTTTAAATATGAGCATCTTTCATGCTGGTCCCAGTAGATAAGTATAAAGGCAGAGAGGTTCAAACACCCCTCACCTTTTAAAATTGGATTATAACTGCTTTAAATGTTGTGCTAATTTTTGCTGTAGGACAAGGGTGAATCAGCTATAAGTGTATACATATATCCCCTCCCTCTTGAACTTCTCTTCCCCCGCCGAACCCCACCCCTCTAGGTCATTACAGAGCACCAAACTAAGCTTCCTGCGCAATACAGAAGCTTGCCACTAGCTATTTTATACATGGTAATCTGTATATTTCAGTACTACTCTCTCAATTCAATCCATCTTATTCTTGCCTGCTGTGTGCATAATTCTCTTGTTCATGACTGAGACTCTAATCTTGCCCTGCAAATAGGTTCATCAGTACCGTTTTTCTAAATTTCACATATATGTGTTGATGTAGGATATTTGTTTTTCTCTTTCTGATTTATTTTACTCTGTATAACAGGCTCTAGCTTCATCCAATTCAGTAGAAATGACTCAAATTCGTTCCCTTTTATAACTGATGAATATTCCATTGTATACATGTACCACAACATCTTTATCCATTCACTGACAGACATCTATGTTTCTTCCATGTCGTGGATATTGTAGATACTGGTACAAGGAACATTTGGGTACATGTGTCTTTCTGAATTATAGTTTTCTCAGGGCGTATGCCCAATAGTGTGATTTCTGGGTCATGTGGTAGTTTTATGGGCTTCCGTGGTAGCTCAGCTGGTAGAGAATCCATGTGCAGTGTGGGAGAACCCAGTTCAAATCCTGGGTCAGGAAGACCCCCTGGAGAAGGGAGAGGCTAGCCACTCCAGTATTTATGGGCTTCCCTGGTGGCTCAGAGAAGAATGGATCCGCCTGCATTGCAGGAGACCGTCTTTGGTCCCTGGGTTGGGAAGATCCCCTGGAGGAGGGCATGACAACCCACCTTGGTATTCTTGCCTGGGGAATCCCCATGGGCAGAGTAGCCTGGTGGGCTACAGTCCATGGGGTTGCAAAGAGACGGACACAGCTGAGCAACTAAGCACAGCACAGCACGTGGTAGTTTTATTCCCAGTTTTAAAAGAAATCTCCATACTGTTCTTCATAGTGGCTGTATCAGCTTTCATTCTCACGAACAGTATAGGAGGATTCCCTTTTCTCCACATCCACTCCAACATTTATTGTGCGTACCTTTCCGATGATGACCATTCTGACCGCTGTGACAAGATACCTAATTGTGGCTCTGATTTGCATTTTTCTCATGATGAGTGAGGTTGAGCATCTTTTCATGTCTTTGTTGACAGGTTCCGTTTTTACTCTGGAAGTAATCGACACTTGAACATCACTGTATAGTTCTCAAAAGGTTTGTGGTTTTTTGGTAATCTAAATGAAGGCAGCAAAAAGGAATCATTATCGCAGAATAGGATCATCATCCTCTTCAATTCAGGAAACTAAGTCACGGAGAGTGTAAGTAACTTGCCCACGGTCACAGAAGGAATAAGTGGTGGGACCTTGATTCAAATCTAGGTATCTGTGGCTTCATCACCTCCCAGCTTGGCACCACAGGCTGATGGTTTCCAGATCCACATATCAGGCTCAGCACTCTCTTCTTGACTACAGACTCCCCTAGTCAACTGACAGGCCTGCAGGGAGACTGCACTCAACAAGTGCTGGGCAACTTCTGGGACACCAGAGATGCCTTCACAGGGAAGAGAAGTGAAAGACACGCTGGGTCCCACAGGCTTCTACCCACCCCCTGGAGGGAGTGAGGAGCTACAGGAGGTTCTAAAGGGGGCTGTTTCTCTGAGAGACAGGCTGATGGACTGCCGTTCTGCATGCATGTGACAAGAAACACTTGTTCCATTGAGTTTATTTCTCTTTACGGTTGACAATACATACCACATGGTGAAAATACACAAAGCAGATATGTAAAACCAAGCGGATATATGGATAAGCAGATACATTCCCATTTTACCGACAGAATACCTGACAGTAAGACAGCACTTCTCTGTAAAAGGAGAACATTCTCCTAGACTAAAGCAATGAAACAGGAAATTAGTCTTTTTCTTAATTATTAGCCTCATTCCCCCATCACAGATGAGGCATCATGGGCACAGAGAAGTTAGGTCAGCTCCCCCAAGTCGTTCTGATAGTGCGTGTTTGAGTCCCCCAGGCAAGGAATATTCAACATGTCCAAACTGCACCCATCCCCCCAACCCCCGTGCCCCACACAGCTGCACCTCCTTTACTGTCCCCTGTCTCAGTGCAAGGCAGCCTTCTCCCCAGCTGCTTAGGCCAGAGATGCTTAAAGCCATCCTTGCCTGCTGCCTCTCTCTCACCACACTCTCAATCATCAAGCCTCACCTCTCTGCCTCCTAAGTCTAAGTAAGATCCTGTTCCTTCTGCCCATCAGCACAGTGAGTTCCCTAAGCCAGGTCACCCTCGTCTCTCCCCTTGACAAGCACCAGCAATCCTGATACTTTCCAACACATGGTCTGTCCTGCTGCCTAAGGAAGGGAAGCTTTCTTCAGTGCAATCTGGGCATGACACCCCTGCTCAAAACTCTGCACGGGCTGCCTGCTGCTCTTAGGATACTGTCCAGCCTCCTGGACTAGGCACAGTAGGTCTTGTCTTCCCCCAAATGCCCTATCTTCAACAGACACCCTCCATCTGCTCCATGCCCCACTTTATATTCCAACCACCCAGACCTCTCTCTGTTCATCAGGTGGCCGGTGTGCTCACACTCCTACTCCCTAGCCGCCCCTCGCCCCCTCTCTCCCCCTCCGCACCCACCGAATTCACAATCTCACTCCTGCCTTTGCCTCCATCTTAACATGCCCTCACTCCCTCTTCATCTGCCTGATTCCTTCTTAAGTTCAGCTGTCAGGCTCGGTAGAGCAATTTCCATTTTTCCTGAGAATTACCTGGGAGAACAGTCACAGTTGACAGATTGATATTTTTACCAAATGGAAGGTGGTGGGGATTTCACTATGAATCCCTGCTACACGATGAGCTGACGAGAAATGCAATCTGATGCCAGAGTTTGTCTGGGAAAGGCTTCCTTGCTAAGCATAGGATACAGACAGAAAAGCTCTCCTTGTGCTTTAAATAGGCCTGTTTTTGTGTTTGAATATGGCCTTTTGAATTTGGTCACAGAGTTGGAAGCATAAAGGGATCCAGGGTGACCACCTGCTTCACAGTGAGCAGGGATAAGCCGAAGCATGGAAATTTCACAATGTCACTTTACTGTGTCTGTGACCCAGTACATGGAACAGGAGTTGAACCGCCCTACCCATACACTATGTTTTGATGAGATTTTCACTATTTTTCACTCTATAGTCTGAGTTTCTGTTAGGACAAGATGAAGTATATTAACACGTCCTCCCTATGTAGGGGTTTGATTTACTAGTCCCTGTGGTCATCAGGGAGGCAAGGATGAGCTGCCAGCTCAGTATGGGGACCCTCCTAGGGAATGTCACAGCACCTTCTTGCAACTTCTCAGGTGTCTCCACCTGGTGCCATCAACCCATGGAGGGAACTGCCAGTTCCTGTGATGGCCAGTGGAGGGAGCGACCCCACTGCTGCTTCTACTTGCTACAGATTCAACTGTGATGACTGACTTACTTCACTACAACTCCTCTGAGCAGAACACACCTAAATATGAAATGAAGTGTGTGCCTGTGGTATGTAAAGCCAATTAAATGGTTGGACATGGCACCAGTTCCACCACCCCCACCCCAACCCTCACCCCAGCCAGAGGTTGCAGTAGACTCTCAGGGGCTCTGGCATGCCTCCCTCTCCACTGATGTGTCCGTAACACAGGGTGCAGTGTAAATGACTCACCTGGAGCCTACTTATGGAGTCTGTGGGAGCCGGGCATGTGGGATTTTATTCCCCACAGACCCAGAGGGGTCAGGATGAACCTCAGCCTTCTCACAGACAAGGAAGCAAGTTGAAAGAACTTAGGTGGCTGATGTAGTAAAAGCTGGATCTGGGAGTCACGCACTACTTTCTCTTGAGTGCAAAGCCAGTCTTCTCTGCAGTCACAACAACAGGCATGGCTTGTGTTTCAGTTACCGAGATGCAGATGTTGTTCCATGAGAGGAGAGCCATCAGTGTCCCAATCTCCTGTCCGCTTGTGAAACGTGGGTACCCAGTAGGGCAAAGCCACCCTGAAAGGTTCTAAGCCCCTTTGTGTGCGCCTTAGGAGGAGCTGCCTTGCAGCCAAGAAACTGGAGTCCGCTGGTAGGAAAGGGTTGCTCCAGAGGCAACACCAAGCAGGACTTTAACTTCCCCTGTGGGGAGGCACTCTGCCATATCAGAGAGGCTTTGCACCAACCCCCACCCGAGTTATGTCTCCAGCAGTCTCTATTTATCAGATATAAGGAATCGGGAGGCATGCCAAAGCACAGGAAGTGTTTTTAGTGGCTGCAAGACAGCGCTGGAGACGACCCAGCTGCCATGGTGCTCTGGAGACAACTGGGAATGAAATCTGTGTGGCTCTACCTGTGTCCAGGTCTGTGCTCTTCTGCTCGTGTGTGTGTAAACTGCGGAAGGTCAAAGTGCCACCTCAACAAATCTCCCTGTCCCTCCAAGAATGTGTCCTCACTATGGACCCACACCACATCCCACCCCCGGACATATGGCAGGGGTCAGATGCTCTCTTCTGTGTTCCCAGAGTTCTATAATTTAAATCCTGTCATCGCTTTTGTCACAGAGCTCGTGGCAGTCATCTGCTTGCAGGGGACAGTCCCCATCATCCCTAACCAATCCAGCCGCAGTAGGAGGAGACATAGGGTCTGGTCCCTGCTTAGAACTACTTCCTCAATGAATGAAGGACGGGGACTCAAGGTAAATTCTCAGTCAATAAAGCGTAGCCAGTAAAGGCACATTCACTCCCCTGCCCCGCTGAGGCCAGAGTGAACTGGTAAAACACCTTTGCAGGGGTCTGTGGCAGCACCCATCAGAATTCACATTCCATCCTGCCCTCACCCTCAGCAGCATTTGCCTTCATGACAGAGGGACATGTGTCAGTCCTATTCTGTGATGCCTCCTTGGAGTTCACTCAGACTCACGTCCATCGAGTCAGTGATGCCATCCAGCCATCTCATCCTCTGTCGTCCCCTCTGTTGTCCCCTTCTCCTCCTGCCCCCAATCCCTCCCAGCATCAGAGTCTTCTCCAATGAGTCAACCCTTCACATGAGGTGGGCAAAGTACTGGAGTTTCAGCTTCAGCATTATTCCCTCCAAAGAAATCCCAGGGCTGCTCTCCTTCAGAATGGACTGGTTGGATCTCCTTGCAGTCCAAGGGACTCTCAAGAGTCTTCTCCAACACCACAGTTCAAAAGCATCAATTCTTCGGGGCTCAGCCTTCTTCACAGTCCAACTCTCACATCCATACATGACCACAGGAAAAACCATAGCCTTGACTAGATGAATCTTTGTTGGCAACGTAATGTCTCTGCTTTTGAATATGCTATCTAGGTTGGTCATAACTTTCCTTCCAAGGAGTAAGCATCTTTTAATTTCATGGCTGCAGTCACCATCTGCACTGATTTTGGAGCCCAAAAACTACATGATAATTTTAAAAAAGTAACAAATGCATGTAAGAGCAAGGATGCATCTCAACTGTGCAATTGACAGAAACCAGACACAGAAGGCTACATATATGATTTCATGTCAACGGATTTCTAGAAATGGCACAACTGTTGACACAGAAATGTATCTGTGGTTGCCAGGGTACAGGAGTGGAGGAAGGAGTCTGACGGAAAATACCCTAAGGGAGCATTTTTGAACATTGAGACATTTTCTACGTTTTTATTGTGGTAGCATTTACACCACGGTATACATTTGTCAAAAATCTACAAATGGTAATACATTAAAGTGATGGCTTTTGTTGTATATAAATTATACCACAATACTTTTTTTAAAGGATAAGGAAATTTTAAGTATTTAAATACTGGTTATTGTATCCATGTAGACCATGAGCTCAAAAACATAAAAATCTAATTTGGAATTCTTCCCAGACCTGGCCAACTTCCAGAATTCACCATGACAGTTTTGTACTTTTATGACAGGACACACAAACTTGGTCTTAACCATGTTTACGATTCCCTCTCCCTCACCTCAAGTCCAAATTCTTGCTGAGTTCTGCCCATTTTACTTCATAAACGTCTAATGCATCTACTTTTTCTAAAACATCTAATTCTGTGTCATTGACTATGCTAAGACCTCTGACTGAGTGGAATACAACAAATAGACAAAATGCTTAAACAGAGGGCAGTACCAGACTACTCGACCTGTCTCCTCAGAAACCTTTATGGGGGCCAAGAAGCAAGTGTTAGAACCAGAGTTGGAACAAATGACTGCTTCATAGTTGGGGAAGGAGAACGGGAAGGCTGTACATTGTCATGCTGCTTATTTAACTTATACGCAGAGTACATCATGCAAAATGCTGGACTGCATGACTCAAAAGCTGGAAGAAGATTGCTGGGAGAAATCTCGACAAGCTCAGATACACAGATGATACCAGTCTAATGGCAGAAAGTGAAGAGGGATTAAAGAACCATTTGATATGGGTGAAAGAGGAGAGTGAAAAAACTGGCTTAAAACTCAACTATTAAAACACTAAGATCATGGCATCTGGTCCTATCACTTCATGGCAAATAGAAGGCGGGTAAGTGGAAGCAGTCCATCCTAAAGGAGATCAGTCCTGGGTGTTCATTGCAAGGGCTGATGTTGTAGCTGAAACTCCAGTACTTTGGCCACCTGATGCAAAGAACTGACTAATTTGAAAAGACCCTAATGCTGGCAAAGATTGAGGGAAGGAGGAGAAGGGGACGACAGAGGATGAGATGGTTGGATGGCATCACCAACTCAATGCACATGAGTTTGGGTGAACTCTGGGAGTTGGTGATGGACAGGGAGGCCTGGCGTGCTTCGGTTCAAGGGGTCACAAAGAGTCAGAAACGGCTTAGCGACTGAACTGAACTGAAGTGGAAGCAGTGACACATTTCATTTTCTTGGGCTCGAAAATCACTGCAAATGGTGATTGCAGCCATGAAATTAAAAGACGCTTGCTCCTTGGAAGGAAAGCTATGACAAACCTAGCTTACATGAATTCTCAGGCATGTCAGTAGTGTCCGGCTCTTTATGACCCCATGGACAGAGGCCCACCAGGCTCCTCTGTCCAGGGTAATCTCCAGATGAGAATCCTGGAGTGGGTTGCCATGCCCTCCTCCAGGGGATCTTCCTGACCCAGGGATTTAACCCATATCTCCTAAGTGTGCTGCGTAACAGACAGATTCTTTACCGATGAGCCCCCAGGGAAGATCAATGCAAACCTAGACACCATATTAAAAAGCAGAGCCATTACTTTGCTGACAACGGTCTGTAGAGTCAAAACTATGGTTTTTCCAGTAGTGATGTACAGATGTGTGAGTTGGATCATTAAGAAGGCTGACTGCCAGAGAATTGATGCTTTTGAATTGTGGTGTTAGAGATGAGCCATGAGAATCCCTTGGACAGCAAGGAGAACAAACCCACCAATCCTAAAGGAAATGAACACTGACTATTCACTGGAAGGACTGATGCTGAAGCTGCAATACTTTGGCCACCTGATGCGAATAGCTGACTCATTGGAAAGGACCCTGATGCAAAAAGATTGAAGGCAGGAAGAGAAGGGGGTGACAGAGGGTGAGATGATTAGATAGCATCACCAACCCAATGGACATTAATTTGATCAAACTCAGGGAGATAGTGTAGGACAGAGGAGCCTGGCATGCTGCAGGCCATGGGTAGTAAATAGTTGGACACGACTGAGCGACTGAACAACCACCACCACCTCCCCCTTACCTTGGAGGTTCCCTAAGTTTCCAGAGCCCCACTCTCAGCAGGACTAAGAAGCTTTCTGTATCTGTCAGTAGTAAAGGCTGAGAGTTCTCTCTTCATACACTCAGTTCCCCCTGCTTAGGGCTGATGGTGGGTCCTTAGAATGCTCATCACTCCCTCCCAGAGCTCAGACCAGGGAGCCTTCTCATGACAGTAATGGAGCACCTACCCTGGTACATAAATGGGAGTTGGAGCTGTTTACCCCTTCTCCACGTGTTTTCTCCCTTTACATTCATTTGCATATTTCTTCTTGAGTCACCGAATCGAACTCCGCTCATCCCCACCTGGTAACTGTAACAAGCTGCACCTGCATCTCTGTCAGGGCAGGTGCACGTACCCCCTGCACTATGTATTTTCCTTCTCTCCCTTCAGAATCTCTAGACTCCCAGACACCACCCTCAAAAGGGGCATTGATGCAGTGAAGGTTGTGACTCTCATCCACAGCCTGGGTCAAAGCACGGCTGTGTTATATATAACCTCTTTCACTCTTAGAATGAACCTTATCTTCTAGCTTTCCTCCTGCTTCTTGGCCACCCTGCTCACTGTTTTGCTTTGATTTTCCCTTAGGTCCATTCCCTGTGTTTCTCCTTTGCACTTCTTTTCTGTTTATGTGTCTGTCTGGTCCACCAGTGTGATATTCCCATCATCCACCGCACATCACTGGTCTTGTTATTTCAAGGATTGCAGACACGTCCTGAGACATGCTAGTAATCAATGTGTGTGTACTCAATGAAGGAATATTTTTAATGACTGACAGGAAAAGCATCTCCTCCATGTAGGAGTCAGAATATAGGTGTCATATTTGTAGCACCATACATAATGCCTTGTGTCTTGTTCCAAAAAACACTGTAGGAGTGTGACTCTGTCTTGGTGCCCTGGTGCCCTTGCATGTCCCCACTTAGGCTACGTAGACAAGGCTAAACTGCAGGCTGGCTTGAACCTTGGCAGAGAACCTCCTGATTGCTCTTGCAGCAAGGGGAGAGAAGCAGCCTGATGAAGAGCTGCTATGAGGCCATTTCTCACCTGCCTCCTCATCCAGCTGGAGGTGACACAAAGTTGTTACTCATCCACCTGTGGTTTCAGTTGAACATATGATGGTCTCCCTAGCCCCAGCTGAGTACAGCTGTGGACTACACAGCTGCTCAGTGCCATAGGGCACAACTGCGGGCTCCTTCCTGGCAGAGACCCACCACCTGTAGTGCCTGTTACTGAGGCCTTCCAATTCAGTGTCAAACCGCGGGACTAGGCACAAGGCAAGTGACACCAGGGTCATATTGCTTCTGCACTGTCTGTAAGGTAGAATCTGAATCCCTTCGGGTTCATTGTCTCCTTACTGGCCAAGCCCATAGAAGGTGACAAGCCAAACTAACAACTGCAGTGGTGCCCTGAGGCCCTGTAGCTCCTGCGCTGTGACTTAGGGACTGGCTGCCTGACTACGTGACAGAGTATGGTGTTGTGTGATGTTGTGTGACCAGAATACTGGCTTATTTTCTTTGTCATCACACACAGCAAGGAGCACAGTTTTCACTACATACTATGACTTAGGGTAGCCTTGTCAGTCCTCATGAACAAACCAACCTTGGAATGGATGCCATGTCTGATAACAGCTATTGAATCTGCTATTGAATAAATATATTTATTTAGACAAAATATGTTTCTGAAGTCCAATTCATTTTAAAAGTTAACCTTATAGTCTACTTGAAATTCAAAATCTGTATCACTTGTGAGAGAATTGTAATTGTAAAGGTAAATGTTTAAATGAAAAAATGGAGTAGAATAAGCCAAATCCATTTGCAGTGTAATGCCTACTTCACGTTATCTTGTTTATTCTTCATAACAAATATTTAGTGTAAAATTGTAATTTCCATTTTAGAAATGGGGAAACAGATGCAAAGGATGTAAATACCTTTCTCACCTTCACTCAGTATGTGTCAGAGCCAGTACTTATACTCTTAGTTATGTCACGTGCTGTGCTTAGTCGCTGAGTCGTGTCTGACTCTGCGACCCCATGGACTGTAGTCCGTCAGGCACCTCTATCCATGGGGATTCTTCAGGCAAGAATACTGGAGTGGGTTGCCGTGGCCTCCTCCAGGAGATCTTCCCAACACAGGGATCAAACCCAGGTCTCCAGCACTGCAGGTGGATTCTTTACCATCTGAGCCACCAGGGAAGCCCAGTTATGTCATGTCATAGCCAATAAGGAGACAGAGCAGATAAAACTCAAGTCATTTTGTCTCACGAAGTTCCCCTCATTCCTTTCCCTTTTCTTCTAGCTAGGATCTAATCTTGTCAGACAGCTCCATGACCTAGGGGCTTTGTCACATACTTTTTGGTAAGATGGGATACTGTCTCATGGTAGGTTTGAACCTCCCATTTTCAATCCTTTTGGACCTGGATTTTCATACCTCTATAAGAGCACAACAGCTGCTATTTATAATCCCCTGTTATTCACTAAGCAGAGTGAAGTCTGAATAGGTCCTTTGTTGCAGAAATATATTTTTTTGGTGCATGAGGATGCAGATGGGGGCTCAGAGATGTAAGCGTTTTGTTATTATGTTAATAAAAAGGATATAAGGGAGGAATCAAACAGCTGGAGGACTTCCCTGTAGCTCAAACGGTAAAGAATCTGCAGGAGACCAGGGTTCGATCCCTGGGCTGGGAAGATCCTCTGGAGAAGGGAATGGCAATCCACTCCAGTATTCTTGCCTGGAAAATTTCATGGCAGAGAAGCCTGGCGGGCTACAGTAGTTCGTGGGGTTGCAAAGAGTTGGACACGACTAAGTGGTTCACACACACACACTCACAGACAACTGGAGGGCTTCTGAGATCTCGTGACTATCAAGCCAATGGAGGACGTCATGGAGAAGAAAAGATGTTTGTGGCTGCTCTCTCCCTGCACCCAAAAAAAGTTGGAAGGCATGTCAGAAATGTGTGAAAGATATGCTGTGCCATTTGCCATGGAATTTGACAGCAGTTCTTTTCCTGTCTCCCTACAACCTTTAACAATGGCTTAGGCATTCCATTTCTCTATAGGACAATACAAATATATTAAGTTTTTAAAAATGTTTCTCTGTCAATGATTTCATCAGGGACACCGTATGAGATTTGGGTAGCACATTTTGTAAACCCGTGTATTCAAGAGAAGACCAAAGGGTTTTATGAATTTTTTATGTGTGGGTATATATATGTATGTATATGCATTAACATGTAGATTACACCTAAAGAATATGTTATGACCAAACTTTTTTAACCCTAGAAGTGCAAGGGTAGTTTAAATGTATAAGGTTCCCAATGCAATTCACGACATTAATAGAAAAATGGAGACAAAGCAATTCTATGATCATCACAATTGATGCAGTATAAGTGTTTGATGAAAATTAATCTATATTCAAGACAGCAAACTAGGAATAGAATGGAACTTACTATGATAAAGTATATCTACAAAAAAGCAACGTAAACAGGTTGAAATGGAGTAGATTTTTCATTTTCTATTGGGAAAAATCCCGATTATCACCTGCTTTAGTCAAGACTATTCTGGCCAGGTTTGTTCAATGCTGCAAAATGAGAACAGGTTTAAGGTTTAAGCCAGTAGAAACTGTTGATATTCAAATATAATAGTATATTTTGAAAAGCAAAAATAATCTAGATCTAAATTTTTGGAATTAATATGCATATTTAGAGGAATTGTTGGACAGAAAATCTATATATAGACATTCTATCTCTACATACATCCTCAATTAGACAATAAAAATCACAAACCATGAATTTTCAATAACATTAAATACCCACGGATAAATTTAACAAAAAATGTGCAAGTAGAAAACGAAACTTTATTGACCGAACTTTAATAGTCAAATACACATCATAAGAACAGCATAGATGGTTTCAGTTTATCTTCTTTCAAGCAAATGGTTGCCCTTCACCTAAAATATAAACATTAAAAAAGTTACTTAGCAGAACTTTATTTCGATGACAGGAGAGATATACAAAGTTCACTGCAGTTGTAGTTTTATAAAATGGACTAAAACAGGAACACTAAGGGCGACCCTTTGGCTTACCTTCAGTTAATCCTCTATAGAGATTTTATAGACTTTCCATGCACATTACCAGTATTTTTAAAAACACACTACTCTTCCTAGTTATACAAGAAAAGGACACTGAGTTCAGAACAAATGAAATCAATGGAGCCTATCAGAAGGTAGTTTTCAGTAGAAGGCAAAACTGTGTACACATTCAGTAAAATATCTAACAACAAAAAGCACCCTAAGGAGAACAAAATACACAAAAACTGAAACAAAAAATCCCAAAAAAGTATCATTTAAATGCGTTGGTTTGAAATAATATTCCGAATATAGGATAGCTAAACAGTTGTTCTCTCTGTTACTGCTTAAGTGAAGTAAATAAAAAGGCCAGTATTACATTTGTTTCTTCTCTACTGTGGAAAACTGCAGAAATTTTCATTTGTTCTAATTTATCCCTGATATGGTGGTTTTAAGTCAGTTAAACATTTGTCCCCTTTTTTACCTGTGGCCCTCATGTAATTCTAAATGTTTCTTTTCACCCTGGAAAGCATTCCAGTTGGTATAATACATTATATGTGACACTAATTTTAAGTCATTACTATCACTGGTGACATGGTGACATCAAAATGTGAAGCAGAAAAAGGACTGTTTCTCACAACCACACCAAGAAAAAAAGGAGAAAAGAAAAGGGAGAGCATGAGGTAGTATGAGTGAGAGAGTAAAGCAAGTAGGAGAGAAAGAAAATCAGGAAAAGCAAATTTTTTTGTTTCTAAATGGTAATGGCTTTTGAGAGAAAACTGACCAATTTCAAAAGTTCATCCATGGTATTTGTGATGTTTAGTTATTTAGTTACTGTGGGGTATGTTAAATAATATGTTTTTCTACCCTACTAGCCATTTCATCAATATTCTGAAAATATTTGAGTTTCAGATTGTATTGTTTTAATTCTGTACTATACTAACGGTTAGTGTAGAAGGCAATGGCACCCCACTCCAGTACTTTTGCCTGGAAAACCCCATGGATGGAGGAGCCTGGTAGGCTGCAGTGCAAGGGGTCGCTAGAGTCGGACACGACTGAGCGACTTCACTTTCACTTTTCACTTTCATGCACTGGAGAAGGAAATGGCAACCCACTCCAGTGTTCTTGCCTGGAGAATCCCAGGGACAGGGGAGCCTGGTGGCCTTCCATCTATGGGATCGCACAGAGTCGGACACGACTGAAGCGACTTAGCAGCAGCAGTAGCAGTGTCTTGTTCATATTTCTAATTATGTGTACTTGGGCTTTGTCCATTTGCTTCACAATGATGTAAACTAGAGGAATGGATTGGCAGTTTGGGGTTGGCAGATACAAACTATTACATTCAGAATGGATAAACAACAAGGGCCTACTATACAGCACAGAGAACTAATGTCCAATCTCCTGTGATAAATCACAACGGAAAAGAATATTGAAAAATGTGTGTGTGTGTATATATATATGTTAAAATCTATGTAAACTAGCACATTGTCTTTATTTATTAGTTGAGTTTATTTTCCTCTTCCTAACACTTCATACCTGTCTTTTAATAAGTATATTTTTCTTTTTCCCTTAGGTTTATTCTGTTGCTCTTTTTCTTACCTTTTATATTGGATGTAGGATTTTGTATTTATGTACCTTGTAATTTATGTATTTTTCTTTTTAAATACCACACATATTTAGGGATAAGATTTTTCTATGAGAACATTTTAATCATGATCTCTAGTTACTTGAAAGTCGTCCGAAAGTTGTATTTTCATCTAATTGTTCAAATGGAATGGAAAAAAAAATGTAAAGTGAAAGTATTTAGAAGGCTAATACATAGTAAATTCTGCCCTAATTATGAAGTTCCTTCTTTAAAATCAGAACCATGCAATTTATTGTCAGCAAGTTGGAAAACAGGTATGTTAAAGATAGTAAGTTGATTACACGGGAAGAACTAGAGTTACAATTTTTGGCCTTCAAAACTTTTTAAACTCATGTATCAAAGAGGAAAAATAACATACTTGATACGGTTAAGAGATGATTATATCATGAGGCTCAGATTTTTATTAGTTCTTTAAGAGTGAGAGTGGAGTATATGGCAAAATCTTCATAGTATTGTAATGATCCCCCAATTAAAATAAGCAACCTCCCCCCCACCAAAAAAAAAAAAAAAACGTGGGGGCAGGTAGTGTGCTTAGCAGATGTATCTTACTCACACCTGCCTTTTGGCCATTTTATTATTCAGTCATTTCATGCTTCCCTGGGGAAAGGATTTAAAATGCAACTATTTTTTAAAGAGCTAGAGCATTCAGAATTTGAGAGAATTTAACATACATCAAGCAGAATGTTGGCTCATTTTATAAAAAAATAATTAATTGATTTTAATTGGAGGCTAATTACAATCTTCTGGTGGTTTTTGCCATATATTGACATGAATCAGCCACAGGTGTACATGTGTCCCCCGTCAGAAAATGAAATCTCAATTCCCCTGTTATAATTTGACTCAATGATATTTTATGATAAATACATCATACAAAACAGAGTATTCTTGTATGCTTTCCATCAAAGAGAATCAGAGAATGCAAAATTAGCATTGAAAAATCAGCATCTTCGTGTATCTGTTTTGAATTCACAACTTACATGAGTAAAGTTGAGTTTAGAAGTTAAGGGATTTCACAGAATCACACACATTATGCTAAAGCTGGTACTAGAACCTACTTGGATGCCTAAGCTTATTTCATATAAACTGATATTTATTACAAATGCATTCCATATTTGCTACAAGCAGAAAATATAAAAGAACCTGAAAATTATTAGCTGTTGCTTACAGTACTTATACTCAAGAGAAGAAAACGGTTTCCTATTTTCAATTTGATATGGCTTTGATCCTGTCTGTTTCTTTATTTGACAGTCTGTAAGTCAGGCACTCAGGCATCTGGGGTCTGAACTTTCTTTCAAAGAATATGGGAACTCTGTTATTAAAATAATAGTAATGTTCTGTCTATATTAGTAAAGATATAATATTCTGAAAAACAGAAACCACATAAATTACTTTCTGAATGGACGACATACCTGCTTCTGGCATTTCAACAGGCTCTATATTTGATGCAAACTCCTCCCTGACATCAGGACCATCTCCACCTTCACTCCCAGTCTCTGCCACAGCCAATTGCTGGAGATCAGCTTCCAGGCCAGAATCTTTAATAAAAAAAAAAAAAAAGCATCAATTCAGCTGTAAAGCATACAATATAAACAAGGGAATGATGATATTCATTCCCTCGGTGTTATGAATTAAAAGCCTTAGGTTAGTATGCTAAAAATGTGATGAATAAGAACCTCAGGAGCATTCTTCCGGGAATGTTTTGCTGGAGAAAAAGGAAAGCAGAATTTTCCGATTGTTATTACCATTTTCCTTTTCCAGGGTTGTCCTCAGACACCTTAGTTTCCCCCTTCTCTTTGTCTTGAAAACAAGGGAAAATTTGAGCGACCACACTAACCTGCAAACTATACTCTCCTCAGTTTTTTAGGAATTGTCTGAAGTCCTTTTCTAATATTTCCTTTCCTCTTCTTACTGGTTATGTCTTAAGGCATGACACACAGATACACTTTACCTTCAAAGGGATCCTTCTCCTCTTCTTCATCACGATTCACTGGATCCTCTCCATGTACTTCCTCCTTTCTAGGTGTGATATCCTGAATCTCAGCTGGTGGTTCCTCTTGTTGAGGTTGCTCAACACTGGGTTGCTGGTCCTAGTAGAGTGTGCATGCAAATAAAAACTTGTTGTTAATACATCTAATAGCATAAATATACATAATACATAGATATATCTGATCATAAGTAAACCTAACAACATTTTCCCAACACAATTCTATGTACTTACTTTTAATAAAGTTACTCTTCCCACAGAGAAGAGTTAGCTCCCAATAAGAGTTACCCAGAAAGACTTTGGAAGTTATTTAAATCTATGTTGGGATGGAAGTATGCAGCCTGTTGTTAATAAGCAGGAGGAGGGAGTCACTGGGCACATTTCCAGGGAATTTAACAGTATAATCATCCAGGCAACGCCAGACTATAATATATCTGGATCAATGTTACTTCCTAAGACAAACTGTCACCCTTTATCAGCATGGAAGACCTTTATCACCGCATCTGTACTACTTAACATTTTCTCAAAAATAAACTTGTGCTAATAGAAAACACCAAATGGTAAGGTTACTCACAACCACAGGTTCATCCACCTGGGAGCAATCTTGCTTTGTAGGTCCCAATGCTGATGCCACTTGCCCACTCATATTTCTCCCTGAAAGCAGAATATTGTGATTTGGAAAATGTATTTAAGAGTACAGCTATATTTGATCACTTTTATGACCTTATGCTGACTTACTTTTTTTTAATGTGAAAATACTTTCAAAAGAAAACTCTGGTTAAGTATGACTGTGCAAGCATTTCAATTACACCAAATACAGTCTTTTGCAAAGCCATTTGTGTCTTTGCGAAGCTGGCAGAGAAATCACCTTAAGGTACACAAGAAGGCTGAATTTTTGTGAGGACGTTTGATTTCACAACAGAATTCTCCATCATAAAGATCTTTAGTGAAATACTGCTAGGAATTCAAAAGCTCAGGACTATTGCTCATGTCACACTCCTATTCACCAGACCTATTTTCCCCAACTCCCTTGGAATTCAGTTGGAACACAAAGAAAGGCTCAGTCTTTACAGCATGACTATGGCGATTTTCTCAGTGTCTGGGGCTGAGGTGAGGCTGCATACAGAGCAACCGGTCCACTTCTCTCTTGGCACCTTACCACAAAACCCGCAATACAGTCACAACCCCACTGCGGTCCGGTTTCTAGGCCTTTCCTTAATCGCCCACCCCAACCCCTGCCCAGGTCCCACTGCCGACCCCAGATTCTGTGCTCTGTCGTCAGTTCCAGGGCCCCAATGAACCAAATATCTCAAATAGCACCCCCAAGTCTCCCCCCACCATCATCCTACCCCCTGCCCTCCTCTGCCCACTGCCCTTCCTCTCCCGCCACCAAGGCAAGAACTATGGCGTCGGGACACCTGTGAGGAGAAAGATGACTACCTTGAGGGCCTTCCTCGTCAAAGGCCCCAGATCTCACTGCCCGACCCGCCCGAAACTCGCTGGCTCCCCCTCACACGCACACACACTTAAACTCCAGACAGGACAGACCTGTGAACCCACCTGGTGAGTCTCAAATAGTGAGAAAGAACCGGGACTGAATAAACAGACCCGTCTCAGGCCCAACGCTCCTCACAGAATGCTCAGGAAGGCGCACGCACACACTGCGCATGCTCACTGAGTTGGGCATGTGCAGTGCAGGTTGCGGTTTTCCTGCCATTGAGGTAGAGTCTTGGAACCGCAGGGTCTCTGGAGGATGAGAAAGGGGCTTGAAGACTGTATTTTTTTCCTTCCACTGCAGTCTTTCTTATGCATCCACAAACTGTGGTGATAGGTAGTCCCAGGTTACCCTTAGTGGAGAATGTGTCTCAGAAAGACAGTCATGACAGAAATAGATATTACGTTTTTAAATATCTATTTTTATGCATGCTTGGATGAACCATTTCCTTCTCTGCTTCTGGGTTTTCTGTCATACTCCCAATGGCTTTACTCACTTCCATGGAATAAGTACATAAATAGATGCCTCTGTTTCCACTTTTTGCTTGGTGCACTGCACATTTAAATCTCTGAACTGGTAACTAGTTTCTCTGAATATACCTCTGGTTCCTCTACGGTATTGTTCTTTTAGCATCGGACTTCACTTTCACCACCAGACACATCCACAACTGGGCATTGTTTCCACTTTGGCTTAGCCTTTTCATTCCTTCTGTAGCTATTTCTGCACTCTTCTCCAGTAGCACGTTCTTCTTTTTCAATTATAGCAGGAATTTTCGTACTTACTAGGAGTTTTAAATTTACCCAAGAGAAAGGAAAACATGTTCCCACAAGGACCTTTACTCAAATATTCTACTCATGTACTCCTAATAGCCAAAACTAGAAACAGCCCAACTATTCAACAACTGGTATAAAAATGAAAGAAAAACAAAAGAGTATACTCGTACAAAAGAACACTACACAGTCATTTGAAAAGGAACTACTAATGCATGTAACAGCAAGGATGCATCTCAGCTGTGCCAATGAGAGATGTCAGACACAGAAAGCTATGTATTATATGGTTTCATGTCAATGGATTTCTGGAAAAGCACAACTATAGGCAGAGAAATACATCTGTGGTTGCCAGGGTATAGGACTGGAGGAAGGAGTCTGAATGCAAATAGCCCAAGGGAGCATTTTCAAACCAGTGGGACGTTTTCTACATTTTTATTGTGGTAGCATTTACACAATGGTATGCATATGTCAAAACTTGACAAATGGTAATGCTTTAAAGCATTGACTTCTATTGTATATAAATTATATCTCAATACTTGTCACTTTTTTTAAAAAGGAAAAGGATCTTTTAAGTATGTAAATACTGGTTATTGTATCCATCTAGACCTTGAGCTCATAAAGATAAAAATCTTATTTGAAATTCTTCCCAGACCTGGCCAACTTCCAGGATTCCCCATGACACCTTTGTACCCTTATGACAGGACACAGAAACTTGGTCTTAACCACGTTTACAATTCCCTCTCCTTCACCTCAAGTCAATATTCTTGCTGAGTTCTGTCCATTCTACTTCAAAAATGTCTAATGCATCGACTTTTTCCCATGTCCACCACATCTGCTCTAGTCCAAAGCTCCCCTCAATTTTATTGTCAACCCCCTTCTAATGGGTATCTCACATCCACTCAGGGTGCCTGTCTCCCACTCACCACTCTCTCCCTCTCTCTCTTACATTTGCAGAACTGTTTATGACTTTCTAGATAAAGGCTATTGTCCTACACAAGAACTTGAAAGTATGTTCTAGCCCTTGTCTTGAAAGTATGTTCTAGCCCTTGTCCAGCTTGCTAACAACATGGAAAGAATCCCCTTCTTCTCTCTCTTATTGGGCTTCATTCATACGCTCCAATTTCTCAAGCTTAGATTGTCCCATATTTCTGAAGCCTCCAGTTAGTAGACTCCTTCAAGCCAGGCTTCAACAGTATATGGAACGAGAACTTCCAGATATACAAGCTGGTTTTGAAGAGGCAGAGAAACAAGAGATCAAATTGCAACCTTCGTTAGATCATGGGGAAAGCAAGGGAATTCCAGAAACACATCTACTTCTGCTTCATTGACTAGACTACCTCAAGGCCTCTGACTGTGTGGATCACAACAAACTGTGGAAAATTCTTAGAGATGGGAGTACCAGACAAGCTGACCTGTCTCCTGAGAAACCTGTATGAGGGTTAAGAAGTAACCGTTAGAATAAAACATGGAACAACAGACTGGTTCAAAATTGGGAAAGGAGCAAGACAAGGTTGTATAGTGTCACTCTGCTTATTCAACTTACATGCAGAGCACATCATGGGAAATGCTGGGCTGGATGACTCACAAGCTGGAATCAAGGTTGCTGGCAGAAATATCAACAAGCTCAGATGTGCAGATCATACCACTTTAACGGCAGAAACTGAAGAGGAACTAAAGAACCTCTTGATATGGGTGAAAGAGGAGAGTGAAAAGGCTGGCTTAAAAGTCAACATTCAAAAATATAAGATTATGGCATCCAGTCTATCATTTCACAGAAAACAGAAGGGGGGAAGTGGATGCACGGACAGATTGAATTTTGGAGGCTCCAAAATCACCGTGCATGGTGATTGCTGCCATGAAATTAAGACACTTGATCCTTGGAAGAACAACCGTGACAAAGTTAGTATGCATGCATGTTCATTGCTTCAGTCGTGTCTGACTCTTTATGACTCCATGGACCATAGCCTGCCAGGTGCCTCTGTCCATGGGATACTCCAGGTGAGAATACTTAAGTGGGTTGCCATGCCTCCTCCCATGGGGCATGGCAGGGCATCTTCCTAACCCAGGGGTGAAACCCATGACTCCTGCATCCCATGCATTGCAGGGAGATTCTTTTTTTTTTTTTTTTTGGCCACTTTATTTATTTTTTAATTGAAGGATAATTGCTTTACAGAATTTTGTTGTTTTCTGTCAAACATCAACAAGAATCAGCCATAGGTACACCCATGCAGGCGAATTCCTTACCACTGAGCCACCAAGGAAGCCCATGTCACACCATAGTATAAAGCAGAGACATCACTATGCCGACAAAGGTCCGTATAGTCAAAACTATGGTTTTTTCAGTAGTCATGTACAGATGTGTGAGTTCGATCATTAAGAAGGCTGAGTGACAAAGAATTGACGCTTTCGGTTTGTGGTGCTGGAGAAGACACTTGAGAATCCCTCGGACAGCAAGGATATCAAAACAGCCAATCCTAAAGGAAACCAACTGAATATTCACTGGCAGGGCTGATGCTGAAGCTGAAGCTCCAATATTTGGGGCACCTTATGGGAAGAGCTGATTCACAGGAAAAGACCCTGATGCTGGTGATCAGGATGGGAAGCGTAATGCAGGTTATGCCGCGGTAACTGCTGAACAGGTTTTAGAAGCAAAATCTCTCCCCCAGGGAACCAGTGCTCAGTAGCGGAACTTGTGGCTCTGACCCGAGCTCTGCTGCTGCTGCTGCTAACTCGCTTCAGTCATGTCCAATTCTGTTCGACCCCATAGACAGCAGCCCACCATGCTCCCCCATCCCTGGGATTCTCCAGGCAAGAACACTGGAGTGGGTTGCCATTTCCTTCTCCAATGCAGGAAAGTGAAAAGTGAAATTGAAGTTGCTCAGTCGTGTCTGACTCGTAGCGACCCCATGGACTGCAGCCTACCAGGCTCCTCTGTCCATGAGATTTTCCAGGCAAGAGTACTGGAGTGGGGTGCCATCGCCTTCTCCCAACCCGAGCTCTAGAATTAAGCAAAGGGCAGCGAGCAAATATCTACACTGATTCTAAGTATGCTTATTTGACTTTACAGGCTCATGCTGCAATATGGAAGGAAAGACAGTTTAAAAGGACAATAGGAGAACCTATTAAGCATTTCAGAGAGATCCAGAGACTTTTAACTACTATATATTGTCCTAAAGGAGTAGCCATTACGCATTGCAAAAGGCACAGCAGGGATGGGAGTAAAGTAGCTGAAGATAATCAGCTGGCTGACTGTCAAGCCAGAAAAGCAGCGCTTTAGGAAACCCCTTCACTGCAGATGCCTTTGATCTGGACAGGTCCCCTGGAGCAGGAAAACCCACAATATAGTGAGGAAGAATTTGAAAGATATGAGAAAAGAGGAGCAAAGATTACTGATAAAGGATGGCTACAGTCTGAGGATGGACGATTAATAATTCCTGAAAATACTCAATGGAAAATTCTTAAGGGTTTACACCAGAGATTTCGTTTAGCTGTAGAGAGTACTTCAGGTCAGTTCAGTTCGGTTCAGGCGCTCAGTCGTGTCCGACTCTTTGTGACCCCATGAATCGCAGCACGCCAGGCCTCCCTGTCCATCACCGACTCCTGGAGTTCACACAAACACATGTCATGACCATCGAGTCGCTGATGCCACCCAGCCATCTCATCCTCTGTCGTCCCCTCTCCTCCTGCCCCCAATGCCTCCCAGTATCAGGGTCTTTTCCAACGAGTCAACTCTTCGCATGAGGTGGCCAAAGTATTGGAGCTTCGCCTCAGCATCAGTCCTTCCAATGAACACCCAGGACTGATCTCCTTTAGGATGGACTGGTGGGATCTCCTTGCAGTCCAAGGGACTCTCAAGAGTCTTCTCCAACACCACAGTTCAAAGCGTCAATTCTTCGGCCCTCAGCTTTCTTCACAGTCCAACTCTCACATCCATACATGACTACTGGAAAAACCATAGCCTTGACTAGACGGACCTTTGTTGCCAAAGTAATGTCTCTGTTTTTAATATGTTGTCTAGGTTGGTCATAACTTTCCCTCCAAGGAGTAAGCGTCTTTTACTTTTGAAAGGTTGTTGCTGAAGGAAAAGACGCTGGGATTCTTGGCCTCCGGAGAAGAATTCATTCCAGGGCCAGAGACGAGGCTTGATCACTCAGAGCTTTTGTGTAATAAAGTTTTATTAAAGTATAAAGGAGACAGAGAAAGCTTCTGACATGGCATCAGAAGGGGGCAGAAAGAGTACCCCCCTGCTAGTCTTCAGCTGGATATTATATATAGTCACTAGCAGTCTGTTAATGAAAGAAAAGAATGTCTTAAAACTCAGAATGGTACCAGGCCCCTCATCCATAAGATGTATTTTGGGATAATCTTGGCACCAGAGGATTGATCCCTGGCCATAAAATGATGGACTTGAATGTTGTAGAAGGGCAGATTACCATACAAATAGTTTCATTTACATACATTAGGGGAACAATGTCTGAGTATAACATACTGGTTTGTCAAGTAGGTTCTGAGCCATTAGGTGGAACAGACTTGAAGACAGAGTTTGGGGTAAATGCATACTACATTAACAGAGCTTAAGACAAACATCTCCATAAGAAAAATGCATTGGTTAACTCAAGGTTTGAGAATAGTTAACTTCAGGTGAAACCAGGTGTCATTATGGCAACACAGTATTTTAAGAGAAACCTCCTTTGAAATTTGTAAAGAGAAGGAAAACATATCAGTAGTTTGTTTCCTTCTGCCGCTTAACAGAGATAAAAAATGTCTGACACTTGCAGCCTATTTCCTCCATTTGGAGATCCCTGGCCTTCCTGCCTGTTACCCTCTCTATTTCATGGCTGCAATCACCATCTGCAGTGATTTTAGACCCCCCAAAAATAAAGTCTGACACTGTTTCCACTGTTTCCCCATCCATTTCCCATGAAGTCATGGGACCAAATGCCATGATCTTCGTTTTCTGAATGTTGAGCTTTAAGCCAACTTTTTCACTCTCCTCTTTCAATTTCCTCAAGAGGCTTTTTAGTTCCTCTTCACTTTCTGCCATAAGGGTGGTGTCATCTGCATATCTGAGGTTATTGATATTTCTCCCAGCAATCTTGATTCCAGCTTGTGCTTCCTCCAGCACAGCATTTCTCATGATGTACTCTGCATATAAGTTAAATAAGCAGGGTGACAATATATAGGCTTGACGAACTCCTTTTCCTATTTGGAACCAGTCTGTTGTTCCATGTCCAGTTCTAACTGTTGCTTCCTGACCTGCATATAGGTTTCTCAACAGAGTACTTACCAGATGGCTTCTCATTTGTTTGAAGGTAGAAATGTAATGAAAAATTTAAAGGACATTATCAAAAGATGTTAAGTTTTTCAGAAAAATAACCCAAAGACTGGAAAGCTAGCAAAATCTGGATTACAACAAAATCGAAAATATCCTAGAGATGACTGGGAAATTGATTTTACTCATATGCCACAAGCTAATGGATATTCTTGCTCACAAGTTTGGGTGGATACTTCTACTGTTTGGATTGAGGCTTTTCCCTGTCATAGTGAACAGGCTAAGGAGGGTATAAAAATTTTAATCCATGAAATTATCCCCAGGTTTGGGCTGCCACAGAGGCTTCAGAGTGACAATGGCTCCACCTTTAAAGCGGCTCTAACTCAGGGGATGTCTGACGCTCGAGGAATAGAATATCACTTACACTGTTCCTGGAGACCCCAACCCTCAGGAAAGGTTGAAACAGCTAACGACATTATCAAAAGACATCTGTGCACATTAACTCAAGAGACACAGGACAGTTGGATTAAAGTTCTACCCATAGCTTTAATGAGGGCTGGGACTGCCCCCCAAAAGGAGGGGCTTTCCCCCTTTCAATGTATTTATGGAAGGCCTTTCCTATGCACAGACCTTGTTATAGACCCTGAACCCTTAGAATTAACTAATTATGTAACTCAGCTCTCAGCTTTTCAACAGGCATTAATGGAACTCCAGAAGGTGACTCCTGACTCAGCTTCTGAGTCAAGCAAGCCTCTATTTCAGCCAGGAACTGAGGTCCTGATAAAAACATTGGGATCTGGGGGCCAATCCCTTGAACCCCTCTGGGAAGGCCCTTACCAGGTTATTCTTTCTTCTCCCACAGCTGTCAAAGTGCCAGGAATTGATTCATCGGTGCATCACACTCGAGTTTAAGAGGTGGCACCCTGACCAGAACTAAGTCACGTCATTTTATGTCTTTACTTTCTATGCTCTGACTTTGTACTCTTCAGATGGGCCTGATAATCTGTGTGAGCCTACATCTGCTGACTCCAAAAATCCTGAGTTTGCCGTTTGATCCTCAAGACAATGCCTTCCTATCCTGGGCTCACTCCTATGCTGCATTCCACAATCAGTGTAACTGCTGGGTCTGCAGAGTGCTCCCTTCTTCATCAGTGGAAGGCTTCCTATGGTGTACACCTCCATTTCAAGGAAAAGACTGTCTCCAAGTCTGTGAATACCTTCGACAACAATCGCATGTGATGCCTCTTCTTAATCTGATGACATCTAACAACCCTAAGATGGACTGGTGCAACACTTTGTACTTTCACTATGGACATAACATGGCTTTTAATTTTGATCATACATTGTCTTGGTTTAATGACTATTTCGCTACACATAAGGTAAATGGGTCTAGATCTAGTGGCTTTTTACCTGACGTTTATCAAATATGGGATGATATGGGGTTATATGGCTACCTCCTGAAAAAGGACGTCTAATGTCTGCTGCTGCTTCTGCTGCTGCTAAGTCGCTTCAGTTGTGTCTGACTCTGTGCGACCCCATCAGGTGGCCAAAGTATTGGAGCTTCAGCTTCCACATAGGCCTTGCCAGTGAATATTCAGTTGATTTCCTTTGGGATTGGCTGTTTTGATATCCTTGCTGTCCGATAGATTCTCAAGGTCGTTTTCAATCACTCAGTCGTGTCCAACTCTTTTCACGAGACCCCGTGGACTGTAGCACCCCAGGCTCCTCTGTCCTCCACTATCTGCCATAGTTTGTTCAAATTCATGTCTGTTGAGTTGGTGATGCTATCTAACCATCTCATCCTCTACTTTCCCCTTCTCCATTTGCCTTCAATCCTTCCCAGTGAAAGGTTGTTGCTGAACCATGAAAGACGGCGGGATTCTTGGCCTCTGGAGGAGAAGACTACATTCCGGGGCCAGAGACAAGCCTTGATCGCTCAGAGCTTTTGTGTAATAAAGTTTCACTAAAGTATAAAAGAGATAGAGAAAGCTTCTGACATAGACATCAGAAGAGGGGGCAGAAAGAGTGCCCCCTGCTAGTCCTTAGCTGGATGTTATATAGCTACTAGCAGTCTGCTAATTAAAGAAAGGCAATGTCTCTAAACTCAGAGAATGGCACCAGGCCCCTCACCCACAACATGCATTTTGAGATAACATTGGCGCCAGGTGAGTCATCCTGGGCCATAAAACGATTGACTTGAATCTTGAAGAAAGGCAGATTTCCATACAAGTATATAGTTTCATTAACGTAGATTAGGAGAACAAGGTATGAGTTTAACATACTGGTTTGTCAAGTGGGTTCTGCGCCTTTAGGCAGAACCGCCTTGAAGACAGAGTCTAGGGTAAATGCATAGAACATTAACATAGCTTAAGACAAGCATTTCCATAAGAAAAATGCATTGGCTAGCCCAAGGTTTCAGAAAACTTAAGTTCAGGTGGAAGCAGGTGTCATTATGGCAACACAAAATTTTAAGAGAAATCTCTTTTTATATTTGTATAGAGAAGGGGAAAAAATATAACACTAGTTTGTTTCCTCCTGCCGCTTAAGAGAGAGAGAAAAAAGTGTCCGACACTTGCAGCCTATTTCCTCTGTTTGGAGACCCCTGGCCTTCCTGCCTGTTACCCTCTCATTCCCCTCTTTTCCTTTAGGAGAATTATGTTGCCTAGGGAAAGGGGCATCATTTTCATTCCATAACTGCTTCCGAGCTGGTAAGGGGCAGTGTCCCAAAATTGGTGAGGCAACATATTGTCCTAACCCTCATGTTGAGGGTCTCTGATCCAGGGGTCCCAAATCGTAGCTGGAGGAAGCTGCAGCAGGCGCAGGAGTTTGAGCAAACATTTGTAACTTAAAAACCTTCATGTGACTAGAAACAAATCCAGCTACATAGTTACAGGTGCAGGGAGCAAACAGCAAAAACAGAACAATCAGAATTATTGTAATCAAGATAGTTTTCCACCATGGGGAACTAGTTAACGTGTCCCAAAGTGAGGCAATTGAGGCTTCAGGAGCATCCATAGCCTGAATCATCTTGTTCATGTGTTTAGTAAAATGAGTAACATTAGTGCTCATGTCACGGAGAAGGCAATGGCACCCCACTCCAGTACTCTTGCCTGGAAAATCCCATGGGCAGAGGAGCCTGGTAGGCTGCAGTCCATGAGGTCTTGAAGAGTCGGACACGACTGAGCGACTTCACTTTCACTTTTCACTTTCCTGAACTGGAGAAGGAAATGGCAACCCACTCCAGTGTTCTTGCCCTGGGATTCTCCATCCCAGGGACGGGGGAGCCTGCTAGGCTGCCGTCTATGGGATCGAACAGAGTCAGACACGACTGAAGTGGCTTAGCAGCAGCAGTGCTCATATCAGGTATATATGTACAGCACTGGGTGTGAATAATGGCACAAGTTCCTCCTTATGCAGCTGTCAGAATATCTAAGGCCAATCTGTTTTGTAAAACCACCTTTCTAATTTGTATTTGTTCAGGCTTAAGAGCTGATAGAGCTTTTCGAGAATCTTGTAATGCCTGTTGAGTAAAACAAGGGGGAAGTAGAGGATGAGATGGTTAGATAGCATCACTGACTCAGTTCAGTTCAGTCGCTCAGTCGCGTCCGACTCTTTGGAACCCATGAATCGCAGCACACCAGGCCTCCCTGTCCATCACCAACTCCCGGAGTTCACCCAGACTCACCTCCATCGAGTCACTGATGCCATCCAGCCATCTCATCCTCTGTCATCCCCTTCTCCTCCTGCCCCCAATCCCTCCCAGCATCCGAGTCTTTTCCAATGAGTCAACTCTTCACGTGAGGTGGCCAAAGTACTAGAGTTTCAGCTTTAGAATCATTCCTTCCAAAGAAATCTCAGGGCTGATCTCCTTCAGAATGGACTGGTTGGATCTTCTTGCAGTCCAAGGGACTCTCAAGAGTCCTCTCCAACACCACAGTTCAAAAGCATCAATTCTTCGGAGCTCAGCCTTATTCACAGTCCAACTCTCACATCCATACATGACCACAGGAAAAACCATAGCCTTGATTAGACGAACCTTTGTTGGCAAAGTAATGTCTCTGCTTTTGAATATGCTATCTAGGTTGGTCATAACTTTCCTTCCAAGGAGTAAGCGTCTTTTAATTTCATGGCTGCAGTCACCATCTGCAGTGATTTTGGAGCCCAGAAACATAAAGTCTGACACTGTTTCCACTGTTTCCCCATCTATTTCCCATGAAGTCATGGGACCAAAGGCCATGATCTTCGTTTTCTGAATGTTGAGCTTTAAGCCAACTTTTTCACTCTCCACTTTCACTTTCATCAAGAGGCTTTTTAGTTCCTCTTCACTTTCTGCCATAAGGGTGGTGTCATCTGCATATCTGAGGTTATTGATATTTCTCCCGGCAATCTTGATTCCAGCTTGTGTTTCTTGCAGCCCAGCGTTTCTCATGATGTACTCTGCATATAAGTTAAATAAGTAGGGTGACAATATACAGGCTTGACGAACTCCTTTTCCTATTTGGAACCAGTCTGTTGTTCCATGTCCAGTTCTAACTGTTGCTTCCTGACCTGCGTACAAATTTCTCAAGAGGCAGGTCAGGTGGTCTGGTATTCCCATCTCTTTTAGAATTTTCCACAGTTTATTGTGATCCACACAGTCAAAGGCTTTGGCGTAGTCAAAAAAGCAGAAATAGATGTTTTTCTGGAACTCTCTTGCTTTTTCGATGATCCAGCAGATGTTGGCAATTTGATCTCTGGTTCCTCTGCCTTTTCTAAAATCAGCTTGAACATCAGGAAATTCACGGTTCATGTATTGCTGAAGCCTGGCTTGGAGAATTTTGAGCATTACTTTACTACCGTGTGGGATGAGTGCAATTGTGTGGCAGTTTGAGCATTCTTTGGCATTGCCTTTCTTTGGCATTGGAATGAAAACTGACCTTTTCCAGTCCTGTTGGCCACTGCTGAGTTTTCCAAATTTGCTGGCATATTGAGTGCAGCACTTTCACAGCATCATCTTTCAGGATTTGAAATAGCTCAACTGGAATTCCATCACCTACACTAGCTTTGTTCATAGTGATGCTTTCTAAGGCCCACTTGACTTCACATTCCAGGATGTCTGGCTCTAGGTCAGTGATCACACCATCATGATTATCTGGGTCGTGAAGATATTTTTTGTACAGTTCTTCTGTGTATTCTTTCCATTTCTTCTTAATATCTTCTGCTTCTGTTAGGTCCATACCATTTCTGTCCTTTATCGAGCCCATCTTTGCATGAAATGTTCCCTTGGTATCTCTGATTTTCTTGAAGAGATCTCTAGTCTTTCTCATTCTGTTGTTTTCCTCTATTTCTTTGCATTGATCACTGAAGAAGGCTTTCTTATCTCTTCTTGCTATTCTTTGGAACTCTGCATTCAGATGTTTATATCTTTCCTTTTCTCCTTTGCTTTTCACTTCTCTTCTTTTCACAGCTATTTGTAAGGCCTCCCCAGACAGCCATTTTGCTTTTTTGCATTTCTTTTCCATGGGGATGGTCTTGATCCCTATCTCCTGTACAATGTCACGAACCTCATTCCATAGTTCATCAGGCACTCTATCTATCAGATCTAGGCTCTATCAGATCACTGACTCAACGGACATGAATTTGAACAAACAATGGCAGATAGTGGAGAACAGAGGAGCCTGGGGTGCTACAGTCCATGGGGTCTCGTGAAAAGAGTCAGACACGACTGAGCGATTGAAAATGAACCACCACCACCATCTTACCTTTGAGTTTCCCTAAGGTGCCACAGCCCCACTCTCAACGGGGCTAAGCTTTCTCTGTCTGTCAGTGCTAAAGGCTCAGACTTATCTCTTTACACACTCAGCGTCCCCTGCTTAGGGTTGATGGCGGGTCCTTAGAACACTCATCACTCCCACCCAGAGCTCAGAGCATGGAGCCTTCTCACAACAGTAATGGAGCACCCTGCCTCCTACAGAAATGGGAGTTGTAGCTGCTTAGCCACTCTTAATATGTCTTCTCCCTTTGCATTGAGTTCACTTCCACATTTCTTCTTTGAGTCACCAAATCAAATCTTCTCATCCCCAACTGGTTACTGTAACAAGCTGCAGCTGCATCTCTATCAAGGACGGTGCATGTACCCCCTGTGCTATGTATTTTCTTCCTCGTTTCCCGTCAGAATCTGTCGACTCCCAGACATCACAAAAAGGGCTCCAGATCACCCACAAAAGGGGCGGTGCTGCAGGGGAGGCTGTGACTCTCATCCACAGCCTGAGTCAAAGCAGGACTGTGTTATAAGTGTCACAAGCTGCCCCAATGCATCATGGGAGCCAAAAGAGCAATGGTCTGCAAGTCCTAACACAGACATTTATGTGGATAGAACACCAGTGTCTTCCTAGGGACCTGTGACTTGTTGTTTGGTTTGGGCCTATAGAGTCAGTGACCTTTTTCACAACACTTGCAGGCTTAGCTAACCTTCCATCAGGACCTCTCTCCTCCCCTACAGCCCCTTACCTATTGTACCAAAAATCATACTTCTGACTTCAGTGTGCTGATTGGGTTTTCACCTGGCAGGGATACCAACACAACTTTTTGTGCTGAAACCTCAAGATACCTGAAGAGAACGAGTTTTCAGAAAGTCCATCTTTCAATTATAATAGAAAAACTGCCTATGTAACAATGAAGATACAACAAATTAAAATACTAATAAAATGTTATTTGGAAATTATCTAGAATGTCACACTTAAGAGAAAAAAAATTTAACACGTGGTGTATTGCATTTCAGGTCAAATCAGCATTTAAGAAAATTAGGAGATGGACGAGGTAATGTCTTCATGATATTGTATTTGTTGTTCTGTTTATCATTACATTATTTCTATGGTTATGCTACTTTCCAGAATGATGAGGGTGCTCCACTAATGTCTGTCACGGCAAATACATGTTTAGAGCTTGATATGGACTAGGAACTGTTCTCTGTGATTTTTGCATGTTGACATGACACCCCACGGACTTTCATGCACTTAGGAGGAACTGTGTTCAATCCATATGCAGATCCATCATAGTGTTTCATGCGGATGGACATGTTGATCTGCCTTCTGACCCACAGTAGACTAGACACTGCACTGTATTCCAGACTGGGAGTCGGATACCACACCTGTCTGTTTCTCTCTGGCCTGGGCACCAATCTGACTCAGCTCTTGCCAGCTAGGTGACTTTGTGCAAATGCATTCACCCATTAACATCTGTGTGTCTCTGCTCCTCAACTGCAGAAAGGGATGATAGCATTAAAAATGCTCACCTTACAGTGTTGTTATGAGTACTCAAAGACTTTTGAGTACATATGGAGTACATATGCACATTGTGTACATATGGAGAGCCAAGCACGATCCAGAAGTGTGAGCTTTTCTTCTTGTCTCTCTTCACTTCCGTTTCTGCTTGTACTCATATGCCCCTGTCCCTGCCCCCATGCTTTTACCTCCCCAATCCCAACTGATCTGTGTTGTCTCTGATCTGTGCCCCTGTCTTCAGACTCTCCATCCCAAAACACAGCTGAATATCTCCTCATGATTTACCTCGGAAAATATCCATATCATCACCCTTGGATTAAACAATCATGAGTATTAGTGGAAGAAATAAGAAACACAACAAAACTGGAAATGTGAAAACCACACAAGAAATAAAGCATTACTGATGATTGTTTGACTACTAACATTTTCATATCTTCATCAGATTCAGATCTTCAGAATTTGATTGAGAATTAGACTTGATAAAAATAATGGCAAAAAAAAAGGCCATGTGATAAGGTTTCTTGGCCTTTTAATTTCCCTGGGCAATGTTTTTTAAAATTTATATACTCATGTTCTATAACTGTCCAGTGGTCACTTGCTTTCCCGTCATGATGCAAATCCTATGAAGAGGTCATTAGACGCCTAACTTCACATAGAATATTCACTAAACTTTTTCATACGAGCACATGATGAAACCCAAATATTTCCTTTAAGCTTTACAATATCCCCATAAGAAGAGCAGGATACTCACTGTGCTAAAAAAAAAAACAAAAAACAAAAACCCCCCCTCATACCTCATACACTCCATTCTTGAGGCCCTGAAAGGCCTGAAATGATAGTGCAAGGTCCATGCAATGTGTCAAAGGTGGTCTTGACATTGTGTCTCTGGAACAATCTCCAGGGAAATGTGGAACAGCAATAATATTAACAACAGTAATGACAACAGTTAGAACTGACTTGGAACGTACCACATGGCACGTACTGTCCTGACAATTTCTCATGTCTTAACACGGTCAGTGGTCTACACTGCCCCATGAAGTAGTTAAATTTAATTGAAGCTAGTGTTTCCATGTGGTTAAAAGAGGAATGAGGCACAGAGGAGCTACATAACCTGTTCAGTGTCGCCCAGCAGTAAGGGAGCCACAGGTCTAGACACACTGTGGAAAACTCTGGGTGTATTTATTTATTCAGTCAAGGGTAAGATCCAACGGCTACAGCAAAATATGTAGAATAACAGCTACCACATAACAAAAATTGATCTTACATCATAGAAATGCACACTAAATGGAAATCCGATTTCTTCAGAAATCTTTCAAATGGAGGCTTGACAAGACTGGAATCAGGATGTTTTGTAGAAACGATGGTCTACAAACAAGAGCCTCCTCAGAACAGCAGACAGCATGTCAGTGAGTCTCCTAGACTGGAGGTCTTGGGTTTGTGCATCAGAGAAGGCAGGAAACCCCTGTCACATGCTCTCAATGAAGACAGAGCGTGGCAGTAGGCAAAATAAGACCATGCCTCTGCTCTGCTAGTGCCTAGAAAAGTTGTCCATGTCAATCAGAACTGAGGAATTCTTTTAAAAAGTGCAGATTCCATGATCTACACTCAGTGACTCTCATTCAGTGCGGCTACAACAGTGCCCTAGAATCTGTGAGATTTCACTATACTTGGGAAACTCTCGGGGACTTTATTAAACCCCTTTGGTAGTGAGACTGTCAGCAAAATAAGGAAAATAGAGATCAGAACAGATATTAGAAAAAATATATAGATAATCAACAAAACCCAAAGCTGGCTCTTTCAAAAGGTCAATATGAAATCATAAGTTTCCACCCACAAGAATAAAAAAAAAGATAACTAAAGACAAAACTTACCAATATCAGGAAAGAAATAGGTTACAGATTCCACATTTCCTAGTCCAATCATTTCATCAAGGTGAAATGGGCCAAATCCAAGCAATGTGATGAAACCACTCGTTTTCTTTCTCATTGTCCTCCAGCTCCCCCTTCCTGCCTCTCTCCTTTGCCCCATTTCCTTTCTCCTTCTTAAGTCCTGCCCTCCATCAAGAGGAGCAATATTATGAGGCGTGATTCCCATGCCTCATAATCCCATGATTATAACTGATTCCGCTGCTTGGCTGACATTCAGCGTGGATGCTATCATCCCTGTAGCTGCTACACTGAAGCTCTCTGTCTCTCATGATGGACCAGAAGGTTTCACTCTAATTTCAAGTATAGGTAGGAGAGAAGGTGCAGGGCACATGTTGGAGCCTTGAGTCCTTCATCTAAGAAATGCAGAAGACCACAAACTGTGGGAGAAACAGAAATAGCAGCACCAGGCCCCTTTCAATGAGAGCTACATGCCAAACCCAGCACATCACAGGATTCCTTGACATTCAAGAGCATGCCAAGTAGATTTCCATGCCAGGACTGTTGCATTTATTGTTCCTTATGCCTGGAATGCTCTTCCCTTAGGTAACCCCACAGCCTGCTCCCTTACTTCCTCCAGATCTCTGCTTACTTGCCATCTTTCAGGGAGTCTTTCCCTCATTATCTTGAATAAAATAATAACATCATACCTACATACACCTTTTCCCCTGATCTAGCAATATCTTTCTTCATAGCTCCTGCCACCCTTGATTATTTACTGACCACCAAGTCTATGAAACGAGAGACTTGGTTGGTTTTGTCCTGTCCCAAACTCCTCCAGTAGTGCTCAGGTCTACAGCAGGTGTTCAGAAAACATTTGCGGAAGGAGAGTCTGGAGCCAGGCCCTTTACACACATTGCTAACATGCACAGGTACCCTCCAAGATGGTCACTGGCCCCATTGTATTAATTATGATACAAACTGAGTTTCAGGAGACAAGTGATACACTCAACAACACAGTCAGCATGTCAGGTTCCTGGCTTCAGAATCATATCTGCCAGCTTCCAAATCCTCAGTTCCCAGACAGAGCCCCCACAGCCGAGAACATAAGGGGTTTTATATCTAACACAAAGACTCCAAACAGCTCAGATAGATACCCAGAGACACCAAAAAGAGCTCACTGAATCTCTGCACAGAGAGCACACAACTCGAGTCTCAGACCCTCAAACACAACTGAGACCATAACCATACACACTGTGACAAAGACCCTCCAAACAGACCAAAGTCTTCCAGACAGAAACAAATGAGAACTGCACAGATTCTTCACATCATGGAGACTGACTCCCAAACCACTGGGACACTTACCGACCTAACACAAAACCCCCTAAACAGAAAGACAGAAGTTTTAATAACCCAAGAACATCATATAATCTTAAGATAAAGTTTCCAGACAAATGAAAAACTTGCAACCTGTGCATAGATCCACAAGCAACTGATAGTTTACACCTTTACACTGACCCATCCTTAAAGCAGCACAGAGGCATCACAACTTCGGACCCAGAATTCAAAGCTCGGTGATCTCACATTCTGGGGTGCAGACGCCTACACAGAGATCTCACACCCAGGGACTGAAAAGCCAGCAAGCTCCAAAGATGCACATCCCGGTATACAGGCACACATCCTAGAGGCTTTGTAGTATGGTTCACAAAATCCACTGAGATCAAATATCCCATCACTCACAACCCGGCCCAAAGGCTCATGGAGATCAAATGTACCCAATCAGCACCTGTGTTGTCACACGTAGCTATACACGATCCCAAGCTGCCAGATACAGGTTATTCTCCAGGGAGAGACACCAAACTCAGGGACCTCTCCCTGGACATGAATTGCATGCATTTGTGTGAATGACCCTGCTTTGCCACAGGATCCAGACTGAGCGAGAGCTGAACAAGACTGAAACGCCATCACCATGCACAGCCAGCGACTGCGCCAAACCTCGCCACTAACCAGGGCAGCTTTAGACCCCTTCTAGAAAAGCAATAAAACTCGGAGGAAAATTGTATGCTCTGAAAAGCCGCGCACGCCAACGCAGGCGCACGCGTACACAGGCGCCTCTCGCCCTCAGTTCCAGTTCTGCGACCACAGTGCCGGCAACACGCGGTGGCCAATCACTCCCCAGAACGCTTCCCTGACGCCACAACCAAACCGATAGCCAGTCTCTGGCTCCGTAGTCGTCCCACCAACGAAGGGGTGGAATTGAAAACGAGACGAAGAAAGTTTCTGCTTAATACCTGTGTCCACTCCGATTCGAAAGCAGTGGGAAGATGAAGAGGACCAAATGGGGATAGGCCCAGGGGCGCCATGAGTGCCGCCGCAGGGAACTGCGGTCCATGCCCGACGCGGTGTAAGGGGACCCTCTCTCTGTTGTCACACGCCCTCTCCCAATGGTACCTTTCAGAGTGGGTGGTCTTACCGCATCTCCTCAGTGGTACATCCCAGGACAGAACTGATTCATCTCCTGCGCCCCTTGCTGGTGGGATTGGGTAACAGCAGATGTAGATGTCTGTGGACCATTCCAGGAGGATCCGAAAAGGGCAGAAGGGCAAGGTTAGGGTGAAAACCCCACAGATTGCAGCAATTTTGGATTCAGAAAAAAGTCTTCATAAACTGAAGATTACATCTCTATGGGGATCATTGTCGTCACAGAGAACATTGAAAGCATTTTATCTATGCTGGGCATTGAGACACATCCTTGCTGTTGCATGCATTAGTTCTTTTTTATTATTATTGTTATTACCGTGTAGTATTCCTTTGTACAGGTATACTCTTTTGCTTTTCTTTCATTTGTATACCAGTTATGGAATAGTTGGGTTGTTTCTACCTGTGGCTACTATGAATACATGTGTGGAATATTTGAGTACAGGCCACTGTGTGAGCACGTTTTCATTTCTCTTGGATAAAATTGTCTAGGAGTAGAATTGCTGGGTCATATAAGGCTTCCCAGGTGGCGCTAGTGGTAAAGAGCCCACCTGCCAATGCAGGAGACTCAGGTAGGATCCCTGGGTTTGAAAGATACCCTGGAGTAGGAAATGGCAACCCGCTCCAGTATTCTCATCTGGAAAATTCCATAAACAGGGGTCCTGGCAGGTACAGTCCATGGGGCCCCAAAGAGTTGGATACAACTGAGCGACTGAACACACACACACACACACACTCACATACATGGTAATTTACATATCTTAGACTCTAAACTGTGTCCTCTGTAGACAACATACAGTTGGATCTTGTTTTTATTATTTTTTTTGGATGCTGAATTTTATATATATATATATTTTTTTTTATTTTATTGATCTTGTTTTTATTTTTAAACTGGTCTCAATGTCTGCCTTGTGGTCATATTGTTTTATCTATTCACATTTAATGTTGATACAGACTTACATCTGCCAATATATTTTTCTGTCTCATGTCATTTTGTTCTATGGTCCTCATGTTACTGCTTTCTTTTGCATTAAATGGGTATTTTCGAGTGTACCATTTTAAATTCTTTACTGATTTTCCCACTATTTTTATTTCCTTAGCTATAGGCTACCATAAACAACTTCAGTTCAGTTCAGTCGCTACGTGGTGTCTGACTATTTGTGAGCCGATGGCATGCAGCACGGCAGGGCTTCCTGTCCATCACCAACTCCTGGAGGTTGCTCAAACTCATGTCCATGAAGTCGGTGAAAAAGCTAACCCACTAGCTTTGTTCATAGTGATGCTTCCTAAGGCCCATTTGACTTCACCCTCCAGGATCTTTGCCTCCAGGTGAGTGATCACACCATCGTGGTTATCTGGATCATTAAGATCTTTTTTTTTTTTTTTTTTTGTATAGTTCTTGTGTGTATTCTAAGCCACCTCTTCTTAATATCTTCTGCTTCTGTTAAGTCCATACCGTTTCTGTCCTTTATTGTGCCCATATATGCATGAAATGTTCCCTTGGTATCTCTAATTTTCTTGAAGATCTCTCTAGTCTTTCCCATTCTATTGTTTTCCTCTATTTATTTGCAGTGATCACTGAAGAAGGTTTCTTATCTCTCCTTGCTGTTCCTTCAAACTCTGCATTCAGATGGGTATATCTCTCCTTTTCTAAAGTAAGGTGTTTATTACTAATGACACTAATAAACATCTTACGGTATCACAATCAGCTTGAAATTTATACTAATCCTAATGAGATATAGAAACTTTACTCCTATATTGCTCTATTCCAATTTCCATTTTTCCTCATGTTGTCACCAGTAGTAGATCTATAAAGAGTACATCTCATTAATACACTCTTATCATTATTATATTGCTATGTTATGTCTATGAAAAGCTGATATAAGACAGAATATGAGGTTTATATTTACAACTTCTGTTCTATTAACCTTCTTTGTCATGATTTCTGATATATTCGTATATGTTCATGTATGTTTGTGTGGATTTGACACCATCCTGGCTTGTTTCCTTATCTAATACAGCTTTGCTCCCAACTTTGTGCTGCTACTGCAAATATATTACATTCCATATGTTATTGGCCCAACAATAATTGGGCTTCTCTGGTGGCCCAAACAGTAAAGAATCTGCCTGCAATGCAGGAAACTCGGGTTCAATCCCTTGGTCAGGAAGATGCCCTGGAGAAGAGAATGGCTAACCACTGCAGTATTCTTGCCTGGAGAATCCCATGGACAGAGGAGCCTACAGAGGCGGGCTACAGTAATGTGGTTGCCAAGAGTCAGACACGACTGAGCAACTGCCACATTTACAACAATAATTTATGTGATATTGTTTTAGACAGTTGCTTTTTAAATACAGGAAGAAAGGAGGGAAATGTGAACTCATATTTTTCTTTACATAATTACCTTTACCTATGCTCTTTGTTTTTTCACATGGGTTCTAATTAACACCTGAATTCACTTATTGCAGCCTGAAGAACTTCCTTTAGTTTTTTTCTAGTAAGCCAGTTCCACCAACAAATTCCCTGAGGTGTTTTTTTTTTTTTTTTTTTAACTTGGGAATGCCTTTATTTTGCTTTCATTTCTATTTTTTAAACCACTTTATTGTGGTATGTTTGACATGTAAACAGCTGTGTACACACCTGTGAATTCATCACCAGCTTCAATATACAAAACTCAACTGTATTTCTATACTAGTGGTGAATACTCCTAATAAGTAAGAAAATTCCAGTTAGAATAAAAAGAACAATATACTTAGGAGTTAATTTAACCAAGGAGGTGTAAGATTTGTACACTGAAAATGACAAAACACAGTTGAAAGAAATGAATGAAAATTGAAACAAATGGTCACTGACTATCAATGGGCACTAGAGTTTCCCCTAGAAATTTGCTGTCATTGTACACACATCTCTGAGCATGTGGGAATATTTTCCTAAGGCACTTTCACAGCAGGGAGACTGCTGGATCAAAGACTTCCTTGCCTAAACAGACATCTCTATAGAGTGCCTACTATGTGCATGTGCCTGACGCTGTTCTAAACGCCAAGGAGGCATCACAGAATAGGACTAACACATGTCCCTCTTTCATGAAGGCAAAGGCGGCTGAGAGTGAGGGCAGGATGGAATGTGAATTCTGATGGGTGCTGCCACAGACCGCTGAAAAGGTGTTTTACCATTTCACACTGGCCTCAGTGGGGCAGGGGAGTGAATGTGCCTTTACTGGCATCTTGGCACCATTTGTAGGGTGGGAAGTTTAGACAAGAGGCTGGACTCCTTATGTCCAATTCCCTAGAAGAGCTTCAAGTCCACAACTAGGAATGATCCATGTAGGGATTTCAGGGGACGTGAACACGCTAGGTGTCTATACCCTTGGTTGTGACATCACAAAGTGTATTTGACAAAGCATGGGAGGTATCTGCCCCATCGGTGGCTCTGCACTCTGAGTGTGCCATCTTTGACCTGGAGATAAGTCTGTGAGCCAGGGATTGAGGGTGCTGAAACCTTCAGGGGTTTACTATGCCTTAGGCTGTGAACTTTGGGGTTTGTAGGATGCGGGGTACCATGGTCTGAGGTCTCTTTGTGGTAGCTGCATGGAACATTGTGAAAGAGCTGTATGCATTCACCATACCAATGCTCTGTGCAGTTGGTTTGATGGTGTCCTGTGGTGTCACCTGTGTGATTGCAACTTCTGTGTCCAGGGTGTGAGGTCTCTGAGCTGTGGGATTTCTCCATGGCAGCTTATGAAGTTGCTAAAATGCATGTCGGCCTGTATTCAACTTTCATCTCAGCTGATTTCGTGTGTCTTACCTCACTTATCGAGTCTCCAGGAGTTTCAGTTTGGTGGATTGTTTGGTGTTGGGTGTTCAGTGCAGTGAGAAACAGCAGTTCAGTGCTGTTTCCTTGGTCCGTATCTGGCCGAGTGTATCATTGAAATTTGGGTTTTGTGACCCATAATGTGAGGTCCCTGGGGTATTTGTGAGTCTGGATCCAGGCTCTGATGCTGCACAGCTGGCGGGAGACCAGCGTCCCAGAGGGAGTTGCTCTGTCTTTGGTCCTGTGCTGCAGGGACTGAAACCCTGAGCCACTTGGGCATTTATGTCTCGATTGAGATACTTTGTCACTTGCCAGGCTTCAGACATGAGGTGTTTGTGACCTCCTGATGTCTCCATCTGACAGCTGTCTAGAGAGAAAGTGAGAGGTTAATTAATCTGAATTGACTGTGAACTTGTCCACTGCTGCTTCCATCAACCAGGCTTACTTGTCTAGACCGTTGAGGTATGGGGTTACCTTCCTTGAGGCCCTCCGTGGGGGCCAGTTTCTTGCTATTGTTTTGAAGGTCTCCCTCAGGCACAGTGGTGGAAATGCCATTGTGGAGGACAAGTGTTTTCTGTGACTCTGACAAAATGCAGCAGGGACACCCTGCTGTTTCCTAATATATCCTCTGTGTGACATAAAGCTGCCCCTCTCTCTATCTTAACTTATTCCCAAACCTGCAGAACATCATCACCTCCACACCAAAGCTGTCAGCTTGGAGCACCACTGTACACTCAGCCCTGGGAAACCTTCCTTGTCATTGACATGTCTGCTTTCTTCAAACCTGCCTCTGCTTCTGAGCCCTGCTCTCTGGTGAGGCCCCTTGGCTCAGCTGTCTGGTGGCCTGAAGTCTGGGGAAGCCTTCCAACTTGAGAAGGGCAGGGGAACTGGAGGTCACACCCCAAGGGGAAAACGACAAGGCCATTCTAACTTTTCCCAACATTTCCTGTCATTCCAAAATGTAAACGAATGCCTGTTAGCCTCTCCTTTGCAAAAGTAATTGAAGTCTTCCTGCAGTTGTGTGTCAGGCAGGAGTGCATTGAACACACTGGGAACAAGTCACCTGAATGTTGGGGGTGGGTGCATGGGTGATCAGTCCTGTCTGCCTCTCTGTGACACCATGGTCTTCAGCCTGCTGGGCTCTTCTGTCCATGGGATTTTCCCGGCAAGAATACAGGAGTGGGTTACCATTGCCTCTCCCTGGGAATCTTCTCAATCCAGGGATCTAACCCGTGTCCTCCTGTCTCCTACATTGGCAGGCACTGTGCCACCTGAGAAGCGCTTTTGGGGCTGGGGGCAGGCAGGGAGTGTGTGGAAAACTTCCTCTTGTCTTTTGAAATAGAAGGTTGACAAGTGAGAATAAGACAGGGGGGAAAACAACTACTACACCTGCTGAAAGTGAAAGTCGCTCAGTCGTGTCTGACTCTTTGTGACCCCATGGTCTATACAGTCCATGGAATTCTCCAGGCCCGAATACTGGAGTGGGTAGCCTTTCCCTTCTCCAGTGGATCTTCCCAACCTGGGGATCAAACCCCGGTCTCTGCATTGCAGGCAGATTCTTTATCAGGTAAACAATAATGGAAGCCCAAGAATACTGGAGTGGGTAGCCTATCCCTTCACCAGCAGATCTTCTTGACCCGGCATTGAACCAGGGTCTCCTGCATTGCAGGCGGATTTTTTACCAACTGAGCTATCAGGGACTGAAACATTTCACATTGTTGTTGTTCAGTAGCTCAGTCATGTCCAAATCTTTACAACCTCACGGACTGCACCATGCCAGGCTTCCCACTCCTTCACTATATCCCAGCGTTTGCTCAAACCCATGTCCATCGAGGCAGTGATTCCATCCAACCATTTCATCCTCTGTCACCCCCTTCTCCTCCTGCCCTCAATCTTCCCCAGCGTCAGGGACTTTTCCACTGAATCAACCCTTTGCATCAGGTAGCCAAAGTATTGCTGCTTTAGCTTCAGCATCAGTCCTTCCAATGAATATTCAGGTCTGATTTCCTTTAGGATTGACTGGTTTGAAGTCCTTGCAGTCCAAGGGACTCTCAAGAGTCTTCTCCAACACCACAGTTCAAAAGCATCAATTGTTCAGTGCTCAGCTTTCTTTATAGTCCAAGTCTCACATCCATACATGACTACTGGAGAGATCATAACTTTGACTAGATGGACCTTTGGTGGCAAAGTAATGTCTCTGCTTTTTCATATGCTGTCTAGTTTGGTCATAGCTTTTCTTCCAAGAAACAAGCCTCTTTTAATGTCATGGCTGTAGTCACCATCTGCAGTGATTTTGGAGCCCAAGAGGATAAAGTCTCTCATTGTTTCCACTGTTTCCCATCTATTTGCCATGAAGTGACGGGACCAGATGTCATGATGTTAGTTTTCTGAATGTTGAGTTTTAAGCCAACATTTTCACTCTCCTCTTTCACTTTCATCAAGAGGCTCTTCAGTTCTTCTTTGCTTTCTGCCATAAGGGTGGCATCTGTTTGATCTAAGGTTGTTGACATTTCTCCTGGTAGTCTTGATTCCAGCTTGTGCTTCATCCAGCCCAGCCATTTCGCATGATATACTCTGCGTATAAGTTAAATTAGGAGGGTGACAATAAAGAACCTTGACGGACTCATTCCCCTCTTTGGAACCTGTCTACTGTTCCCCATCCAGTTGTAACTGTTACTTCTTGACCTGCATACAGATTTCTCAGGAGGCAGGTAAGGTGGTCTGGTAGTCCCATCTATTTAAGAATTTTCCACTATTTGTTGTGATCCACAGAGTCAAAGGATTTGGTGTAGTCAATAAAGCAGAAGTAGATATTTTTTCTGGAATTCTCTTGCCTTTTCAGTGATCCAAAGGATGTTGGCAATTTGATCTCTGGTTCCTCTGCCTTTTCTAAAACCAGCTTGGTAGTTTGAGCATTCTTTGGCATTGCCTTTCTTTGGGATTGGAATGAAAACTGACCTTTTCCAGTCCTGTGGCCACTGCTGAGTTTTCCAAATTTGCTGGCATATTGAGTGCAGCACTTTCACAGCATCATCTTTTAGTGTTTGAAATAGCTCAACTGGAATTTCATCACCTCCACTAGCTTTCTTTGTAGTGATGCTTCCTAAGGCCCACTTGACTCTGCATTCCAGGATGTCTGGCTCTAGGTGAGTGATCACACTGTCGTGGTTATCTGGGTCATGAAGATCTTTTTTGTATAGTTCTTCTGTGTATTCTAGCCACCTCTTCTTAATATCTTCTGCTTCTGTTAGCTCCATACCATTTCTGTCCTTTATTATGCCCAAATATACATGAAATGTTCCCTTACTATCACTAATTTTCTTGAAGAGACCTCTAGTTTTTCCCATTCTATTGTTTTCCTCTATTTCTTTGCACTGGTCACTGAGGAAGGCCTTCTTATCTCTTCTTGCTATTCTTTGGAACTCTGCATTGAAATGGTTATATCTTTCCTTTTCTCCTTTGCCTTTAGCTTCTCTTCTTTTCTCAGCTATTTGTAAGGCCTCCTCAGACAACCATTTTGCCTTTTTCCATTTCTTTTTCTTGGTGATGGTCTTGATCACTGCCTCCCATACAATGTCACGTACCTCTGTCCATAGTTCTTCAGGCACTCTGTCTATCAGATCTAATCCCTTGAATCTATTTGTCACTTCCACTGTGTATTCTTAAGGGATTTGATTTAGATCATATCTGAATGTTCTAATGGTTTTCCCTACTGTCTTAAATTTAAGTCTGAATTTTGCAATAAGGTGCTCATGATCTGAGCCACAGTCATCTCCTGGTCTTGTTTTTGCTAACTGTTTAGAGCTTCTCCATCTTTGGCTGGCAAGAATGTAATCAATCTGATTTCATTATTGACCATCTGGTGATGTCCATGTGTAGAGTCTTCTCTTGTGTTGTTGGAAGAGGGTGCTTGCTATGACCAGTGCGTTCTCTTGGCAAAACTCTGTTAGCCTTTGCCCTGCTTCATTTTGTACCCCAAGGCCAAAGTTGCCTGCTACTCCAGGTATCTCTCGACTTCCTACTTTTGCATTCCAGTCCCCTATGGTGAAAAAGACATCTTTTGGGGGTGTTAGTTCTAGAAGGTCTCGTAGGTCTTCATAGAACCATTCAACTTCAGCATCCCTGGTTGGGGCATAGACTTGGGTTACTGTGATATTGAATGTTTTGCCTTGGAAAAAAACAGAGATCATTCTGTCGTTTTTGAGATTGCACCCAAGTACTACATTTCGGACTGTTTTGTTGACTATGAGGGCTACTCCATTTCTTCGAAGCGATTCTTGCCCACAGTAGAAGGTACAATGGTCATCTGAATTAAATTCGCCCATTCCAGTCCATTTTAGTTTACTGATTCCTAAAATGTTGATGTTCACTCTTGCCATCTCCTGTTTGACCAATTTCAATTTGTCTTGATTCATGGACCTAACATTCCAGGTTCCTATGCAATATTGTTCTTTACAGCATCGGACTTTACTTCCATCAGCAGTCACACCCAGAACTGGGCGTTGTGTTTTCTTTGGCTCCATCTCTTCATTCTTTCTGATATTATTTCTCCACTCTTCTCTAGTAGCATATTGGGCACCTACAAACCTGGGACATTCATTTTTCAATGTCATATCTTTTTGCCTTTTCATACTGTTTATGGGGTTCTCAAGGCAAGAATACTGAAGTGGTGTGCCAGCACCTTCTCCAGTGGAGCATGTTTTGTCAGAACTCTCCACCATGACCTGTCCATCTTGGGTGGCCCTACGCAGCATGGCTCATAATTTCACCAAGTTAGACAAGGCTGTGGCCCATGTGATCAGTTTGATTAGAAGTGCTTAGGACACTGCAACTCAGAAGAATGATTACCTAAAACTCAGAGACACGCCCCCGGATGCCAGCTGACTCCTAGAGTGACCTCACTAAAGCAGCCACTGACTGGGGATGTGTCAGTGAGAAAGAGGTTTCACCTCGGTCCGGATTTGAGGCCTGGGTCGCCAAGATAGCAGCCTCCCTATCTGTGTCAAAGGCTGAGGTTGGTCACCTTGGCTGTGGTGGACGTTTTGTCCTTCCATACGCAGGACTTGCATTGTTGCCAAATGGAACTCTCTCCCTTGTAGTACCTTCCACCTCCTGTGGTGGTGCCTCCCATCTCTGCAGGCACAATGGAGTGTTCCAGGCTCACACCTCATCTTCCAGCACCCCCAGGAGGTGAGACCCCATGGGGAGCCATTTTTCACTCAGTCTTGTTGGTCCTGGCTGGGACCTGACTATTTGCATTTCTGTTGCTGCTGCTGCTAAGTCATTTCAGTCATGTCTGACTCTGTGTGACCCCATGGATGGCAGCCCACCAGGCTCCCCTGTCCCTGGGATTCTCCAAGCAAGAACACTGGAGTGGGTTGCCATTGCCTTCTCCAATGCATGAAAGTGAAAAGTGAAAGTGAAGTCGCTCAGTCGTGTCTGACCCTCGGCAACCCCATGGACCAGGCTCCTGAGTCCATGGGATTTTCCAGGCAAGCGTACTGGAGTGGGGTGCCATTGCCTTCTCCATTTGCATTTCTAACTCTGCTCGGTCTCCCTCCTACACAACTGGTGAACTCCATGATGAGCAAAGGTCTACGTTTAGACCTTTAAACTCTAACAAGTTTCCTCTTGTTAACTGTAACAGAGTGTCTGCTCCAAGAATGATGTGAGGAGGGAGTCAACAAGCTTTACTTCTCCTGCACCACTGATGGACAGCATTGTGGCAGCATCTATCAGGGTGAAAAATCGTTATAAATCCTTGTCTTGTCTCAGAGGGAACTTGTTCAGGTCGTGTTGTTAATATTTGAGGGAGGGGAAGCAAAACATTTTGAAGCCCAAAGTGGGGCCTCTTCTGTGTGAGTGTGTATGTGTGCGGTTTAAATACACAGAAACGTGTTTGAAAGGAACAGGGAGGCACCAATAACTAACCCCTGTGATAGGCCCTGGAAGCAGAGAATGTGGAGTGTGATGACCTGTGTAGTCCATGTACTGATACACTAATGAAATCTTTCTCCAGCCCCGTACTCATGTAATATTTGAGTAAACGAGGGGACTACGACAGGGCTGTCTGCTGTCACCCTGTTTGTTTAATCTATACACTGAGTACATCATGAGAAATGCAGGGCTGGATGAGCTACAAGCTGGACTCATGATAGGCAGGAGAAACATCAACAACCTCAGATATGCAGATGATACAACACTAATGGCAGAAAGCAAAGAGGAACTAAGGAGCCTCTTGCTGAGGGTGAAGGAGGAGAGTGAAAGAGCCGGCTTAAAACTAAATATTAAAAAAACTAAGATCATGGCATCTGGCCCCATGACTTCATGGCAAATAGAGGGACAAAGGTGGAAGTTGTGACAGATGTCCCCATCTTGGGCTCTAAAATCACTGCAGAAGGTGACTGCAGCCATGAAATCAGAAGACATTTGCTTCCTGGCAGGAAAGCTCTGAGAAACTTAAGTGTGTTAAAAGCAGAGACATTACTCTGCCAACAAAGGTCCGTATAGTCAAGGCTATGGTCTTCCCAGTAATCATGTATGGTTGTGACAGCTGGACCGTAAAGAAGGCAGAGTGCTGAAGAATTGATGCCTTCAAACTTTGGTTTTGGAGAAGACTCCTGAGAGTCCCTTGGACAGCAAGGAGATCAAACCAGTCAATCTTAAGGGAAATCAACCCTGAATACTTGTTGGAAGGACTGATGCTAAAGCTGAAACTCCAGTATTTAGGTCATCTTATGTGAACAGCTGACTCACTGGAAAACTCTCTGATGCTCAGAATGATTGAGGGCAGAAGGAGAAGAGGGCATCAGAGGATGAGATGGCTGGATGTCATCACCGATGCAATGCACATGAACTTGGGCAAACTTTGGGAGATGGCGAGGGACAGAGAGTCCTGGCATGCTGCAGTCCATGGAGTCGCAAGGAGTTGGACACAACTGAGAAACTGAGTATATTGTAAAATTCCTGGAACACAGGTTAACAGAATGTGAAGATGCATGGAAGTAAGGAGGACCGCAGAGAGAGAAAGAGAAAGAGAGAGACAGCACAGGATCGAGCACTACAGATATTTGCACAGGGTTCTCTGGGAGTCCCCCCACACATTCTGATCAGCTTATGTGTGTGTGGGATGCACCTAAGGCCAAGAAAGGAACCACGGAAAAGGATTGGGTGGAGGAATCCCAGAGCTCAGAGAGAGATGGAGACAGTTCTTCTTACTTGCCAGAAGGAAGAAAACACTCAGAATATGCAGGTGTCTTGTACATTACTCAGCAACTTATTACCTCAGTAGTGGGGCTAATTAGCCCCAGATTAGTGACTGCTCTTGTCCAGTCTAACAATGATTGAAATCAAGCCTGAAAAGGATTAATTTCCTTCTAAGCATCTGAAATGCATCACAGGATCAATGCCAACATCACTGAAAGGAATTATCATTATTGCTATTACTCTTATCCTAAAATCCAGAACCCAACAAGGTAAAATTCTCCATGTCTAGCATATAGTAAAAAATTGTATTGGATTGAAAATAGCTATAGTCAGAAAATAACTGAAGGTCAGCTCAACAAATGGGAAGACTGACTCAAACATCAGCAGTGATTCTGATGTGACACCAGCAGTGGCAGAAAGAGAAACAAAAAGCTGCATTTCATACACAGGAACAAAATTAAGAAAGGCAGAAAAATTCTCATCAGAATTTATGCCATCCAGAATTATATAACTAGTGGAAAGACCTTTTTGAAAATGAAGATGAAGTGGAAATACTTAAACCAATGATTATTAAACTAAACATCTGGGAATATTCTTTGCTAACAGATCTGCCCTATAAAGTTTGTTAATAAAGTTCTTAAGGGAAAAGGAAGATAATACCAGAAGCAACTTTGTATCTATACAAAGAAGTGAATAATACTGGAAATGGTGAAAACCTTTTTATAAATACACATTTTAAAAATATTTAATGTCTTGAAATGATAATCGTCTAAAGCAAAATATTAATAGCGCAATGTGGTGTTTGTTACACATGTAAAAATAAAATGTAGAAAACAATAGCACTAAGGATAGCAGGAAGAAAAGGGAAATACACCATTGTACCAGACCACCTGACCTGCCTCTTGAGAAACCTACATGCAGGTCAGGAAGCAACAGTTAGAACTTGACACGGAACAAGAGACTGGTTCCAAATAGGAAAAGGAGTACGTCAAGGCTGCATATTGTCACCCTGCTTATTTAACTTGTATGCAGAGTACATCATTAGAAACGCTGGGCTGGAAGAAGCACAAGCTGGAATCAAGATTGCCGGGAGAAATATCAGTAACCTCAGATATGTAGATGACACCACCCTTATGGCAGAAAGTGAAGAGGAACTAAAAGGTCTCTTGATGAAAGTAAAAGAGGAGAGTGAAAAAGTTGACTTAAAGCTCAACATTCAGAAAACTAAGATCATAGCATCTGGTCCCATCACTTCATGGCAAATAGATGGGGAAACAGTATAAACAGTGTCAGACTTTATTTTTTGGGGCTCCAAATCACTGCAGATGGTGCTTGCAGCCATGAAATTAAAAGATGCTTACTCCTTGGAAGGAAAGTTATGACCAACCTAGATAACATATTCAAAAGCAGAGATATTACTTTGCCACCAAAGGTCCGTCTAGTCAAGGCTATGGTTTTTCCAGTCGTCATGTATGAATGGGAGAGTTGGACTGTGAAGAAAGCTGAGCACTGAAGAATTGATGCTTTTGAACTGTGGTGTTGGAGAAGACTCTTGAGAGTCCTTTGGACTGCAAGGAGATCCCACCAGTCCATACTAAAGGAGACGAGTCCTAGGTGTTCATTGGAAGGACTGATGCTGAGGCTGAAACTCCAGTACTTTGGCCACCTCATGCGAAGAGTTGACTCATTGGAAAAGACCCTGATGCTGGGAGGGATTGGGGGCAGGAGGAGAAGGGGACGGCAGAGGATGAGATGGCTGGATGGCATCACCGACTCGATGCACATGAGTTTGGGTGAACTCCGGGAGTTGGTGATGGACAGGGAGACCTGGTGTGCTGTGATTCATGGTGCCACAAAGAGTAGGACACGACTGAGTGACTGAACTGAACTAAACTGAAGGCTCTTATGTATGAAACGGGTATAATATTAATCGAAGGCATATTGTAAGAAGTATAAAATGCATATTGTAAACTCTAGAGCCACCCTAGAAAGAAATTTTTGGCTATACATGCAGCTCATGGGATCTTAGTTCCCTGGCTAGGGACTGGACCTGGGGCCGTGGCAATGAAAGCACCGAATCCTAATCATTGGACCACCAGGGAATTCCCTAGAAAGATTTTTAATAAGATGTATATCTAGAAAGCCAATAGTGGCAATAAAATGGACTAGTAAAGAAATAACCAATCTAAATGAAGAAAAGAATCGGGAAACTTGTCACTAAAAAATATACGTGATATAAAGAAAAGCATATCCAGATAGTAGATTTAAAACTGAACGATTTACCCACTAATTGTAAGTTGCCTACACATGTCAATTATAAGACCTACTTTGGGGGACTCCCCTGGGTGTCCAGTGGTTCAGGATCTGCTTTCCAATGCAGGGGACACAGATTTGATCCTTGGTCTGGCAACTAAGCCCTTGTGCCGCAGCAAGAGAAGCCCACACACTGCAACTAGAGAGAAGCCTGAGTGCAGCCGCAAAGACCCATGAAGCCAGATAAAAAATAAAGACCTTCTTTGTCAGATCACATTATGTATAGTAAAAAAATAATCTCACCTTCCTTAAATAAGCTAATAACTTAAAATTAAATGTGTGGAAATACTTATACCTCCAAATCCCAAATCAAACGAAAGCTGGAGAGGCTGAATTAACATCATAAAAGTATACTTCAGAATGAAGATTTTTTGCGGAAGATAAAGGGCAGTACATAATGATAGAGAATTCAATTCACTGAGAAGACATAATAGTCAGGAATGTGTATGCAATTTCAGAATACAGGAGCCAAAATCTGATAGAATGGAAAGGAGAAACAGACAATCCACAGTTGTAGTTGAAGACTTTCACTTTTCACGCTCAGCCATTAATAGAGTAAGTGAGCAACACAATGAAAAAATATATAGAAGACTTGAACAATACTATTAACCGACTTGACCTAATTGATATTTATAGAACGTGCCCAGTCCCAGTTGTGTCCGACTGTCTGAGACCCCATGGAGGGTAGTGTCCATGGAATTTTTCAGGGAAGAATACTGGAGCGGGTTGCCATTTCTTACTCCAGGGGACTTTCCAGACCCAAAGATTGAACCCGCGTCTCTTGCCTCTCTTGCGTTGGCAGGCAGATTCTTTACCACTGTGCCACCTGGGAAGCCCATTTATTGAGCAACAGCAAGTAAATACATATTCTTCTGAAGTGAATATGGAAGTTCAACCAAATATGCCAGTTAAAAACCTTACTAAGTTCAAAAGGACTGAAATCACACAAAATATATTTCCTGACCAAAAAATAATTAAAATAAAGATTAACTATGAATGTGAAAGTGGAGAGTGAAAAAGTTGGCTTAAAGCCCAACATTCAGAAAATGAACATCATGGCATCCAGTCCCATCACTTCATGGGAAATAGATGGGGAAACAGTGGAAACAGTGTCAGACTTTATTTTTCTGGGCTCCAAAATCACTACAGATGGTGACTGTGGCCATGAAATTAAAAGACGCTTACTCCTTGGAAGGAAAGTTATGATCAACCTAGATAGCATATTCAAAAGCAGAGACATTACTTTGCCAACAAAGGTTCATCTAGTCAAGGCTATGGTTTTTCCTGTGGTCATGTATGGATGTGAGAGTTGGACTGTGAAGAAGGCTGAGCGCTGAAGAATTGACGCTTTTGAACTGTGGTGTTGGAAAAAACTCTTGAGAGTCCCCTGGACCGCAAGGAGATCCAACCAGTCCATTCAGAAGGAGATCAGCCCTGGGATTTCTTTGGAAGGAATGATGCTAAAGCTGAAATTCTAGTACCTTGCCCACCTCATGCGAAGAGTTGACTCGTTGGGAAAGACTCTGATGCTGGGAGGGATTGGGGGCAGGAGGACAAGGGGACAACAGAGGATGAGATGGCTGGATGGCATCACTGACTCGATGGACATGAGTCTCAGTGAACTCTGGGAGTTGGTGATGGACCGGGAGGCCTGGCATGCTGCGATTCATCGGGTCACAAAGAGTCAGACACGACTGAGCGACTGATCTGATCTGATAGAAAGTGGCCTGGAAAATCACAAACTGCTTGTAAATTGAACAAAACTTCAAATTAATGCAAGGATCAACGGAGAAATAGAAAATACAATATATCAAAATTATGAGGTGATGCCAAAGCTTCACAGAGGGATATTTATAGCATTAAATGTTTGTATTAAAAAAGGGAAAAGGCCAATTATCATTCGAAGATCAATAATCTTCTTTAAGAAACTAGAATACAACAAAATTTAACCCAAATCCAGCAAAAAAATAAATAAATAAAATAACAAACATCTTGGCAGAAATCAATTAAATAGAAACCAGAAAATCAGTAGTACCAAAAAATTCAGTTGAAACCAGTGGCTGATACTGTGAATAGATTAATATGATAATAAACCTATAGCCTGATTGATTAAAAAAGAGAGAGAGAAAGAAGGAAGAGTGACACTAATTACCAATTTCAGTAATACCATAGGAGACAGCAGTACAGAGCTCTCAGATATTAAATGTACAATGAAGGAAGATTTTAAAAATGTTATTCAAAATTTTTTGCATGGTTGGTCGTATTGGACTCTTTGTGACCCTGTGGACTATAGCCCACCAGATTCCTCTCTCTATGGGATTTTCCTGGCAAAAATACTGGAATGGGTTGCCATTTCCTCTTCCAGGGGATCTCCTGATCCAGGTGTCGAACCTGCGTCTCTTATGTCTCCTGAATTGGCAGGTGGTTCTTTACCACTGAGCCATCTGGGAAGACCCAAAATTTGTTGAATGTAAATCTAAAATTGTGTTCTCACCACACACACACACACACACTTTAACATAAAACAAACAAACAAAACGGGGCACAAAGAAATTTTAGGATGGGTTGGATATGTCTATTATCTTGATTCTGGTGATGATATTATCATTGTGTGCATATGCCCAAACTCATCAAATTGTACACAGTAAATATATACAATTTGTTGTATATCAATTATGCTTCAATAAACTATTTAAGAAAGGAGAGCAGAAAAATGTCATCCAAAAAATTGATACTTAGATAAAATGAGAACATTTCTTGAAAAATACTGACTAACCAAGGTCACTCAAAAATAAATAAGGATGAATAACTTGATTAAGGAAGTTAATGTGCATGCATGCTAAGTTGCTTCTGTCATGTCTGACTCTTTCCATTTCTATGGACTATAGGCCTCCAGGCTCCTTGGTCCATGGGATTCTTCAGGCAAGAATAGTGGAGTGGGTTGCCAGGCCCACCTTCAGGGGATCTACCTGTCCCAGGGATTGAGCCCGCGTCTCTTACCACTCTTGCATTGGCAGGCAGGTTCTTTACCGCTAGTGCAACCTGGGAAGCCCCAAAGAAGATAATTCTTCTGCTTCATTTTATGAGGCCATTGTTACCCTGATACCAAACCAAACCAAAAAAGACAACACAAGAAAAGAAAACCACAGACCAATATTTTTATGAATATAGACACAAAGATTCTTAGTAAAATACTAGCAAACCAAATTATATAGCATGAGGAAGTAGGATTTATCCCAGGAATGCAACTTTGATTTAATATTAAGACTCAATTAAGTTAATCAGTCATCATCATCAGTTCAGTTGCTCAGTCGTGTCCAACTTTTTGCAAACCCATGAACCGCAGCACGCCAGGCCTCCCTGTCCATCACCAAGTCCCGGAGTCCACCCAAACCCATGGCTGTTGTGTCGATGATGCCATCCAACCATCTCATCCTCTGTTGTCCCCCTCTCCTCCTGCCCTCAGTCTTTCCCAGCATCAGGGTCTTTTCCAACGAGTCAACTCTCTGCATCAGGTGGCCAAAGTATTGGAGTTTCAGCTTCAGCATCAGTCCCTCCAGTGAACACCCAGGAACGATCTCCTTTAGGATGGACTGGTTGGATTTCCTTGCAGTCCAAGGGACTCTCAAAAGTCTTCCCCAACACCACAGTTCAAAAGCATCAATTCTTCGGCACTCAGCTTTGTTTATAGTCCAACTCTCACATCCATACATTAATATACCACATCAACAGAATAAAGGACAAAAACCATGTTATCATCTCAGTACCTACATAAATAGCATTGAACAAAATACAGAGCCCCTTCAAGATAGAAAGACTCAAACTAGAAGTAGAAGGCAACAGTTTCAACCTGATATAAAACATCTCTGAAAAACTCACAGCTATCATCGTACTTAATGATGAAAGGCAGAAGTACTGACTTCCCCTGAAAATGAGGAACAATACAAGGATATGATCTCTTACCACTTCTATTCCACATTGTTCTGGAGCTTCTGGACAGGGTAATTAAGCAAGGGAAAAAAATAAAATGAATTTACATTGGAAAAGATGTAAAACTTTTCAATTTGCAGATGACATAATCTTGTGTATAGAAAATCCTAAAGAATCACCCTCTCCCCACAGAAACTATTAGACCCAATACAGGGACTCAACAGGTTCACAGAATACAAGCTCATATACAAAGAGCAGATATATTTCTATACACATTCAAGACTTGTACAATAAAAACTACAAAACATTGCTGGGTGAAATTAAAGACAGTCTAGATAAGTGGAAAGGCATCTCACATTTATGGATTGGAAGACACTATTGTGTTAAGATGGCAGTACTCCCCTAACAGAACCCCATCAAAATTCAAACTGTTCTTTCCCCACAGATTTCAACAAACTGATCCTAGAATTGTTAAGAATTCAAAGGGTCCTGGGATAGCCAAAACAGTGTGAAGAAAGAACAAGTACTTACACTTCCCAACTACAAAACCCACTTCAAAGCCAAAATAATCAAGACATTATATGGTGTTGTAGCCACGCGTTCCAGGAAACAAACTCACTCAGAAGGACAATACAGATAGTGGAATGCAGTTTATTACACCGGCGCACCCAAGGCAGAGTCTCCTCTTGGCGGAGGACCCAGACCAGTTTTTGTGAAAACCTTGTATACCCTAAGTGTATGTGCCCAAACCCACTTCCCCAAATTCCCTGAAATTCGTCTGAACAAAGGAAAAGAAAGGTACAGTCAAAGTTAACCCGTGATTCATATGCCTTAAGCATAGGTAGTTAACAGTGGACAATTATCAATAGGTTTGTGGTCATACCCCAATAAGCATAATAGAATTTATGATTCTTTTCAGTTACACAGATAATTAGGGTATTCTTTAGGTGATGGAGAGTCTAGGTATGAGCCCTGGGGCTCTTCCACCTGGGGGCTCTTGTTTTCCAGTTGGTATGTCCTTTCCATTGATACTGGGCATACAGCTCAAAGTCCACAGTCCAGCCCAAGATGGAGTCCTGCTTTCAAGATGGAGCCTGTCCTGTTTCCTCCTTCAATGGTAGTGACATAAGGATTGTATATAGACAGATAACAGAATAGAATGGAGATGCAAGAAACAAAACCATATCTCTGTAGTTAGTTGATTATTGTGAGGGGTGCAGAGGCCATTCAATGACAAAGAATAATGTTTCAATAAATGGTCTTGGGATTACTGGATGTTCACAACCAAAAAAATCAGTTTAGACTTATACCTCACACTATATATAACAATTAACTAAAAATTGATAAAAAACCTAAATATAAGAGCCAAAACTATAAAGCACTCAGAGGAAAACAGAGATGTAAATGTTACTGTTGGATTAGGCAACGATTTCCTAGATATGATACAAAAGCACAAGCACCAAAAGAAACAAAAACAGGCAATTTGGAATCATCAAAATGAAAACTTTTATCCTTCAAAGGACACTATCAAGAAAGTGAAACATCCTGGGCACCTACTGGATACTGGCAAGGAGCCTTGAATCCCAGGCAGACCAGAAGAACACCCAAACAAGCCTGTATGGTGTGGGGAAGGGGGAAATGGGGAAGGAGATGTGCAGGCTAGGTGGGATCAGTGCTCCTGAGGTGCAGCTAGGGGAGGACAAGTTCCCACACCTGGAGAGGCACTCTTACCTCGAGGGGATCTGTGGGGATGGGGAAGGACCTTTGGGGTTATGGAGGAATGCACCTGGTGTTTCTGCCCCCACTCCCCCCATTCAACCTCCAGGAACCTGCTGAGGCCTGGGGCTTACTCCTCTCTACTCTGAAACTGGAGGCACTCTGGGGCCCCCTCCAGGCCACACTCAGCATAGGCCACACCCCTGCCTAAGCCCACCCTGCCTGAGCTCTACCACACCTAAGCCCTGCCCTTACAGCAAAGGTTTCTTCTACCTTTTTAAAAATTTCCCTATTTTGCTAGTGTAGCTGTGTCTTACCTTCCAGTGATTGTTTCGTTTATATGTTTAATTTTTCTAATTTACCTGTTAGTTTTCTTATTTATTTTACTTTTTATTATTTGTCATTGTCTTCCACATTTCTTTTCTTTTCCTTTATTTCCTGGTTTGCTATACAGCTTGCAGGATCTTGATTCATGGGCTTGAGCGCCTGTGGTGGGAGGACCAAGTCCAAACTGCTGGATTAACAGAGACACTCAGACCTCACGGAATACTATTTGGAGTGAGGTCTCCTGGAGGGCCACATCTCAACACCTGGTCCTGGCCCTACTTAACTGCCTGCAAACTCCAGTGCTAAAATTCTTAGGCCAATCAATCAGTGAGAGAAGAACACAGTTCCGCCGAACAAAAAAATGATATGACAAAAAATATGTTACAGACAAAAGAGCAAGGTAAAAAAACCTAAAAGACCACATAAATGAAGAGGAAATAGGGAAACTACCTGGAAAACAATTTAGAGTAAGGATATTAAAGATGATCCAAAATCTTGAAAATACAATGGAGGCATGGATTTAAAAAAATACAAGAAATGTTTGACAAAGATTTAGAAGAAATAAGGCACAAACAAACAAAGTTGAAAACACAATAACTGAAATGAAAAATACACTAGAAGAAATCAATATGAGACTCACTGAGCAGGAGAACAAATAAGTGAGTTGGAAGACTGAATGGTGGAAATAACTGCTGAGGAGCAGAATAAAGGGGAAAAAATGCAAACAATTGAAGACAGTCTTAGAGAATTATGGGGCACACTAAAAATATTTACTTTCAAATTTTAGGCATTCTAGAGGAAGAAGAGAAAAAGAAAGGGATTGAGAAAATATTCAAAGAGATTATAGTCAAAAACTTCCTTAACACGGGAAAGGAAGTAGCCACCTAAGTCCTGGAAGAGCAGAGAGTCCCATATAGGATAAACACTAGGATAATACACTGCTGCTGTTGCTGCTGCTGCTAAGTCGCTTCAGTTGTGTCCAACTCTGTGCGACCCCGTAGACAGCAGCCCAACAGGTTCCCTCGTCCCTGGGATTCTCCAGGCAAGAACACTAAGACATATTTAATCAAACTAACAAAAACTAAATAAAAATGAATATTAAAAGCAGCAAGGAAAAAGCAGAAGATAACATAGAAGGGAGTCCCATAAAGCTATCAGCTGACTTTCCAGCAGAAATTCTGCAGGCCAGAAGGGAGTGGCAGCATATATTTAATGTGATGAAATGGAAAAACCTACAACCAAGATGACTCTGCCCAGTAATGATGTCATTCAAAATCAATGGAGAAATCAAAAACTTTAAGCTAAGAGGATTCAGCACCACCAAATCAGCATTACAACAAATACTAAAGAAATTCTCAAGGCAGGGAGCACAAGAGAAGTAAAAGACCTACAAAAACAAACCCCAAAGAATTAAGAAAATGATAACAGAAACATATATATCAACAATTATCTTAAATGTAAATGGATTCAATGCCCCAACCAAAAGACAAAGACTGGCTGAATGGACACAAAAGGAAGAGCAGTGCATATGCTGCCTACAACAGACCCACTGCAGACTGAGGGACACATATAGACTGAAAGTGAGGGCATGGAAAAAGATATTCCATTCAAATGGAAATCAGGAGAAAGCTGGGTAGCAATGCTCATATCAGATAAAATAGACTTTAAAATAAAACCTTTTGCAAGAGATAAGGAAGGACACTACATAATGATCAAAGGATCAATCCAAGAAGGAGATATAGTAGTTTTAAATATGTATGCACCCAAAATAGGAGCACCTCAATACATGAGGCAAATGGTAACAACTATTAAAGAGGAAATCAACAATAGTACAATAATAGTGGGGGACTTTAACAGCCCACTTACACCAATGAGCAGACCATCCATGCAGAAAATTAAAAAGGAAATTCATTCTTTAAATGAAACAATAGACCAGAATGATTTCATTGATATTTAAAGGACATCCCACCTGAAAGCAGCAGAGTACACTTTCTTCTCAAGTGCACATGGAACACTCTCCAGGAAAGACCACATCCTGGGTCACAAATGAAGCCTCAGAACATTTAAGAAAATTGAAATTGTATCAGACGTCTCTCCCAACCACAGTATTATGACATTAGAAAATAATTACAGGGAAAAAACTGCAGAAACAATAGTACATGGAAGATAAACATTGCACTGCAAAATAACCAAGTGATCACTGAAGAAATTAGAGAAAATTTTAAAATGCATAGAAAGAATGACAATGAAAACACAAAGACCATAAACCTGTGAGATGCAGCAAAACGCATTCTAAGAAAGAAGCTTGTAACAATTCAATCTCACCTCAAGAAACAAGAAAAATCTTAAATAAACAATCTAACCCTACACCTAAAGCAACCATAGAAAGGAGAAGAAAGAAAACCCAATGTCAGGAGAAAGAAAGAAATCATAAAGATCACAGCAGACATAAGTGAAATAGAAATGAAGTAAACAATAGCAAGGATCATTAAAAGGAAAGGTTGGTTGCTTGAAAAGATAAGCAATACTGAAAAATCTTCAGGCAGACTGCTCACGAACAAAAGGGAGAGGACTCAAATTAATAAAATTAGAAATGAAGGAGGGGAAGTTATGACTGACACCACAGAAATACAAAAGATCATAAGAGAACACTACAAGCAACTGCATGCCAATAAAATGGGCAACCTGGAAGAAATGGACATATTCTTAGAAAGATACAATTTTCTAAGACGAAACGAGGAAGAATTAGAAAATATAAACAGTTCAATTGCAAGTAATGAAGTGAAAGTGTGAGTCACTCAGTCTTGTCAGACTCTTAGCCCCCCAGTATCCTCTGTCCATGGAATTGTCCACTCAAAAATACTGGTGTGGGTAGCTATTCTCTTCTCCAGGGGATCTTCCTGACCCAGAAATCGAACCTGGGTCTTGGGCATTGCAAGCGTATTCTGTACCATTTGAGCCACCAGGCAAGCCCAAATGTAAGACTGGACACTATAAAACTCTTAGAGGAAAACAGGAAAAACACACTTTGACCTAAACCATAGCAAGACCTTTTTTGACTCACATTCTGGAGTAACAAGTATAAAAACATAAACAAGCAAATGGGACCAAGTTAAACTTAAAAGCTTTTGCACAGCAAGCTAAACCATAAACAAAATGAAAAGACAGCCCTCAGAATGGCAGAAAACATTTGCAAATGAAGCAACTGAAAAGGGACTAATCCCACAAATGTACAAGCATCTCATGGGGCTCAAGATCAGAAGAACAAGCAACCCAATCAAAAAATGAACAGAAGATCTAAACAGACACTTCTCCAAAGAAGACATACTGATGGTGCACACACACACGGAATGATACTCAATCTCGTTCATTATGAGAGAAATACAAATCAAAAGTACAATGAGGTTTCACCTCACACTAATCAGAATGACCAGCAAGAAAAAGTCTACAAACAGTAAGTAACTGCTGAAGAGGATGTGCATAAAAGGGAACTCTCCTGCTCTGTTGCTTGGAGTGTAAACTGACACAGCCACTATGGGAAACAGTAAGGACTTTCCTTTAAAATCTAGTAGTAAAGTTAAAATATGACCCAACAATACCATTGCTTGGCATATACCCTGTGGAAATCATAACTGAAAAAAACACTTGTACCCCAATGTTCATTGAAGCACTATTGACAACAGCCAGCACATGGAAGCAACTTAGACATCTCTCGACAGACAAATTGATAAAGAAGATGTGCTACATATATACAATGAAATATTGCTCAGCCGTAAAAAGGAACGAAATTGAGTCATTTGTAGTGAGGTGGGTGAACCTAGAGCCTGTTATACAGAGTGAAATCGGTCAAAAAGAGAAAAACCAATATTGTATATTAACGTATATATATGGAATCTAGAAAATTATTGATGAACCTACTACAGGGAAAGAATGGAGATGCAGACACAGAGTGGACTTGTGGACACTGCAGGGGAAGGAGAGAGTGGGATGAACTGAGAAAGTAGCATTGACTTATATACACTACCATGAGTAAAGTAGATAGTTAGTCAGAAGCTGCTATATAACACAGGGAGCCCAGCCTGGTGCTCTGTGATGACCTAGAAGAGTGGGATGGGAGACGGGAGGGAGGCTCAAAAGGGAGAGTATATACGTATAATTATGGCTGATTCGCATTGTTGTACTGCAGAAACCAACACAACATTGTAAAGCAATTACCTTCCAATTAAAAAACCTACAATAGGGTATTACCTCACAGCAGTCAGAATGGCCATCATGAAGAAAAATCTACAAGCAATAAATGCTGGAGAGGATGTGGAGAAAAAGGAACTCTTGCACTGTTGTTTGGAACGTAAATTGATACAACCACTACAGACAACAGTGTGGAGGTTCTATAAGAAACTAGGAATAAAATTACTGTTTGACCCAGCAATCTCAGTACTGAACAGGTACCCTGAGAAAACCATAATTCAAAAAGAAACATGCAGCCAGTGTTCATTGCAGAGCTGTTTATGATAGCCAGGACATGGATGCAACCCAGATGTCCATCAACAGATGAACGGATGAAGAAATTTGGTATATATGTACAATGGAATATTACCCAGCCATTGAAAAGAATGAAATTGGGGCATTTGTAGTGATGTGTATGAACCTAGAATCTGTCATACAGAGTGAAATAAGTCAGAAAGAGAAAACAAATTTCATATATTAATGTATATATATATATGGAATCTAGAAGAATACATATATATGGAATCTAGAAGAATGCATATATATGGAATCTAGAAAAATGCATATATATGGAATCTAGAAAAATGCATATATATGGAATCTAGAAAAATTAAAAATATATATGGAATCTAGAAAAATGGTACTGATGAACCTACTTTCAGGGCAGAAATAGAAAAACAAATGTGGAGAACGGACTTGTGGACATGGAGTTTGGGGAGTGAGAGGGTGTGATGAATTGAGAAAGTAGCATTGACATATATATATTACCCTGTGTAAAACAGATAGCAAGTGGGATGCAGCTGTATAGCACATGGAGCTCATCTTGGTGCTCTATGATGACCTAGATGGGTGGGATGGGGGAGTGGGAGGGAAGCACAGGAGGGAGTGGATGTGTGCGTGTGTGTGTACACAGTTATCCAAGTTGTTGTGCCCCAGAGACCAACACAACATTTTAAGTCAACTATGCACCAATTAAAAACCAAAGTTAAAAAATAAATAAATAACAACAACAAAAGAGAGTGAAGACAACTTCTAGTATGGGAGAAAATTTTTTGCAAATCATGTACATAATAAGGGACACGTATCCATAATATATAAAGGAATCTCACAACTTAATCCAAAAACAAGAAACACAATTAAAAATGGGCAAAGGACTTAAATAGATCTTTCTCTTAAGAAGATATACAAATAGCCACTGAACACATGAGAAGGTGCTGAACATCATTAGCTTCAAAAAAATGAAAATCAAAGTCACAATGAGATACCAATTCACACCTGCTGGGATGGCTACAATAAAGCAGACAGATAAAAACAAGCATGGAGAAATTTGAAGCCAGATTCAATGCTGGTTGGCGTTTAAAATGGTACATCTCCTTTTCAAAACAACGCAACAGTTTCCCAAAAGTTAAACAAGAGTGATCATATGACCCAGCAATTCCTCTTTCAGGTATATACGCCCAAGAAATGAAAACATATGTATACTCAAAAAACTTGTATATGATGTTCACAGTAGCATCAATCATTAGTTACCAAAAGTACAAACAATAGAAATACCCATAACTTTACAACTAGATATGGTACATATACACAGTGAAATGTTGTTCAACAATAATAAAAAATGAAATACATCATGGACGAGCCTTTAAACTATTTTTAAGGCAAAGAAACCAGTCATAAAGAATAATATACTGTGTGATTGCATGTATGTGCAATGTTGAGAAAAGGCAGAAAGTGCACTGGTAGATGCCTAGCATTTGAGTTTCTCATTTGGGCGATTAAAATATTGCTAAGTTGTGTTGATGGTTGCACAATTTTGTGAGTATACTAAATATTACTGACATGTTCAAGTTCAAGGATTCCATTGTATGCTTTGTAAAGTAAATGTAATTTGTAACAATTTATTTATAACAATAAAGCTGTTGAAATTGATATAAGTAAAGAAACTAATTAAATAACATTTCAGTCCAAATCATATATTCCAATAATCCTAAAACTTCTCTGGAAATGACTGAGTCCTGTAAATGTTGGCATGGCAATGGGATTATAACTGTATTACTTGTGTGATAACACAGTAAAGTAAGTCAAAATTCTATTCCTGCAACACTCGCAGCTGAGTACAAGAGGTTGTCCAACAATTGGTTATGCTTTATAAACTGGGGACTTCACAGATATCTTCTCCATACAGACTCAAGGATTGAGGGAGTGTTCTTTCAGTCAGGAGCATAAAAAGATTATTCAACTCAATATATACTCAGTAAGCCCACAATGTTTCAGGCAGGATCTCAAATCAACATCCCACATGGCATGTTCCAGCCATTCTGAACCTCTTTCTAGTCATCACATCCCCCATGCTCTCTAATTTCCACAACTTCATTATCTTCTGTCAGGGATGATTCCCTCCATCTTCATCTGGCTGGAACTCCTTACCTTCAGCTCTCAGGACTTGTCTTTATCTAGGGAGCTTCTCTGTCCTTCTGAAATTAGATTATTTCCTGGTATGTACTAACAAGTCCATATAATTACCTTCTCTCTGATAGAAAGCACTTGCCAAGTTCCTTGTCAGTGCTTGTTTTATTGAATGTCTCCAAACAGACTAGGAGTCACTGAGGGTGGAGATTGCGTGTGTCTTTTCCACCCTTGAATCCCAGAGCCTAACATAATCTGGGAGACACTGTTTAACATATTCAGTGTCATAGTTCAGTATCAGATGTTAGAATGGGGAAATAATCAGTTATGAAATCATACATCAAATTCTTGTTCATCCAACACAGGTTGAATCTAAATGGAGGCAGAAGCCCTAAATAGACATTTCTCCAAAGAAGACATACAGAGGGTCAACAAAAACATGAAATGATGCTCAATGTCATTAATTATTATAAAAATGCAAATCAAAACTACAGTGAGGTATAATCTCACAGCGGTCAGAATGCCCATCATCAAAAGAAATCTACAAACAATAAGTGCTAGAGAGGTTGTGGTAAAAAGAAACGCTAGTGCACTGTTGGTGGGGATGTACATTGGTACAGTCACTATGGAGAACACTATGAAGTTTTCTTAAAAAACTAAAATTAAAACTACCATCAGTTCAGTTCATTTCAGTCGCTCCATCGTATCCGACTCTTTGCAACCCCATGAATCGCAGCACACCAGGCCTCCCTGTCCATCACCAACTCCCGGAGTTCACTCAGACTCACGTCCATCGAGTCAGTGATACCCTCCAGCCATCTCATCCTCTGTCGTCCCCTTCTCCTCCTGCCCCCAATCCCTCCCAGCATCAGAGTCTTTTCCAATGAGTCAACTCTTCGCATGAGGTGGCCAAAGTACTGGAGTTTCAGCTTCAGCATCATTCCCTCCAAAGAAATCCCAGGGCTGATCTCCTTCAGAATGGACTGGTTGGATCTCCTTGCAGTCCAAGGGACTCTCAAGAGTCTTCTCCAACACCACAGTTCAAAAGCATCAATTCTTTGGTGGTCAGCCTTCTTCACAGTCCAACTCTCACATCCATACATGACCACTGGAAAAACCATAGCCTTGACTAGACGGATCTTTGTTGACAAAGTAATGTCTCTGCTTTTGAATATGCTATCTAGGTTGATCATAACTTTCCTTCCAAGGAGTAAGCATCTTTTAATTTCATGGCTGCAATCACCATCTGCAGTGATTTTGGAGCCCAGAAAAATAAAGTCAGCCACTGTTTCCACTGTTTACCCATCTATTTGCCGTGAAGTGATTGGACTGAATGCCATGATCTTAGTTTTCTGAATGTTGAGCTTTAAGCCAACTTTTTCACTCTCCTCTTTCACTTTCATCAAGAGACTCTTTAGTTCTTCACTTTCTGCCATTCAGTATATTAAATAGCAGAGACATCACTTTGCTGACCAAGGTCCATCTACTCAAGGCTACTGTTTTCCCAGCAATGGCAACCCACTCCAGTATTCTTGCCTGGAAAATCTCATGGATGGAGGAGGCTGGTAGGCTGCAGTCCACGGGGTTGCTAAGACTCGGACACAACTGAGCAACTTCACTTTCACTTTTCACTTTCATGCATTGGAGAAGGAAATGGCAACCCACTCCAGTGTTCTTGCCTGGAGAATCCCAGGGACGGGGGAACCTGGTGGGCTGCCGTCTATGGTCGCACAGAGTCAGACACAACTGAAGTGACTTAGCAGCAGCAGCGGCTTGTACAGATATGAGAGTTGGACCATAAAGAAGGTTGAATGCGGACGAATTGATACTTTTGAACTGTGATGCTGGAGAAGACTCTTGAGATTCCCTTGGAATACAAGGAGATCAAACCACTCAATCCCAAAGGAAATCAACCCAGAATATTTGTCTGAAGGACTGATGCTGAACCTGAAGCTGCAATACTTTGGCCACACGATGCAAAGAACTGACTCACTGGAAAGACCCTGATGCTATGAAAGATTGAAGGCAAAAGGAGAAGGGTGCCACAGAGGATGCAATGGTTAGATAGCATCACTGACTGAATGGACACGAATGTGAGCAAACTCCAGGAGACAGTGAAGGATAGGGGAACCTGGTGTGCTACAGTCCATGGGTTCTCCAAGAGTGGGACATGGCTTATCAACTGAAAAACGACAACAACCTAACAACTCACCTGATGTCAACTCAGTGATGTCTGTGCCCTGGTGTGTAAACTAAAAGAACAGCATAGGGGACTTCCCTGTAGTCCAGGGGTTGGGAGTCTGCCTTCCATTTCAGGGGACATTGGTTCTACCCCTACTCTTGGAAAATTCCAAACACCGTGGGGCAAATACTGAGCCCCACATGCACTGGAGCCTGTGCTTTGCAGTAAGAGAAGCCTCCAACTTGCCACAACTAGAGAAAACCTGGGCACAGCAACGAGGACACAGCACAGCCAAAATAAACTAAAAAAAGAAAGAACAGCATAGCTATGGCACCTACTCCCTCCACTCCAGTACTCTGGTTTTGCACTGATAAACTGGCTGCAGTGGGATGTGAGAGAGTTTCATTGGTCTGTAGCACTTGCTGAATAATTTTTGTGGTGTAAATACTGTCACCATTGCTAATGTTGAGCAGCTAACAATCTACAACTCGGTTTGTAAAACCCCTGGAAATTTAGGGATGAGCAGGTAAACGATTCTTGTGTGATCTGGCTGTAGCACACTGCTGAGTGCAGTGAAACTAAATGAGATTTTTGAGAATTCTGGCAGTCTTCCCCTCCTCACTGATGTGTGTTTCATGGGTCTGAGGTTTATGACATCTTCTGAACCATAACCAGGCTGTTTGCATCTTACATTTCCCATGCTGGGGGGTGGGGGGAAGAGGAGGAAGTGTTGGGTTTCAGGGCCCCATCCTCACAGAATGTATGGAAAATGGCGTGGTATGATCAAGTCTCTGACATGAATTCAAAATGTGCCTAGGCCTCTCATATCTGCTGCTGCGGCTGCTAAGTCCCTTCAGTCATGTCCGACTCTGTGCAACCCCATAGATGGCAGCCCACCAGGCTCCGCCGTCCCTGGGATTCTCCAGGCAAGAACACTGGAGTGGGTTGTCATTTCCTTCTCCAATGTATGAAAGTGAAAAGTGAAAGTGAAGTCGCTCAGTTGTGTCCGACTCTAGCGACCCCATGGACTGCAGCCTACCAGGCTCCTCCATCCATGGGATTTTCTAGGCAAGAGTACTGGAGTTGGGTGCCATTGCCTTCTCCGCCTCTCATATCTCCTACCCCTCAAATATACACCATGAAACCCAGGCAGCCAGAACCACAGCAACTTGTCTAAGCTCACGCACACAGTAAGTGACAGACTTGGGATTCTACTTCAGATATGCCTCTCCACAACGTCAGAGTCAGTTTTCATTGGAAAAGGTCAGCTTTCATTCAAATCCCAAAGAAAGGCAATGCCAAAGAATGATCAAACTACCACACAATTGTGCTCATCTCACACGCTAGCAAAGTAATGCTCGAAATTCTCCAAAGTAGGCTTCAAGAGTACGTGAACTGAGAAATTCCAGATGTTCAAGCTGGATTTAGAAAAGGCAGAGGAACCAGAGATCAAATTGCCAACATCCATTGGATCATAGAAAAAGCAAGAGAATTCCAGAAAAACATCTACTGCTGCTTCACTGACTACGTTAAGGCCTCTGACAGTGTGGATCACAACAAAATGTGGACAATTCTTAAAGAGATGGTAATACCTGACCTGCCTCCTGAGAAATCTGTATGCAGGTCAAGAAGCAACAGTTAGAACCAGATATGGAACAACGAACTGCTTCCAAATTGGGAAAGGAATATGTCAAGGCTGTATATTTTCACCCTTCTAAATGAGAGTTCCAGAGAACAGCGAGGAGAGAATGGAAAGCCTTTTTGAGTGAACAATGCAAACAAATAGAGGAAAGCAATAGAAAGGGAAAGACTAGAGGTCTCTTCAAGAAAATTGGAGATACCAAGGGAACATTTCATGCAAAGATGGGCACTGTACAGGACATAAATGGTGTGGACCTAACAGAAGCAGAAGATATTAAGAAGTGGCAAGAATACAAATAAGACTATACAAAAAAGATCTTAATGACCCAGATAACCACAACGGTGTGATCACTCACCTAGAGCCAGGCATCCTTGATGTGAAGCCAAGTTTGTCTTAGGAAGCATCACTAGGAACCAAGCTAGTGGAAGTGATGGAATTCCAGCTGAGTTATTTCAAATCTTAAGAAAAATGTAATTAAAGTGCTGCACTCAATATGCCAGGAAATTTGGAAAACTCAGCAGTGGCCACAGAACTGAAAAAGTTCAGCTTTGATTCCAATCCCAAAGATGGAGAATGCCAAAAAAATGTTCAAAGTAACTCACAACTGCACTCATTTCACATGCTAGCAAAGTAATGCTCAAAAACCTTCAAGGTAGCTTCAATACTATGTAAACTGAGAACTTCCAGACATACAAGCTGGATTTAGAAAAGGCAGAGGAACTGAGGATCAAATTGTCAATATCCATTGAAGCATAGAAAAAGATAGAGATATCCAAAAAAAATCTACTTCTGCTTTATTGACATCACTAAAGCCTTTGAGTGTGTAAATCACAAGAAACTGTGGAAACTTCTTAAAGAGATGGGAATACCAGACCACCTTACCTGCCTCCTGAGAAAACTGTATGCAAGTTAAGAAGCAACAGTTAGAATCAGACATGGAAGAATAGACTGGTTCCAAATTTGGAAAGGAGTACATCAAGGCTGTATACTGTCACCCTGCTTATTTACCTTTTATGCAGAGAATATCATGTGAAATGCTGGGCTGGATGAAGCACAAGCTAGAATCAAGATTATTGGGAGAAATATCAATAACCTCAGATATGCAATGACACCACCCTTATGGCAGAAAGTGAAGAACTAAAGAGCCTCTGGAAGAAAGTGAAAGAGGAGAGTGAAAAAGCTGGCTTAAAACTCAACATTCAAAAAACAAAGATCATGGCATCTTGTCCTGTTACTTCACAGCAAAAGGATGGGGAAACAATGGAAACAGTGACAGATTTTATTTCCTTAAGCTCCAAAATCACTGAGGATGGTGACTGCAGCCATGAAATTAAAAGACACCTCCTCCTTGGAAAAAAAGCAATGACAAACCTAGACAGCATACTAAAACGCAGAGACATTACTTTGCTAACAAAGGTCCATGTAGTCAAAGCTATGGTTTTTCAGTAGTCATGTACAGATGTGAGAGTTACACAATAAAAAAGGCTGAGTGCCAAAGAATTGATGCCTTTGAACTGTGGTGCTGGAGAAGACTTTTGAGAGTCCCTTAGAATGCAAGGAGGTCAAACCAGTCAATGCTAAAGGAAATCAACCCTGAATATTTGTTTGAAGGACTGATGCTGAAGCTGAAGCTCCAATACTTTGGCCACCTGATTCAAGGTGCCGACTCACTGGAAGCACAGCACAGCCTGTAGCCTGCCAGGCACCTCTGTCCATGGGGATTCTCCAGACAAGAATACTGGAGTGGGTTGTCATGCCGTCCTCCAGGGGATCTTCCCAACCCAGGGATCAAACTCAGGTCTCCCGCATTGAAGACAGATTCTTTACCATCTGTCCACCAGGGAAGGCCATTTGATTGAATTTGTTGTTCAGTCACTCAGTCATATCTGACTGTGACCCCCACGGACTGGAGCACTCCAGGCCTCCCTGCCCTTTACCATCTCCCGGAGCCTGCTCAAACTCATGTTCATTGAGTCAGTGATGCTATCCAACCATCTCGTCCTAATAGAGCTGCCTAATTTCATGCATGGAGTAATTTACATTTAAAACTCTAAGTATGCCTCCAAATCTTCAGGCCACACTCATTAAAACACGGGACCTACTTACAGAAAACGTTAACATCACAAAGAGCGTAACTTCCCATACCCCAGTGTTTTTTGTGGGGTTAGAGTATCGTTCATATGCTTTTTGTGTCAGTGCAGACCTTTCAAGGAGCTGATGCTAAAGCAAAAATCAAAGTGCAAGAAATTTATTAGGGGAAGTAACTGCACGAGAAAGTGAGACTTAAGGGAAAGTTGGGAGAGCCGTTGGATTTGGATTCTGGTATGAACCCCACTGAAGGAGAGACAAGGATTAAAGCTTGGGTGGAAGCATCTTAAAGGGTGAAACACTTCTCAGTGCAGTGTGCAAGGTTACTGTGGAATCTTTGAGTCAATGTTGGCTGTCAACTTGCTTCTTGCTGACACTGCATAACTAGTGGTAATGTCCCACTTGTGACAACCAAAACCCAGACTCCATATATGAAACGGTGATTGGCAAATCGTGGTACATAAGGAAATATGAAGGACAGTGATCCCTGAGAGAGAAGAAACAAAAGAGGTGTGAACAGTGACTGCCCCAGCTTACTGCCTAGAGTTTTCAGTCTGTTCCAGCTAATGGAGGGGAACCTAGCTGGAGCCAATGGAGACCTGACATCAGAAGACAGAGCTGAGGTCAGAGGAGATGAAGGCAACTAGAAGTCAATGGGTGCCAGACAGCAGAAAGCCACAAAGCGAGAGAACCCCAGGGATCATCAAAGTGATCCCCTCATTTACTCAGCCCATGCATGTGAGGCCAGGGAAAGTACATCTGAAAGGAGTAGAGAGGACACTGCCTAGTGCTTGGACTTGGATGGTTATAGTGCCTTTCTGAGTCACCCAGAGTGGAAAACCTCAGGATTCATGGGACACTGGGCTAGGACTCAAAAGGGTCTTCAAAAAATTAGAGATACCAAGGGAACATTTCATGCAAAGATGGGCTCGATAAAAGACAGAAATGGTATGGACCTAACAGAAGCAGAAGATATTAAGAAGAGGTGGCAAGAATACACAGAAGAACTGTACAAAAAAGATCTTCACAACCCAGATAATCACGATGGTGTGATCACTCATCGAGAGCCAGACATCCTGGAATGTGGAGTCAAGTGGGCCTTAGAAAGCATCACTACGAACAAAGCTAGTGGAGGTGATGGAATTCCAGTTGAGCTATTTCAAATCCTGAAAGATGATGCTGTGAAAGTGCTGCACTCACTATGCCAGCAAATTTGGAAAACTCAGCAGTGGCCACAGGACTGGAAAAGGTCAGTTTTCATTCCAATCCCAAAGAAAGGCAATGCCAAAGATGCTCAAACTACCACACAATTGCACTTATCTCACATGCTAGTAAAGTAATGCTCAAAATTCTCCAAGCCAGGCTTCAGCAATACGTGAACCGTGAACTTCCTGATGTTCAAGCTGGTTTTAGAAAGGGCAGAGGAACCAGAGATCAAATTGCCAACATCCGCTGGATCATGGAAAAAGCAAAAGAGTTCCAGAAAAACATCTATTTCTGCTTTATTGACTATGCCAAAGCCTTTGACTGTGTGGATCACAATAAACTGTGGGAAATTCTGAAAAAGATGGGAATACCAGACCACCTGACCTGCCTCTTGAGAAATCTGCATGCAGGTTGGGAAGCAACAGTTAGAACTGGACATAGAACAACAGACTTGTTCCAAATAGGAAAAGGAGTATGTCAAGGCTGTATATTGTCATTCTGCTTATTTAACTTCTATGCAGAGTACATCATGAGAAATGCTGGGCTGGAAGAAGCACAAGCTGGAATCAAGATTGCCTGGAGAAATATCAATAACCTCAGATATGCAGATAACACCACCCTTATGGCAGAAAGTGAAGAGGAACTAAAAAGCCTCTTGATGAAAGTGAAAGAGGAGAGTGAAAATGTTGGCTTAAAGCTCAACATTCAGAAAACGAAGATCATGACATCTGGTCCCATCACTTCATGGGAAATAGATGGGGAAACAGTGGAAACAGTGTCAGACTTTATTTTTGGGGGCTCCAAAATCACTGCAGATGGTGACTGCTCCCATGAAATTAAAAGATGCTTACTCTTTGGAAGGAAAGTTATGATCAACCTAGATAGCATATTCAAAAGCAGAGACATTACTTTGTCAACAAAGGTCCGTCTAGTCAAGGCTATGGTTTTTCCTGTGGTCATGTATGGATGTGAGAGTTGGACTGTGAAGAAGGCTGAGTGCCGAAGAATTGATGCTTTTGAACTGTGGTGTTGGAGAAGACTCTTGAGAGTCCCTTGGACTGCAAGGAGATCTAACCAGTCCATTCTGAAGAAGATCAGCCCTGGGATTTCTTTGGAGGGAATGATGCTAAAGCTGAAACTCCAGTACTTTGGCCACCTCATGTGAAGAGTTGACTCATTGGAAAAGACTCTGATGCTGGGAGGGATTGGGGGCAGGAGGAGAAGGGGACAACAGAGGGTGAGATGGCTGGATGGTATCACTGACTCGATGGACGTGAGTCTGAGTGAACTCCGGGAGTTGGTGATGGACAGGGAGGCCTGATGTGCTGCGATTCACGGGGTCGCAAAGAGTCGGACACGACTGAGCGACTGAACTGAACTGATAGAAGTTAGGAATTTTTAGAGAAACTATAGCTAGAAGCCTTTTTAAGAGATAGTGAGCTCAGGATGTTAGGGGCAAACAGGATTTAGGAAGATAAGTAGTAAACTGACGAATGTATCATTAGTTACAATGTAATCACAAGTTAACTATAGGACACATTAGAGGAGGTAGATAATAGATGATAAGGCTGATTCCGAGGAATCACTGAAGCAGGAACTCTGAAGAGGAACAATGATTTATGGAGATAATAAATCTGGGATAGGGGGAACTGAAAATGTCAAACCTCTGGCCTAATATTTTTGTAAAAGTATAAAAGAGAATCTTAAACCTGGAATAAACAGGTAGTCCATAGAAAAATGAGAGGCTGTCTCATTGGCTGACACCGTCATCTCTTCAGGTTGAATCCCTGGTTGCTGGAGGTGGACTCCGACAACAAACTATTACATTCAGAATGGATAAAAAACAAGGTCCTACTATACAGCACAGGGAACTATTTCCAATCTCCTGTGATAAATCACAAAGGAAGAGTATTAAAAATGTATATATGTTAAAAATTATGTAAACTAGCACATTGTCTTTATTTATTAGTTGAATTTATTTTCCCCTTCCTAACAATTCACACACATCTTTTATTAAGTACCTTTTTCTTTTTCCTTTAGGTTTATTCTGTTGCTCTTTTTCTTACCTTTTATATTGGATGTAGGATTTTATATTTATGTACTTTGTAATTTATGTATTTTTCTTTTTAAATACCACACATATTTAGGGCTAAGGTTTTTCTATGAGAACATTTTAATCATGTTCTGTAGTTACTTAAAAGTAGTCTGAAACCTGTATTTTTGTCTAAATGTTCTAATGGAATGGAACAAAAATGTAAAGTGAAAATATCTAGAAGCCTGCTGCTGCTAAGTCACATCAGTCGTGTCCGACTCTGTGCGACCCCATAGATGGAAGCCCACCAGGCTCCTCTGTCCCTGGGATTCTCCAGGCAAGAACACTGGAGTGGGTTGCCATTTCCTTCTCCAATGCATGAAAGTGAAAAATGAAAGTGAAGTCGCTCAGTCGTGTCCAACTCTTAGCGACCCCATGGACTGTAGCCCACCAGGCTCCTCTGTCCATGGGATTTCCCAGGCAAGAGTACTGGAGTGGGGTGCCATTGCCTTCTCCGGAAGTTCCTCCTTTAAAATCAGAACCATGCAATTCATTGTCAGCAATTTGGAAACCACGTATGTGAAAGATACTAAGTTGATTATGCGGGAAGAACTAGAGTTACAGACTTTGACCTTCAAAACTCTTTAAACTGATGTATCAAAGAGGAAAACAAACCTATTTGATATGATTAGAGATGATTATATCACGAGGCTCAGATTATTATCAGTTCTTTAAGAGTGACAGTGGGATGTATGGCAAAAAACCATCATAGTGCTGTAAAGTGATTATCCTCAAAATAAAATAAGCAAACAAACAAACAAACAGACTGAAAGTGGGGGCAGGTGGTGTGCTTAGCATATGTATCTTACTCACACCTGCGTCAAATATCACTGACTACATGCACTCTCTCAATTTGATCAGCCACAGTAACAGGAAACTAGACTATCTTTTAATCTTTTGCCATTTCATTGATCAGTCATTTCATGCTTCATTGTGGAAAGGATTTAAAATGCAATTACTTTTTTTTTCTGTTTGGCAAAACCAATACAATATTGTAAAGTTTAAAAATAAAATTAAATTAAAAAAAATAAATGCACCTACTTTTTTAAGAGCTAGAGAATTCAGAATTTGACAGAATTTAACACACATCAAGCAGAATGTTGGCTCATCTTCTTAAGTAGTAATGAAATTGCAATTCACCTGTTATAACTTGACTCAAGATGATATTTTATGATAAATAAATCATGAAAAACAGTATTCTTGTATGCATTCCATCGAAAAGAACCAGAGAATGCAAAAATTAGAATTGAAAAATTAGCATTTTGGTGTATCTGTTCTGAATTCACAACTTATATGAGTAAAATTGAGTTTAGAAGTTAAGGATTTCACAGAATCACACACATTATGTTAAAGCTGGTAGTGCAACCTATTTGGATGCCTAAGCATATTTCATGTAAACTGATATTTATTAAAAATGCATTCCATATTTGTTACAAGCAGAAATTATAAAAGAACCTGGAAATTATTAGCTGCTGCTTAAAGCACTTACAGTCAAGAGAAGAAAATGTTTTCATATTTTCAATTCAATATAGCTTTGATCCTGTCTGTTTCTTTATTTGAAAATCTGTATGTCAGGCACTCAGGCATCTGCGGTCTGAACTATCGTTCAAAGAATATGTGAACTCTGTTATTAAAATAATAGCAATGTTTCCTCTACATCATTAAAGATATAATATTCTGAAAAACAGAAACCACATAAATTACTTTCTGAATGGATGACATACCTGCTTCAGGCATTTCAACAGCCCTACATTTGATGCAATCTCCTCCTGGACATCAGGACCATCTCCACCTTTACCCCCAGTCTTTGCCTCAGCCAAATCCTGGAGATCAGTTTCCAGGTCAGAATCTTTAAAAAAAAAAAAAATGCATCAATTCAGCTGTAACGCATACAGTATAAACCAGGGAATGATTATATTCATTCCCTCAGTGTTATGAATTAAAAGCCTTAGGCTAGTATGGTAAAAATGTGATGAATAAGAACCTCAGGAGCATTATTCCAGGAATGTTTTGCTGGAAAAAAAGGAAAGCAGAATTTTCCAAATGTTATTGCCATCTTCCTTTCCCAGGGTTGTCCTCAGACAACTTAGTCGCCCCCTCTCTTTGTCTTGAAAACAAGGGAAAACTTGAGCGACACACTAACCTGCAAACTATACTCTCCTCTGATTTTTAGGAACTGTCTGAAGTCCTTTTCTAATGTTTCCTTTCCTGCTCTTCCTGCTTATGTCATAAGGCATGATGCACACATACACTTTACCTCCAGACGCATCCTTCTCCTTCTCTTCATCATGATTCACTGGATCCTCTCCATTTACTTCCTCCTTTCTAGGTGTGATATCCTGAATCCCAGCTGGTGGTTCCTCTTGTTGAGGTTGCTCAACACTGGGCTGCTGGTGCTAGTAGAGTGTGCATGCAAATAAAAAATTTTGTTGTTAGCACATCTAATAACATAAATATACATAATACACAGATATATCTAATCATAGGTAAATCTAACAACATTTTTCCAACACAATTCTATGTACTTACTTTTAATAAAATTACTCTTCCCACAAGAGAAGAGTTAGCTCCCGTAAGAGTTACCCAGAAAGACTTTGGAAGCTATTTAAATCTATGTTGGGATGGAAGTATGTAATCTGTTGTTAATAAGCAGGTGAAGGAAGTCACTGGGCACATTTCCAGGGAATTTAACAGTATACTCATCCAGGCAACGCCAGACTGTAATATATCTGGATCAATGTTCCTTCCTAAGACAAACTGTCACTCTTTATCAGCATGGAAGACCTTTACCACTGCATCTGTACTACTTAACATCATTTTCTCAAAAATAAATTTGTGCTAATAGAATACATCAAATGGTAAGGTACTCACAACCACAGGTTCATCCAGCTGGGAGCAATCTTGATCTAGAGGTCCAAATGTTGATGCCATTTGCCCACTCATATTTGTCCCTGAAAGTAGAATATTGTGATTTAGAAAATGTAATTAAGAGTACAGCTACATTTGATCACTTTTATGACCAAATGTTGACTTATTATTTTTTTAATGTGAAACTACTTTCAAAACAAAGCTCTGGTTAAGTATGAGTGTACATGCATTCCAATTACACCAAATAGAGTTGGTTACAAAGCCATATGTGTCTTCGCTAAGCTGGCAGAGAAATCACCTTAAGGTACACAGGAAGACAGAGAATTTTTGTGAGGACGTTTGATTTCACAACAGAATTCTCCATCATGAAGATATTTACTGAAATACTGCTAGGAATTTAAAAATTAAGGACTACTGCTCTTGTCACACTCCTATTCACCAGTCCTATTTTCCCCAACTCCCTTGGAATTCAGTTGGAACACGAAGAAAGGCTCAGTCTTTACAGCCTGACTATGGCGATTTTCTCAGTGTCTGTGGCTGAGGTAAGGCTGCATGCAGAGCAACCAGTCACTTCTCTCTTGGCACCTTACCACAAAACTCGCAATATGGTCACAACCCCACTGCGGTCCAGTTTCTAGGCCTTTCCTTAATCGCCCACCCCGCCCCCTGCCCAGGTCCCACTGTCGGCCCCGTATTCTGTGCTATGTCATCAGTTCCAGGGCCCCTATGAACCAGATATCTCAAATAGCACCCGCAAGTCTACCCCCACCGTCATCTGACCCCCTGCCCTCCTCTGCCCACTGCCCTTCCTCTCCTGCCACCAGGACAAGAACTATGGCATCACAACACCTATGAGGAGTAAGATGACGACCTCGAAGGCCTTCCTCCTCAGAGGGCCTTTCTCCTCAAAGGCCCCAGATCGCACCCCCGACCCGGGCGAAACTCACTTTCTCCCCCTCACATGCATGCACACTTTAACTACAGACAGGACGGATCTGTGAACCTACCTGGTGCGTCTCAAGTAGTCAGAAAGAACCCGGACTGAATAAACATGTCCGTCTGAGGCCCAACGCTCCTCACAGAATGCACTCAGGAAGGCGTCTGGGCACCAAGCTGCACGCGCAGCAAGGGATGCACACGCCCTGTGCATGCTCCCTGAGTTGGGCGTGTGCAGTGCAAGTTGAGGATTTCCCACCACTGAGGTAGAGTCCTGGAACCACAGAGTCTCTGGAGGATGAGAAAAGGGGCTTGAAGACTATGTTTTCTTCCTTCCAGTGCAGTCTTTCTAATGCATCCACAAACTGTGGTGATAGGTAATCCCAGGTTACCCTTAGTGGAGAATATGTCTCAGAAAGACACTCATGACAAATAGTTATTACGGTTTTTAATACCTATTTTATACATGCTTTGATGAACCATTCCCTTCTCTGCTTCTGGGTTTTTTGTCATGCTTGCAATGGCTTTACTCACTTCCATGGAATAAATACATAAATGCATACCCCTGTTTCCTTTTTTTGCTTGGAGCACTGCACATTTAAATCTCTGAACTGGTAACTGAGTTCTCTGACTATATCTGTGGTTTTTATGCAATATTGTTCTTTTAGCATCGGACTTTACTTTCACCACCAGACACATCCACAACTGGGCATTGTTTCCACTTTGGCTTAGCCTTTTCATTCCTTCTGTAGCTATTTCTTCACTCTTCTCCAGGAGCATATCTTCTTTTTATTCTATTATAACTGGAATTTTCGTACTTATTAGGAGTTTTTCCTCTCTTGCTCTGTGGAGGCCAACGAGCCCTAGAAGCCAAGTTTTAATTCTCAAGCAGCTTCCCAAGCTTTGCCTCCCACCAACTGCAACCCAACACACCCTTCTTTCAGGTGGCATCATATTCTTTAGTCCTTTATCTTCCAGGCAGTCTGGGTTTCAGGTGTAGAAACGGTGCACACACAGTAGCTTTATCATTCCCACTTTCTTAGGAGACCCAACCATGCTCAACACTTGATAGTCCTCATTGGTCTCCAAATTCTTCTTCAAAGGAAAGCAAATTTGGGGAGTGGAGGGATGAGGGGCTCTTTTCTGGGCAAAGAATTTGCCCCACTTTGATCTTTAGTGAGGAAGAGGATGGGGGAAGCTAAGGTGCCTTGACCCCCAAAATTATGGGGGCCAAATGTATAAGTTTCATGATCTTGCCTTCCCTCACCTGAGGGCCCCTGGTCCAAGTGGACTTAGCAGATTCCTCCTCTGTGCCTCAGTGGGAAAAGTGTTTCCAGCTCTAGGCCATCAAGGGAGGCTCCTTGATAAGAGGACTCCAAGATGCTGCTATTGGTCTTTAGCTTCACCTTGGCATGCAGCTAAGCACTTATCTGCAAAGTATCACCATTGATACTAACAACCCCATTCTCCTGAGCATTTGACTTGAAAGGCAGGGTAGCTAGTTTATTCCCAGAATTTCTCTAAGTCAGTTCTTTTTTTGCAATAGTCTTAGGAAACTATGCACCCTGTGCTGGTATATTCAACAACAAAACTGAACAGATCTAAAAGGGGTGAAGCAAAGAGCTTTGCCTTGGTATAAACACTGAACAGCAAACAGCAGCCATAGTAGCAGCATATCAACATCACATCCTCGGGTGGAAGAGAAAACAGTCCAAAGAATCGAGAGGAGCAGCAGGGGAGTGAGCAGGAACAGAGACTCAGCAATGGAGCCTACAAATGACACAAAGGCCAAAGCAGAGTTAAAATGAAATAACAAAATGAAACAAAAATAACTATAGGTCTGTGACTATATTCTATGCAAGAGAGGGAGACTTGTTAGTTGCTAAACAGATGCTATCGCTGGAACTTCGGTAAATTATTCTGATATTGTATAAAACTAACTGCTTCTGGATAATAAGATATATTCTAAAATAAGATCAGTAATTCCACATGGGTTATAAAACAATTTCTTTGTTCAGGACTAGTATTGAGCAAGGTACTATGACATTGTATAAAGCATTCAGTAACACCACAGATGTTGGTGTATTGAGGAGTACGATGTGATAATGTAAGGAGTCAAAATAATCATCTGACTGACCCACTACATTTAATCTAGAACCTCTCTTAGGCACACTCATATTGAAAACAGTCTCCTAATCCAAAATATTTTTCCTTCCTTAGTCAGTGAGTGGTTCCCCAGAATCCTTTTCCAAGTATATTACCCAGACAATGAGATGCAAACTAGCAAGTACCTCTAGTTCTTTTTCTATATATTGACTCTACTACAAAATATAACCTTATAACCACACTTCCCCCAAGTGGGATCCACTATAGTTATATAGCTTTAAGACATTTATAGCTTAAAGACAATAGGGAATGTCAAGACACAAAGAGACTTGAGATTTCCTTACAAGATAATACATCAGCAACCTCTGTCAAGGTAGGAACAACCTCATCACACAAGGGAAGAAGACATGTTCAGGCTACCAAGGAAGATTCATTTGGGTTTAGGCCTGGAGATGCTTCAAATCTTCTAAAGCCTCCCATAATATAGTTAGTCCTGATAATTTAAAGGAGGCATCGACTCACAAACTTCATCTCAAGAAGAACTTCAACAGTCATAGGTTATTTTGTTTCCCTTTTTACCGACAAGCAAGTAGATGTGAGAGTCAATGTTCCTCTTCTGGGTAAAGGAGAAACTCGCAAATGTATGCACCTTACAAAAAAGAGAGGTATTTATTTAAATAGTACTAAAAGGGCAAGAAATTATTATGAAGGACAACCAATCAGAGTTACAGATCATTCTTGGGTAAAAGATAAATTTCTCAGGTCCTGCCAAACAAATATCTCTGAACTGTCTTTTAGGATCCTTTGTTTAAAATAACCAGTACATGAACAGGTTATGATTCAGAATAATTTGTTTTCTGCATCTATTTTCTACTTCTTACCACAGTGAGAGATCTCCTCCTAGGAGTTATGAAGTTTTCAAAGCCAAGTACTGGAATTTAATTAGTTATCAACACCAGAAACAAAAATAGATATGAGAAGCTTTAAATTTATGTAATGGAAAGAAAAATGGTAGCATAAGATTATGAGCAAATGTAATGTTTGCAATAAAAACTGCTGCATCTACAACCATATTACCAATTCATTCTTTAACATCCACATAACAAATCTGGTGAGGATATGAATACAACACACCCCAAAGTTGGAAACCAAATTTGCAACTTGTTCAGCTATATGAGCACTGTGACTATAAGACATAAAATAAATTTGGAACATGGTTTTGGAGGTTTCAAGGTGAATCTTGAGCTGATCGCTTAGGGATTGATGATGGTTTCCTTTTCATTAAACAGTCCACCCTTCAATCCTTGAAATTTTTAGGCCCTTCCTACCTACCATTCTATAGCAGCTTTCAAAGGGAATTTCATTCCAGAGACTATTGATTTGTCCCTCAAAAGTAACTAACTTCTTGTCATTTTTGTTTAGAAGTCCTCTTGTAAGACATGGATCTTTTGCTTTAAAAAACCCTCAGTTCAGTTCAGTTCAGTCGCTCAGTTGTGTCCGTCTCTTTGCGACCCCATGAATTGCAGCATGCCAGGCCTCCCTGTCCATCACCAACTCCCAGAGTTCACTCAGACTCACGTCCATCAAGTTGGTGATGCCATCCAGCCATCTCATCCTCTGTCGTCCCCTTCTCCTCCTGCCCCCAATGCCTCCCAGCATCAGAGTCTTTTCCAATGAGTCAACTCTTCGCATGAGGTGGCCAAAGTACTGGAGTTTCAGCTTTAGCATCAGTCCTTCCAAAGAACACCCAGGACTGATCTCCTTTAGAATGGACTGGTTGGATCTCCTTGCAGTCCAAGGGACTCTCAAGAGTCTTCTCCAACACCACACTTCAAAAGCATCAATTCTTCAGCGCTTAGCCTTCTTAACAGTCCAACTCTCACACACATACATGACTACTGGAAAAACCATAGCCTTGACTAGACGGACCTTTGTTGGCAAAGTAATGTCTCTGCTTTTGAATATGCTATCTGGGTTGGTCATAACTTTCCTTCCAAGGAGTAAGCGTCTTTTAATTTCATGGCTGCAATCACCATCTGCAGTGATTTTGGAGCCCAAAAAAATAAAGTCTGACACTTTTTCCACTGTTTCCCCATCTATTTCCCATGAATATACAGGTGCATTACTCACCTCATCCTTTCTCTTCCCAAAGTTAATGACTGCCATCAGTTTGCTATATTACATGATCATTTAATAAATGATTTCAACACTGCACTCATAGGCTGCCAAATTCCCATCCCTGCTTTCAACATGAGTTAAGCCAGATAATCAAGCCCAAATTAGGCCAGATAACCAAGCCCAAATTCCCCACTGCACTCCCACCCCTTTTCTGTAAATGTCAGTTACCTACTTCTCACTCATTGTACCAAATGAGTGCTCTAAAGTCTAAAATAGCTCAAGTCCTTGGTTTCAGTCAAGGTTAAGTTCAGAAAAAAAAAGAATTTATTGGAAGAAAAGTTGACTACCTCTCAGAACCCACAGAAAATTTGGAGAACCAGAGTCAGGAAATGGGTAGGAACTGAGGAAAGTCAGAACACCAGCTGGGATCACACCAAAAGGATAGTCTTAGGTGGGTGCTGCTGGTGCCTCCTCTCAACACTGACCACTACAGAAGTCACTGGTTGCTAATGAAGAGTCAACACATAATAAGAACCATAAGAAAAGATCAATAATAAACAGGCAGGAAATAAAAGAACAGATCAAGGCAGCATCAGACAAGTATAGAAGCACACACATGAACAAACTCTATAACTGTAGAAAGGGAGAATAGGAAATGCCATGGACAGAGGTAATGAACAAGAGAGCCTCACCTCTAATGAGACTCTTTTTTTTTTTTTACAACCTCAGTATTTCAAAAGTGAGTCTGCTCAGGGTCAAATACCCAAAGTCAAGCTGAACTAACATAAACTACACTGAGAACTATATACTTCAAACGTTGCATTGAAAGTCACTGAGAAGTGTGAACTTATTCTGAGCAGATCCCAATCCATCATTTTCATGGATTTTTAAAGAAATGGCCCCTGGGCATTTAGATGCCTTCTAAAGTAGTGATTTTCAAACTTTTTCTTTTATTACAATGCCTGAGAAATATTCATTTTGTATATAATTCTGTATATAATAATTCAGGCACATAAATGTATATGTGTATGTGAATTTATGTGTATATTCTATATGTAGGACAATCTTGTATTTCCTATTTCAGATCTTTTCTTTTAAATGCTGCTTGTGGCCCACAACATTAATCTCATGACCCACTATGGATTACACACCACAGATTGGAAAACATTCATTTTTTCACAGAAAATCCCATATGGTTAATATATACTGCTATGGGAATTTGTGCAAATATATGACAAAATCCCCATTTTGTCTTCACCTTTGGGAATCAGTGTTTTCAGACACAATGGACATCTTTAATGTTGACCACAAGGGCTACCAAAAATAAGTAGCTGCTGATGAAATATAAATTCTATCTGCAAAGCTTTATTTTAAAATTCTAATGACTTTGTTGTGGACATGGCAGGTGTCACTTGGCATAGACAAGAACTCACAGGCAAAAGGGTCAGGAGGTACATATGGCCTCTTGCACTGGTGGAATCCTGAAGAGAGTTGTGCTTGAGATGGAGTGATGCTGAATGCCAAATATGCAGTGTTGGGTTGTAGTTAAGGGACTCTGTCTGCCTACTGTACTCCCATTTTGTGAGGCAAGTGTGAGGTTTACTTTCCATATAAAGTGAAGTGAAGTCGCTCAGTCATGTCCAACTCTTTGTGACCCCGTGGACTGTAGCCCACCAGGCTCCTCAGTCCATGGGATTCTCCAGGCAAGAATACTGGAGTGGGTTGCCATTTCCTTCTCCAGGGGATCTTCCCGACCCAGGGATCGAACCCAGGTCTCCCACATTGCGGGCAGATGCTTTAACCTCTGAGCCACTTTCCATATGGTGGGGAATAAATAATTCGAGCTTAAGCACCAAGCCGGTTGAGCTCAGAGGTCAGTTCTTTAGGAACCTTCGAAAAATGCCACTGTCCAGTATCTATGAACTTTGCCTCTCAGGCCTGTGGAACTTTGAGTTTGTTCATAAATCCTCCTGGCTGGATGAAAGGAAGTCTCTGATCTTGTGGGGAGTTGCAGCCCTGCAGCAGGAAGAGAGACTTATAGACCATCCCAGGTGTATCTCCTTGCTTAGCAGCCCAGAGAGAGTTCCCAGGTCACCCATTAGGCAATCTTTCTGTCTCTACAATCTCTTTCATACTTTCTGCTGCTTCCGATGTGTCACCACAGCTATTTCACAGCTTGCTTCCATCCAAATCCAAATATGGGCCTATGAACTCACTAAGTTAGCCTGGGGGTAAATCCCACAAGGGCAATATAAGGAAGTTAAATATTGGTTTCTGGTTGAAGTTTGACCCTTGAAGATGGAGGAAGCAATTCAGGTATCAACAAAATCTAGGTCCTCATGACCCACATCCATCAGGGCATCCAATGACATGAATTTTGGCATCTGCTAGTTATTATAAGTGTTCCGATGAGAAGTCACTATCTCCCACTTTTTTAAGCACTTCCTGAGTGCACTGAACTAAGAACAGAGGTTAGGGGAGAGAAAAAAGGTAAAATTTGTTAATAATATGTCCTTGCTGAGAAAAAAAAATGTAAAAATAGATTAAAACTTTGAGGATTATGACTGCTGTCATTTATATTTAAAAAAAAAAGAAGAAGAACTCGTTTCAAGCTGATTTTTTTTTTTTTTTTTGACACACAGAGAAAAAGAGACCTCCTTTTCCCCATTCAGGCATTTCCTTAAATCAAGCCAAGCGGGATGGAATATATGAGTCAGCTTAAATACATATTCTAGTGTACTTACAAAATGCTACTTACTCATCATAGGCCTCTTCCACTCCTTCCCTTCAATATACTACCTCTCAAAATCAACCGATAACTTATATAGAAGTAATAATGAGAACAGAAACCTGCACACAGCTTACTGTCTACCATAACAAGAATTGATATTCCACTGGCTTCATCAGCATAAGTTTACTAACCCAGGAATCACTTGCCTAAGGAGATAAAAATTGAAAATAACTTTATTGTTCATTCCGGGAGCTACCTTATGAAAGGCACATCAACCCTTCAATAAAAAGTGCCAAATGACATTTTCCATCTCCAAGGCTTTGAACTGTTTGTCTTAACAATGTTTGCCTTTCCAAGCCCACCAAAACCAAAGCATTATATCACAACTCTCACCCGATCCTAATCACATCCTATCCCCACATGGAAAGACCTGTTCTACACTGGTTCAAAATCGGAATAAATATCCCTCCTGCCCTGCCACCTCTACTAAGGTGCCACCTCTGCCAGGTAGTGGTCTCCTGGCAGAGCTATGCAATAAATTCACCTTTGCTTATCAAGTTGTTTGGCTGACAATTGAGAAGTATACAATATCATGAACCTAGTCACACTGCTGTACACCATGTGACAGTGGACTGTACCTAGATCCTAACGAGAGGGTAACAGGCAGGAAGGCCAGGGGTCTCCAGATGGAGGAAATAGGCTGCAAGTGTCAGATATTTTTCTCTTTAAATTCTGTGTTTCCATGATGACACTTAGTTCCACCTGAACTTAACTTTTCTCAAACCTTGGGCTAACCAATGCAGTTTTTCTTATGGAAATGTTTTTCTTAAGCTATGTTAATAAAGCTATGTATTTGCTTTGGAATTTGCCTTTCTTCAAAATGGTTCCATCTAAGACTTTTTTTTTTCTTTTCTTTTCTCAAACCTTGGGCTGATAATGGCTCAAGAAACCAGTATTCGTATCAGTTGTTTTATGGCTGGGGGATGACACACCTCATGCTATCCTGTCTCAAAAATACATATTGTGGGAGAGGCGCCTGGTGAAACTCTGGCAGCCTTGAGGTGTCTCTCTTATCTGATTAATAACTTTCTAACAGACATAAAACATCCAGCTAAAGACTAGCAGGGGGCATTCTCTCTGCCCCCTTCTGATGTCTATGTCAGAAGCTTTCTCTATCTCTTTTATACTTTAATAAAACTTTATTACACAAAAGCTCTGAGCAATCAAGCCTCGTCACTGGCCCTGGATCGAATTCTTCTCCTCTGGAGGCCAAGAATCCCATCGTATTCCATGGTTCAGCCACAACCTTTCATCTTGGGGGCTCATCTGGGATTCTTCAGGACAGAGTAAGGAGGCTTGGAGCTCTAGTTCTTTGTTCTCCTAGCAAACACGTTTTCTGCTGTACTTTACTAACTCGCGAAACCCCTTAGTTTAAACCAGCCTATTAACAGCTAGTATTGCCCACTACAGTCTGTCTATAAAAACTCTGTAATCCCTTTGTTCTGGGCTCAGAGCTTGGAGAGTTAACTCCTCGGGCCCGGCAGCATTATAAACCTGAGTTCTCCAACTCTCCGAGTGTGGTGCTTGGTTTCTCAAGTATTGGTTTCTGCAACATGGTGATGCTTGGAAGGAACATCTTGGTTTTATGTTCCTACCAGTCTTATTGTGGTCAGGAATATACTCAGGGTCGTGCACAGGCACTCAGGAGACGAATGTTTCCCCCAGCGGTCTTAGCTTGGGAGGCATTCCAGAAGGTTACTCTGGTTGCACCCTGGGTGGCATCAGAGGCAAGCAAGGTTTTAATGGTGAGGGACTGGACACTAGTCTGTGATGCTATCAGGTTTACCCCTGGTGCATCTCCACCCTGCCTCAGTGGCAGAACCGGGAGGAAAGAGGACAGTGCCTGCATCGGCAAGGGACAGACTAAGTCCTACCGGGGAAGGAAAGCTTTGGTGTAAAGTCTGTCTACACCCCCATCTAGAGCAGGGAGCGATGCCTCCAGTAGAAAGATGGCACTGGTTGCTCTTTTTTTCCTCTCTCTTACAGATGGGAGCTAACAATTCCAACCTCACTCCTTTGAACTGTATCCTGAAAAACTGGGATAAATTTGATCCCCAGAGCTTAAAGAAGACATGCCTGATCTTCCTATGTGATACTGCATGGCCACGGTATCCATTGGAGGACAGCGAATGGTGGCCGGTTGAAGGGTCTCAATTATAATACTGTTTTGCAATTAGACTGGTTTTGTAGAAAGCAAGGGAAATGGGTAGACGTAGCATATGTGTTGCCCTTTTTCTCTCTGTGAGACATGCAAGACTTATGTCCTAAAGGTATAGATTTGGGTATGAAACCTTCAGCTCCCTCTTGTCCTCCTGCTTTGCCCTCATACCCGGGGCTCCAAACTGAGCAAACTGGAAGTCAGGGAAACCCACCCCCCACCCACACCCCCCAGAAGGGTTGCCTTGGTCTCGGTAGAAACTCAAACTGAAATTCAAGTTGCCTTTGTCTCGGTAAAAACTCAAACTGAGATTCAAACTGCCCAAGTAGAGGTCCAAACAACCCCTGTCTCAGTATGACCTCAGACTACTCTGGTTTCAATAGAATCTCACACAATCGAATTAAGAGAAGTTCAGACAGCAAAAACTAAGAGTGAAATACAGGATGAGATGGAGGACAGGAGACAAAGAGATAAAGAGAAGCAGGTTTCTCCATTCTATCCTTGGGATCATATGCACCGAGCAGCCAGAGAGGCTGAGGAACAGCCACACAAGCTGTTGCCTCTTCATGAAGCACCCACCAGGAGAAATAATCAGTCTATGAGAGTGAATAAGCCCTTTTTTATCAAGAAATACAAAGAATCAAGGAGGATCTGGGAGATTATTTAGAGGACCCAGAAAAGTATGTTAGAGCTTTTAAGGGTGTTACTCTGCTTTGTGACCTTACTTGGAAGGGTGTGAGGTATATCCCGGGACAACTCCTGACTCAAAAACTCGAGCTTTGGGGAAAGCGGTTGCATATGGAGATGAATGGCTTGGTAATGAATCAGTAGGGAAAAGGGAGGACGTGATAGCCGCCCTCCCCCCTGGGAATCAGGCGGTCCCAACTATAGAACCAGATTGGGAGTATAACAGGGCTAAAGGAAGATGGGATCAGAGTCATTTTGTCAGATGTGTTCTTGAAGGACTCAGGCAAGCGTGTGCTAAGACTTTCAGTTCAGTTGAGTTCAGTCGCTCAGTCTTGTCCGACTCTTTGCAGCCCCATGGACTGCAGCCCGCCAGGCCTCCCTGTGGATCACCAACTCCAGGAGTTTATTCAAACTCATGCCCATTGAGTTGGTGATGCCATCCAAAAATCTCATCCTCTCTCGTCCCCTTCTCCTCCCGCCTTCAATCTTTCCCAGCATCAGGGTCTTTTCTAACGAGTCAGTTCTTCACATTAGGTGGCCAAAGTATTGGAGTTTCAGCTTCAGCATCAGTCCTTCTAATGAATATTCAGGACTGATTTCCTTTAAGACTTTAAACTATGCCAAACTGGCAAACATAGAACAGTAAGAGAAGGAAGCTCCTGGTAAATTCCTAGATAGACTGAGGGAAGCCCTTCGCAGATTCACAGAGATTGATCCCCAAAGTGAAGAGGTAAAGTTATCTTAAAAGATAGATTTCTCACTCAGTCAGCTCCAGATATCCGCCGTGAGCTATTAAAACAGGCGTATGGGCCAAATCAGTCTTTAGATAATCTGTTGCAACTGGCTCAGACAGTCTATTTTGGTAGGGAATATGAGGAAAAGAAAGAAAGGCAGAGAAAGACAAAGGAACAGGTGGAAGCCCTTGTAAAGCCTGTCAGAACCGTTCTTAAACAGCCTGAGAAAAATGCCCAGAGGGACCCAGGTGAAAAGGGATGGGCTTGCTATTACTGTGGAAAGGAGGGGCACCTCAAGCAGAATTGCCCTCCGGCATCTAAGCCGCCCCCGGCTCCATGTCTGGTCTGCAAGGGACCACACTGGAAGAGAGACTGCCCCCAGAGGCATAGGGTTCAGGAGTTGGACTCTCAAGACAATCAGGACTGAAAGTGCCCGGGGGTCCCCACACAAGCTCCCATCCTAATTACACCTGAGGAACCCCGGGTATTAATAACAGTGGGGGGCCAATCCCTCAATTTCCTTTTGGACACTGGGGCAACTTACTCTGTGCTTACTGAAGCCCCTGGTCCACTTTCTTCCCTATCCACTTCCGCTTCCATAATGGGACTGCCTGGACGAGCCAAACATTATTATTTCCTCTAAGCTGCAACTGGGACTCTGTGCTATTTTCACACGAGTTTCTGATCCTGCCAGAGTCTCCCTCGTGCCCTTTGGGGAGGGATATACTGAGCAAGGTCCATGCCTCTGTTTTCATGAATATGGAGCCCTCCCTTTCTCTCCCATTAATTGAACAAAATGTAAATCCTAGAGTGTGGGCTGATGGAAAATCTGTGGGTTGAGCACAAGATGCTATTCCTGTAGTTGTCAAGCTCAAAGACCAGCATTTATTTCCACATAAAAAGCAGTATCTACTGAAACGTGAGGTTAAGAAAGAGTTAAAACCCACCATTGAGAATTTAAAGGAGCAGGGGCTATTAATTCCCTGTAACAGTCCATGCAACACTCCTATTTGGGGTATAAAGAAATCAAATGATAAATGGAGACTAGTTCAAAATTTACAAATAATAAATGAGCCTGTGGTTCCTTTACACCCCATCGTGCCTAATCCTTATACTCTATTGTCTGAAATTCCTAAACAAGCCAAATATTTTTCAGTATGCTTTCTAGAATTAAACCTATACTAAATCATCCCCTACCTATGACTTTAAGACAATTGAGAAGATTTTTAGGAATCACAGGCTACTGCCGCATTTGGATTCCGGGTTATGGGGAATTTGCCCGGCCTTTATATAAACTTATAACTGAAACTCAGCAGGCCCAAAGTGACAAACTGGTTTGGTCTCCAGATGCTCAAAAGCCTTTTAAGGCTCTTCAGACTGCTCTCCTGCAAGCTCCCACTTTGAGCTTGCCCGCAGGGTCATAATTTAATTTGTTTGTCACTGAAAGAAAAGGTATGGCCTTGGGAGTTTTGACACAACCACGAAGGCCTCACCAGCAGCCTATAGGAGAGTATTCTTAAACTCTAAGGTTAAGATTTGGATGAGAGACAGTAGGCTTCTTAAATATCAGTCATTGTGTTAGAAGGACCAATAAAAGCTTAAAGTTTGTGGAAATATAAATCCTATCACTTTCCTTCTTGAAAAGGAAAATGATACACCTGATCACGATTGTTCCCAGTTTCTAACTTTAAACTATGCAGCTCGGGAAGAACTGATGGAGATACCCCATTAGGCAATCCTGACATGGAAATATTTACAGATGGCAGTTCTTTTGTTTGGGATGGGAAATGTAAAGCAGGTTACGCTGTGGTGATGGCTGAACAGGTTTTAGAAGCAAAATCTCTCCCCCAGGGAATCAGTGCTCTGCTAGTGGAGCTTGTGGCTCTGACTCAAGCTCTAGAGTTAAGCAAAGGGCAGCGAGTTAATCTACACTGATTCTAAGTATGCTTATTTGACTTTACATGCTCATGCTGCAATATGGGAAGAAAAACAATTTAAAACAGCAACAGGCGAACCTATTAAGCATTTCAGAGAGATGGAGAGACCTTTAACTGCTATATATTGTCCTAAAAAAGTAGCTGTTATGCATTGCAAAGGGAATAGCAGGACAGGAGTAAAGTAGCAGAAGGTAATCAGCTGACTGACTGTCAAGCCAGAAAAGCGGCACTGCATGAAAACCCCTTCACTGCAGATGCCTGTGATTTGGACAGGCTCCCAGTTGCTAACCAAGTCTTCCTGGGATCCTGGACGGTTGACATCCGCCAGGAGGGTCGCAGTCAGAGATCAGCTCCTGAGAGGGAACACACGGCACACCTGAGATGGCACTCTTGCGGTACACCCAGGAAACCAAGCGGCTGAGACTGGGGAGGTGATAAGATGCACCACCCACCTGGGAAGAATGCACTCGCCAGGCACCTGGTCATCTGAGCTGCTCAGACCTGGGAAGGGCACAAAACGCAGACCCAACCGATTCTGTGCCTTTGTGGAGTACCCAAGAACCTGAACCTGAGCAACATAGACCTGGGAAGTGCACACAACCCAGGGCCCGCTTAGACAGTTCCCCGGCAGAGCAACCTGGAGCCTGAGCAGAGTTGACCAGGAAAGCACACAAGCCGTGAGCGGGGGCAAACCCAGTGTGGCCCAGACATTGCAAGCACTCCCCACACATGCCACTGATATTTGTTTGCAGTGTTCCTCCCTCCCCACAGCACAACTGAACAAGTGAGCCTAAATAAATGACCACCTGCGCCCCCTTGTGTCAGGGCGGAAATTAGACACCAAAGAGACTTGCAAACTGAGGAAGCCAAAATAAAGAAGACGGAACCACTTTGGAAGTGACAGCTGCAACGGATTAAAACCCTGTAGTTAGCACCAACTACATTGGAAGGAGCCTATAGACCTTGAGAAGAAGTATAAGCTGGAACAAGGAACTATCTGAAACTAAACTGACCCCACACTGCCCTCAACAGCTCCAGAGAAATTCCTAGATATATCTTACTATTATCATTAAAAAAAATTTTTTTTTAATTTTTAAGTTCTTTATTACTCCTTTAATTTTCATTTTTAAAACCTACTATTACCTTGCCAAAAAAGACCCTATTTTTAAAGCAAATTTCATGTATATATATTTTTATAATTTGTACAATTTTCATTTTATCAATATTGTATTTTTGAGAGTCTAACCTCAGCTCTACATTTTTAATCTTTGCTTTTTGGTATTTGTTATTAAGTTTATAGCTTTAAAAATCCAATCTTCAGTACCCATTTTTACTTAGGAGTGTGATTAGTGGCTTGATTGCTCTCTCCCCTTTTGACTCTCCTTCCCCCCCGCCCCCCTCCCCAGGTCACCTCTACCTCCTCCCTTCCCCTTCTCTTCTCGACTTAACTCTGTCAATCTCTTTGGGTGTTCTGGGCTGTGGAGAACACTTAGGGAACTGATTACTGGCTAGATTTGTCTCTTTCCTTTTGACTCCCCCTCCTCTCCTCCTAGTCACCTCCATCTCCTTCCTCCCTCTTCTCTTCTCTATGTCACTCCATGAACCTCTCTGAGTGTTCCAGACTGTGGAGAACACATAGGGAACTGATTACTGGCTAGATTGCTCTCCCCCCTTTTGATGTCTCCTCTTCTCCTCCTGGTCACTTCTGTCTCCCTCATCCCTCTTCTCTTCTCCATGTAACTCTGTGAACCTCTCTGGGTGTCTCTCACTGTGGAGAATCATTTCACCATTAACCTAGATGTTTAACATTGGTGCTGTATGGATGGAGAACTCTCGAGGCTACTGTAAGAATAAGACTGAAAGCCAGAGACAGGAGGCTCAAATCCAAAACTTGTGAACACCAGAAAACTTTTTATTTCAGGGAACATTAATCAACAAGAACTCATCCAAAAGCCTCCATGCCTACACTGAAACCAAGCTCCACCCAAGAGCCAACAAGTTTCAGAGCAAGACATACCAAGCTAATTCTCCAACAACACAGGAACATAACCCTGAGCATTAAAATACAGGCGGCCAAAAGTCACACCAAACCCAAAGACACCTCAAAACTCACTACTGGACACTTCACTGCACTCCAGAGAGAAGAGATCCAGCTCCACCCAACAGAACACAAACGCAAGCTTCCCTAACCAGGAAACCTGGACAAGCCACTTGTACAACCCCACCCACAGGGAGGACCTTCCACAATAAAGAGGAACCACAAACTTCCAGCATACAGAAAGGCCACCCCGAACACAGCAATCTAAACAAGATGAAAAGGCAGAGAAATATGCAGCAGGTAAAGGAACAAGATAAACGCCCACCAAACCAAACAAAAGAGGAGGAGATAGGGAGTCTCCCTGAAAAAGAATTCAGAATAATGATAGTTAAGATGATCCAAAATCTTGAAAACAAAATGGAGTTACAGATAAATAGTCTAGAGACAAGGATCAAGAAGATGCAAGAATGGTTTAACAAGGACCTAGAAGAAATAAAAAAGTCAATCAATAATGAATAATGCAATAACTGAGATCAAAAGCACTCTGGAGGGAACCAACAGTAGAATAACTGAGGCAGAAGATAGGATAAGTGAGGTGGAAGATAGAATGGTGGAAATAAACCAAGCAGAGAGGAAAAAAGAAAAAATAATTGAAAGAAATGAGGACAACCTCAGGGACCTCTGGGACAATGTTAAATGCCCCAACATTCGAATTATAGGAGTTCCAGAAGAAAAAGACAAAAAGGAAGTCCATGAGAAAATACTTGTGGAGATAACAGTTGAAAACTTCCCTAAAATGGGGAAGGAAATAGCCACCCATGTCCAAGACACCCAGAGAGTCCCACACAGGATAAACCCAAGGTGAAACACCCCAAGACACATATTCATCAAATTAACGAAGATCAAACACAAAGACCAAATTTTAAAAGCAGCAAGGGAAAAACAACAAATAACACACAAGGGGATTCCCATAAGGATAACAGCTGATTTTTCAGTAGAAACTCTTCAGGCCATAAGGGAATGGCAGGACATACATAAAGTGATGAGAGAGCAAAACCTACAACCCAGATTACTGTACCCAGCAAGGATCTCATTCAAATATGAAGGAGAAATCAAAAGCTTTACAGGAAAGCAAAAGCTGAGAGAATTCAGCACCACCAATCCAGCTCTTCAACAAATGCTAAAGGATCTTCTCTAGACAGGAAACACAGAAAAGGTTTATAAACTCGAACCCAAACCAACAAAGTAAATGGCAATGGGATCATACTTATCAATAATTACCTTAAATGTAAATGCCCCAACCAAAAGACAAAGACTGGCTGAATGGATACAAAAACAAGACCCCTAAAATATGCTGTCTACAAGAGACCCGTCTCAAAGCAAGGGACACATACAGACTGAAAGTGAAGGGCTGGCAAAAGATATTTCACGCAAATTGAGACCAAAAGAAAGCAGGAGTAGCAATACTCATATCAGATAAAATAGATTTGAAATAAAGCCTGTGAAAAGAGACAAAGACAGACACTACATAATGATCAAAGGTCAATCCAAGAAGATATAACAATTATAGATATATATGCACCCAACATAGGAGCACTGCAATATCCAAGGCAAATGCGAACAAGTATGAAAGGGGAAATTAACAGTAACACAATAATATTGGGAGAATTTAATATCCCACTCACACCTATGGATAGATCAACTAAACAGGAAATTAGTAAGGAAACATAAACCTTAAGTGATACAATGGACCAGTTAGACTTAATTGATATCTATAGGTCATTTCACCCCAAAAGAATGAGCTTCACCTTTTTCTCAAGTGCACACGGAACCGTCTCCAGGATAGATCACATCTTGGGCCATAAATCTACCTTGATAAATTCAAAAGAATTGAAATCACTCCAAGCATCCTTTCTGATCACAGTGTAATAAGATTAGATGTCAACTACAGGGAAGAAAAAAAAAAACACTATTAAAAATACAAACATATGGAGGCCAAATAACACGCTTCTGAATGAGGAACAAATCACAGAAGAAATAAAAAAAGAAATCAAATATGCATAGAATGAATGACAATGAAAACACAACAACCCCAAACCTACGGAATTCAGTAAAAGCAGTGCTAAGGGGAAGGTTCATAGCAATACAAGCTTACCTCAAGAAACAGGAGAAAAATCAAATAACCTAACTCTACACCTAAAGCAACTAGAAAAAGAAGAAATGAAGAACCCCAGGGTTAGTTGAAGGAAAGAAATCATAAAAATTAGGGCAGAAATAAATGAAAAACAAACAAAGGAGACCATAGGAAAAATCAAGAAAAGCTAAAAGCTGGTTCTTCGAGAAGATAAATAAAATAGACAAACCATTAGCCAGACTCATCAAGAAACAAAGGGAGAAGAATCAAATGAACAAAATTAGAAATGAAAATGGAGACATCACAACAGACAACACAGAAATACAAAGGATTATAAGAGACTACTATCAGTAACTATATGCCAATAAAATGGACAACTTGGAAGAAATGGACAAATTCTTAGAAAAGTATAACTTTCCAAAACTGAACCAGGGAGAAATAGAAAACCTTAACAGACATATCACAAGCATGGAAATGGAAACTAATCAGAAATCTTCCAGCAAACAAAAGCCCAGGACCAGATGGCTTCACAGATGAATTCTACCAAAAATTTAGAGAAGAGCTAACACCTATCCTATTCAAACTCTTCCAGAAAATTGCAGAGGAAGGTAAACTGCCAAACTCATTCTATGAGGCCACCATCACCCTAATTCCAAGAACAGACAAAGATGCCACCAAAAAAGAAAACTACAGGCCAATATCACTGATGAACATAGATGCAAAAGTCCTTAACAAAATTCTAGCAAACAGAATCCAACAACATATTAAAAAGATCATACATCATGACCAAGTGGGCTTGATCCCAGAGATGCAAGGATTTTTCAGTATTCACAAATCAATCAATGTGATACACCACATTAACAAATTGAAGGATAAAAACCATATGATTATCTCAATAGATGCAGAGAAAGCCTTTGATGCAACTCAACATCCATTTATGATAAAAAAAAAACCCTCCAGAAAGCAGGCATAGAAGGAACATACCTCAACATAATAAAAGTCATATATGATAAACCCAGAGCAAACAATATCCACAATGGTGAAAATTTGAAAGCATTTCCCCTAAACAAGACAAGGGTGCTCACTCTCACCACTACTAGTCAACATAGTTTTGGAAGTTTTGGCCACAGCAATCAGAGCAGAAAAAGAAATAAAAGGAATCCAGATTGGAAAAGAAAAAGTAACACTCTCACTGTTTGCAGATAACATGATCCTCGACATAGAAAACCCTAAAGGCTTCACCAGAAAATTTCTAGAGCTAATCAATGAATATAGTAAAGTTGCAGGATATAAAATTAACACACAGTAATACCTTGCATTCTGATACACTAACAATGAGAAAACAGAAAGAGAAATTAAGGAAACAATTCCATTCACCATTGCAATGAAAAGAATAAAATACTTAGGAATAAATCTACCTAAAGACACAAAAGACCTATATATAGAAAACTATAAAAACACTGATGAAAGAAATCATAGAGGACACAAATAGATGGAGAAATATACCATGTTCGTGGATCGGAAGAATCAATATAGTGGAAATGAGTATACTACCCAAAGCAATCTATAGGTTCAATGCAATCCCTCTCAAGCTGCCAACGGTATTTTTCAGAGAACTAGAACAAATAATTTCACAATTTATATGGAAAGACCAAAAACCCCGAATAGCCAAAGCAATCTTGAGAAAGAAGAATGGAACTGGAGGAATCAACTGGCCTGACTTCAGACTATACTTCAAAGCTACAGTCATCAAGACAGTATGGTACTGGCACAAAGACAGAAATATAGATCAATGGAACAAAATAGAAAGCCCTGAGATAAATCCATGCACCTATGCACACCTTATCTTTGACAAAGGAGGCAAGAATATACAATGGGGAAAAGACAATCTCTTTAACAAGTGGTGATTGCAAAACTGGTCAACCAATTGTCAAAGAAGGAAACTAGAACCCTTTCTAACACCATACACAAAAATAAACTCAAAATGGATTAAAGATCTAAACGTAAGACCAGAAACTATAAAACTCCTAGAGGAAAACATAGGCAAAACCCTCTCTGACATAAATCATAGCAGATTCCTCTATGACCCACTTCCCAGAATAATGGAAACAAAAGCAAAAATAAACGGGATCTAATTAAACTTAAAAGCTTTTGCACAACGAAGGAAACTATGAGCAAGGTGAAAACACAGCCTTCAGAATGGGAGAAAATAATAGCAAACGAAGCAATGGACAAAGAATTAACCTCAAAAATATACAAGCAGCCCCTGCAGCTCAATTCCAGAAAAATAAATGACCCAATCAAAAAATGGGCCAAAGAACTAATAGACATTTCTCCAAAGAAGACATACAGCTGGCTAACAAACACATGAAAAGATGCTCAATATCACTCATCATCAGAGAAATGCGAATCAAAACCACAATGAGGTACCATCTCACGCTGGTCAGAATGGCATCTGTCAAAAAATTTACAAACAATAAATGCTGGAGAGGGTGCAGAGAAAAAGGAACCCTCTTACATTGTTGGTGGGAATGCAAACTAGTACAGCCACTATGGAGAAGAGTGTGGCGATTCCTTTAAAAACTGGAAATAGAACTGCCATATGACCCAGCAATCCCACTGCTGGGCATACACACCGAGGAAACCAGAATTGAAAGAGACACGTGTACTACAATGTTCATCCCAGCACTGTTTATAATAGCCAGGACATGGAAGCAACCTAGATGTCCATCAGCAGATGAATGGGTAAAAAAGCTTTGGTACATATACACAATGGAGTATTACTCAGTTATTAAAAAGAAAGCATTTGAATCAGTTCTAATGAGGTGGATGAAACTGGAGCCCATTATACAGAGTGAAGTAAGTCAGAAAGAAAAACACCAATACAGTATATTAACGTACATATAGGGAATTTAGAGAAATGGTAATGACGACCTTATATGCGAGACAGCAAAAGAGGCACAGATGTAAAGAACAGACTTTTGGACTTGGTGGGAGAAGGCGAGGGTGGGATGATTTGAGAGAATAACATTGAAGCATGTATATTATCATATGGGAAATAGATCGCCAGTCCAGGTTTGATGTATGGGACAGGGTGCTCAGGGCTGGTTCACTGGGATGACCCTGAGGGACGGGATGGGGAGGGAGGTGGGAGGGGGGCTAAGGATGAGGAACACCTGTACACCCATGGCTGATTCATGTGAATGTATGGCAAAAACCCCCACAATATTGTAAAGTAATTAGCCTCCAATTAAAATAAATAGATTAGTTTAAAAAACAAACACACAAAAAAACAAGTATCTCTCGCCATCCCCACTGATCCCCTTCAGTGCCTCTGCAGGTGTAGGAAACCTTTTCTCCCCTAGCTGACCCTCAGGAACAGTAACCCCACCTAGCCTCCACAACTCCCCCCTCGCTCCCCACCCCCACATCATACAGGGTTGCTCTGGTGTTCCTCTGGTCCACCTGGGTTTCAAGGCTCCCTGCCAGCGTCCAGTAGGTGCCCTAGATGTCTCACATTCTTGATAGTATCGCTTGAAGGATAAAAGTTTTAATTTTGATGATTCCAAATTGCCTATTTTGTTTCCTTTGGTGCTTGCACTTTTTGTATCATGTCTAGGAAATCATTGCCTAATCCAAGATTAACATTTACATCTCTGTTTTCTTCTGAGTGCTTTATAGTTTTAGCTCTTATATTTAGGTGTTTTATCAACTTTTAGTTGTTATATACAGTGTGAGGTATAGGTCGAAATTGATTCTTTTGCATGTGAACATCCAGTTATCCCAAAACCATTTGTTGAAACATTATTCTTTGCCATTGAATGGCCTCTACACCCCTCATAATAATCAACTGACCATAGAGATATGGGCTTGTTCACTGACTCTCCATTCTATTCCATTATCTGTCCATATACAATCCTTATTTCAGTACCATAGTGTCTTGATTATTGTAGGTTTGAAGTGGGTTTTGAAATTAGGAAGTGTAAGTACTTGTTCTTTCTCCACACTGTTTTGGCTCTCCCAGGACCCTTTTAATTCTTACAATTCTAGGATCAGTTTGTTGATTTCTGGGGGAAAAGAGCAGTTTGAATTTTGATAGGCCTCTATGAGGGGAGTACTGCCATCTTAACACAATAGTAAGTCTTCCAACCCATAAATGTGATCTCCCGAATCCATAAAAATCTGAGCAAGCTCCAGGAGCTGGTGCTGGACAGGGAAGCCTGGTGTGCTACAGTCCATGTGATCGCAAAGAGTCGGAGACAACTGAGTGACTGAACTGAAGTGAAATTTCCACTTCTCTAGATGGTCTATAATTTCATTCAGCAACGTTTTGTAATTTGTATTGTACAAGTCTTGAACGTGTATAGAGATCTATTTGCTCTTTGTATATGACCTTGTATTCTGTAAACCTGTCCAGCCCCTGTATTAGGTCTAATAGTCTCTGTGGGGAGAGGGTGGTTCTTTAGGATTTTCTATACACACGGTTATATCATGGATTGACAAGATGGCAGAGGAGTAGGTGGGTGGGGAATACATCTCTCTCCATGGATACATCAGGAATATACCCTCAGACACAGAAGTGCATGCAGAACACCAGCTGAGTGCAGACAGGAGTACCTGACCAGTGGAAAAGAATACATAGACCCACGCAAAACTCGGTAGGAGGAAGGAACTAGGGGGGAAAATGGGAGCATTAGTAGGGCTGGACCTGCCCTCGGCAGGTGGGAGAACTGAAGCAGGGGTCCGATCCCCACATCGGGGCAATTGTCTGAGTCAGAGGAGAAACATTTAAGGCTGAGAGTGAAACAGCTCATCTGAGGCAGCCTAAATGGAATGAGAATCAGACATCCTTGCCACAGCCATACATAGCCTAGATGGCGCAGTGGCTGGGAGCTGGAGTTTAGGGATTGTGGAGCAATCCCAGGGCGAGGGCTGCTATTGACTGCAGAGAGACGGATGGAGGGGATGTGAGGAAGGAGAATGTGGTGGGAAATGCCTGTGGAGGAAATCCTGGCAGCCATGGAAGTAAGGTGATACTGCTGAGTCTTGTGTAGGGGGTGGAGCCATCACCATAGCCTCTCAACCCCCACATGCCAGCGTTGGCAGCTGAACAATAGAGAGGCTGGCCCATCAAATGCCTGATGCACTGAACTACAGAGTAAGACCCCACCCAGGGTGCCCCTTTAAGTGCCTGATGCGCGAACAACAGAGAAGGACCCCAGGTAAGGAAGCCCTCTAAGTGCCTGAATGGGCGCAGCTATGGAGAAAGACTGGCCAAAGAGGCCTTCTGATTGCCAGCTACAAAAGGCTTAAAAAAAAGACTCTCATAGGGCCATAACTCCTGCAATGGAGGCAGTCCATGTCCCTGCACACTTGGCACCGCCAGGGTCCCCGCAAGCCAAGCTGCTGTGCAATGTTCACACTCAACTCCCACTGGGGCAGAGCTGCCACAGGCAAAAAAAAAGTCTTATGTCTAAGCATGCAGGGTCACTTCGGTAGTGTCCAACTCTCTTCGACCCTGTGGACTGTGGCTTGCCAGGCTTCTCTGTCAGGGAGAGGGGTTCTTCAGGCAAGAATACTGGAGCGTATTGGCCAATACTGGTTGCCATACCCTTCTAGAGCACTATAATTCCTGCTGCCCTAGCCGCCAACTCCCCTGAGTACCAGGTGTTACCAGAACCCCTGTGACGCAAGCAGCTGCACCACCTCCACACCTGGCCCTCACAAGGGCAAACCCAAGTTCTCCAGGGCAGCCTCAGGAGCAAACCCCAGTGGACAATCCATAACCAGAGGTGGAAATAAAACCATGATTGAAACCCAAGGGCAGTGTGACTAAGGAAGAAGATCCAAAGCCCTCCCAACCTGCTATACAAGCTGCAGATTAAATCCACAGGATCAACTAGGCAGACTCTGTGGAATATATAAAAGGTCATTGAGAGCTCCCACAAAAGATTACGTCATCTGCAAATAGAATAGTTTTACTTCTTTTCCAATGTAGATTCATTTTATTTCTTTCCCTTGCTTAATTACCCTGTCCAGAACCTCCAGGACAATGTGGAATAGAAGTGGTAAGAGATGATATCCTTCTATTGTTCCTGATTTTCAGGGGAACTACTTCTGCCTTATATCATTAAGTATGATGATACCCGTGGGCTTTTCATAGATGTTTTATACCGGATTGGAAATGTTGCCTTCTACTTCTAGTTTGAGTCTTTGTATCTTGAACAGATGCTGAATTTTGTCCAATACTTTTTAGTTAGCTACTGAGATGATAATGTGGGTTTTCTCCCTTATTCTACTGATGTGGTATATTAAATTAATTGATTCTTAATATTAAATCAAGGACAAAGATTTTGTAAGGATTTTTCACTTTCATGGATGCTTCCCAAATGCTGTCCATCAGTAAAGCTAATGTCCATCAGTAAAGCAGAAGAAGTAAAGCTTGATTACTACCCTGTCACATCATTCTTGGAGCAGACACTCTGATGCAGTGAACAGGATGCTTAGACCTTTGCTCATCATGGACTTCACCAGTTGTGTAGGAGGGAGGCTGAGCACGGTTAGACATGCAAATAGTTGGGTCCCAGCCAGGACCAACAAGCCTGAGTGAAAACTGGCTCCCCATGAAGTCTCACCTCCTGGGGGTGTTGGAGGGTGAGGTGTGAGACTGGAACACTCCATTGTGCCTGCAGAGATGGGAAGCACAACCACAGGAAGCAGAAGGCACTACAGGGGAGAGGGTTCCATTTGGTACCAATGCAAGTACTGCGTATGGAAGGACAAACCGTCCCCCACTGCCTAGGGTGACTAACTGCAGCCTTTGACACAGATGGGGAGGATGCTACCCTGGTGACCCAGGCCTCAAACCTGGACCGAGGGGAGTCCCCTTTCTCAGATGTCCAGGAGGACACTCCAGCCCCATTTTGGCCATGCCTGCCCACTGCAGATTTGAATACACAAGCAGCAGCGATTGGTTGTGGGACTTGGGAGGCAAGGAATCCTAGACCACTCTGGGGAGCCCACGTGGAAAACACAGGCTCAGGCTCTCACGGGGTACAGGGACAGAGACCCCAGATCAGACCAGGGCTCACACAGTTAGGTGCTGAGGTTGATGGGCAAGAGTCCACAGTGGGGGTCTTGGGCCTGAGCACTGGAGGAGCAGTGGAACCCAGTCTCCGGGAGTGTTCGCTGCCCAATGAACAGGCTGGAGACGCTTCCCCAGTCAGTGGCTGCTTTAGTGAGGTCACTATAGGAGTCAGCTGGCATCCATGGGCACATCTCAGAGTTCTAGGCAATCAATCGTCTGAGTTGCAGTGTCCTAAGCACTTCTAAGGTGCCATCTCACTTGAAGAAAACCCTGTCACCCCTGCAGGACCTTGAGCCCAGCTCTTTCTCTCAGAGACCCCTTCCCTTTCCCCTCAGCCCTGAGGGAAGTGCTTGGACACCTGGTCTGGGTCTAGATTTTCTCTGGATTCTGGAGAGATTTTCAGTTCAGCCCTCACCAGGACTTTAAGACAGACACCTGTGTGTGGGCAGGAGAGAGGTGTCCTGCAGAATGCAGGGACCAGGCAAGGTTCTCAGGGGATCATCTGAGGCAGTGCAGGTGCTGGGTGAGAGGCCACAAATGGGGTGAGGATGTACCTGAGGCCCTGTGAGCAGGGCTAGGAGAGGGGCTAAAGAGGCTCCTGGAGTGGGAGGGAGGCCTGGTGGAAGGTGAGGGGAGAGGGTGGGAATTTGGGGATAGAGAGGATTTGTGGCAGCTGTCACCAGGCGAGGGACTCTGGCAAATGACAGCTGATTAAAGGGATGTAAGGGAGCTGTCATAGGCACAGTGAGGGGAAGACCTCCCCTATCTCCAGAATTCAGTGGCCCACAGTGTGTGCTGAGACATGACAGAGAGGACCAGGTCCCTGGGACTCGTTCTGTGAATCTGGGAATCACTCTGAACCTCCCGTGGGGCAGGAAACAACGTCGCCATGACCAGAGGTGGCCAGGGTGGGTTAAGTCCATTCCGAGGACCCAGACATGGGAAATCAATTTTAGAACCCCTCAGCTCTCAGGCAGTCCGCACCACTGGGATGAATCTGCCTTCCTCAGGATGACATGCTGATGAATGCAGACTGCAGGGACTGCAGGACTGGAGGCCTCTCTCCCTTGGGGTTGACAGAACAGAGACTCAGTGCAAATGCCAACACAGCAGCCCAGAGGGAAAGATGTGGGGCTCTGTGTCCCAGGGTGCAGGTTGTAGGCTCTGGGGGAGGGGGGTGAAGCCTCCGAGCTAAAAGAGAGCTGTTAGGTAGAGTAGTGTCTACTTAAAACCATACAAAATCAAAACCACAATGAGGTACCATTTCACGCCAGTCAGAATGGCTGCCATCCAAAAGTCTACAAGCAATAAATGCTGGACAGGGTGTGGAGAAAAGGGAACCCTCTTACACTGTTGGTCGGAATGCAAACTAGTACAGCCACTATGCAGAACAGTGTGGAGATTCCTTAAAAAACTGGAAATAGAACTGCTTTATTATCCAGCAATCCGACTGCTGGGCATACACACCAAGGAAACCAGAATTGAAAGAGACACGTGTACCCCGATGTTCATCGCAGCACTGTTTATAATAGCCAGGATGTGGAAGCAACCTAGATGTCCATCAGCAGATGAATGGATAAGAAAGCTTTGGTACATGTACACAATGGAGTATTACTCAGCCATTAAAAAGAATACATTTGAATCAGTTCTAATGAGGTGGATGAAACTGGAGCCTATTATACACAGTGAAGTAAGCCAGAAAGAAAAACAGCAATACAGTATACAAATGCATATATATGGAATTTAGAAAGATGGTGACGATAACCCTGTATATGAGACAGCAAAAGAGACACAGATGTATAGAATAGTCTTTTGGACTCTGTAGGAGAGGGAGAGGGTGGGATGATTTCGGAGAATGGCACTGAAACACGTATATCATATGTGAAACGAATCACCAGTCCAGGTTCAATGCATGATACAGCATGCTCGGGGCTGGTGCACTGGGATGACCCAGAGGGATGGGATGGGGAGGGAGGTGGGAGGGGGTTCAGGATGGAGAACACGTGCACACCTGTGGCGGATTCATGTTGATGTATGGAAAAAACCCATACAATATTGTAAAGTAAAAAAATAAATAAATAACATAAATTCTTGCAAAAGAAAAAAAAATATGAAAGAACTCTATACTCATTAAAGAAAAATTGAAAAGTAGAGAAGAACAGAAAACAACAAAACAGTTTTCAGAGTTTCACTATGTAAACAATGTCTGTAACATTTTGGGTATGCATTACTCTCTTATTTATGGACTTTAAGAAAAACCAGTCAACAGCAAAATAAATAAATCAATAAATAAAATAAAAAAAAGAAAAGAAAAGCATACAACAGGAGAGTTATGAGTTTAAGTTGGATTTGGAGTCTCCTGGGAACTACAACCCAGGACACAGCTCCTCCGTTAGCTCTGAGGAAACTGCTTGGAGGAGGTAGCAGAGAAGTCAGTATGATTTTTGCCTAGGAAGTACATGCAGTCAAGCATGCATACTGGTAAAAGATTACTGTGAAACACAGAGATCAGATGTCACAAGTTCATTATTTTCATGCTTTTCTGTGTGTGGAAGATGCAAGACTCTAGGGTCACCGAACCTTTTCCTGAGGTATCTGTAAATAATTAAGGCCAACTTTTCCAAAGCACAGTGTGCCTCACACTGTTTTTCACCCTAAATTCCTTCACAATGCACTTTAGGTCAGCAACCACAGTGGTTACAACTTAACACTTGTACAACTGGCTGTGAGTAATGCTGTTTGTCTTCAGGATCTGAATTTACCTGAGACCAGATGTTCAAGCTGGATTTAGAAAAGGCAGAGGAGCCAGAGATCAAATTGCCAACATCCTTTGGATCATAGAAAAAGGAAAAGAGTTCCAGAAAAACACCTCCTTCTGCTTTATTGACTATGCCAAAGCCTTTGACTGCATGGACCACAAGAAACTCTGGAAAACTCTGAAAGAGATGGGAATACCAGATCACCTGACCTGCCTCTTGAGAAATCTATATGCAGCTCAGGAGGCAACAACCAGAACTGGACATGGAACAACAGACCGGTTCCAAATAGGAAAAGGGGTAACTCAAGGCTGTATATGGTCACTCTGCTTGTTTAACTTATATGCAGAGTACATCACAAGAAACGCTGGGCTGGATGAAGCACAAGCTGGAATCAAGATTGCCAGGAGAAATATCAATGACCTCAGATATGCAGATGACACCACCCTTATGGCAGAAAGTGAAGAAGAACTAAAGAGTGCCTTGAAGAAAGTGAAAGAGGAGAGTGAAAAAGTTGGCTTAAAACTCAACATTCAGAAAAGTAAGATCATAGTATCTGGTCCCATCACTTCATGGCAAATAGATGGGGAAACAGTGGAAACAGTGACAGACCTTATTTTGGGGGGCTCCAAAATCACTGCAGATGGTGACTGCAACCATGAAATTAAAAGACATTTGGAAGAAAAATTAGGACCAACCTAGACAGCATGTTAAAAAGCAGAGACATTACTTTGCCAACGAAGGTCCATCTAGTCAAGGCTATGGTTTTCCCAGTAGTCATGTATGGATGTGAGAGTTGGACTATAAGGAAAGCTGAGCACTGAAGAATTGACGCTTTTGAACTGTGGTGTTGGAGAAGACTCTTGAGAGTCCCTTGGACTACAAGGAGATCCAACCAGTCCATCCTAAAGGAAGTCATTCCTGAATATTCATTTGAAGAGCAGATGCTGAAACTGAAACTCCAATACTTTGGCCACGTGATGCGAAGAACTGACTCATTTGAAAAGACCCTGATGCTGGGAAAGACTGAAGGCAGGAGGAGAAGGGGATGACAGTGGATGAGATGGTTGGATGGCATCACCAACTCAATGGACATGAGTTTGAGTAAACTCTGGGAGTTGGTGGTGGACAGGGAGGTCTGGCATGCTGCAGTCCACAGGCTCTCAAAGAGCTGGACACGACTGAATGACTGAACTGAACTGAACTGAGAGTTGGAATTGTCTAAGATGGTTAGGGTCTGTGTCCTCAGGTGTGACATATTTGAGCTGTTTTGGGTTGCTCTCCAGGATGAGTGCTCTCTGAACTGTTCATGGATCTCTGCCCCAGGCATGAAGTCTCTGAACTATTTGGGAGGGTTTTGTCCAGAGGGTTGGTCTCTGAGCTGTTCATGGATCCGCATATGAGAGTAGTCTTAAGAGGAAGGCTGGATGGACGCCACTCTCATGGGTCTTAGAAGTAGACCTGTGATATCACATTTGCTATGATTTCTACCATGCCCCCTACAGAGATAAAAGCTTGTGACCCCATCCTCAGGGAGGGCAAGTCATGTGCAGTACACAGCAGTCCGCAGTAACAATACTGATAAGAACAATACTTCCTGACATGATTACCACCCTTGATAGGGGCCCTGTGAAAACACTGTGTACACACACTCACTCAGACAATCTGCCCAACCCATGACAAAGAGGCCACCATTTGCAGATGGGAGCCCAAGGCCCAGTGCAGACAGAAGGTCGCGGCTCATGAGGACAGGAGGAACTGGATGCAGGCTTGGGCTCCTTGGAGGAGGCAGGGAAGACTCAGCAGAACCCTGGCCAGGTAGTGGGGAAGGGAGGCGTTGGTACATGGCCCCAAGGACCCCGTGACTGTCTCACTGTCAGGATATGTCTCTGTGTCTCCCCATCACACACCCAGCTTCTTACCTGATGTATGGAATGTAATCTGCACATTCCCTGGGGACATGGTGGTGGAAAATACAGAGGTGAGCCTCCAAGCAGGTGGGGAGAAACCTCACATTCACCAATTTGCATGAGGCTCCACCACAAATGCAGAGATCCATGCCTCTCTTTCCCCCATTAAAGCATTCCTTGGCACTGAGGTCAGCAGGAGGGCAGACAGGGCTGGACAGGTTGTGAGGGACCCTGTGTACAGCATGAGCCTCCCCATGACTGGAACATCTCCATGTCTTGATCAGGGAAGAGGCCCCTGATGTGTGCCAAGGGAGCATGATTAAGACCCAGGACATGGGCAAATGAGTCATTTCCAAGAGACAGTCCCTGGCGGGGGGTGGGTGGGGGGGTGGGGGGCGGGGGGGCAGGGGGAGCAGTTTCTTTCCTCCTCTAGAGATAGGAACATCATCCAGTACCAGGGATGGGGGCCCACATGTGGGTGCTAATTGGGGATCCTTTGCTGCCAGAAATAGTCTCTTTGTCCCTGTCCAATATTCCATCTTTGTCTTTCTCCCTGCCATCTCTGTACCTGTTACATCCTCCCTCTTTGCCTTTATGAGACTGACCGTGACCTCACTCATACCGAGAGGGTCCTTCCTCTGTCTCTCCTGAGGGTATCATCAATTGACACGGTTGTTCACTGGGAGCAGTAGGGGGGATTCCCCTTAAGAATAGGGGATTCCAGACAAGGCATGTTCTGTGGTTTTCCTGGGATGAATCTAGAGCTCCTCAACAATCATTGGGTGATCTGGGCCTCTGAAAGAACCCTGGGGGCTTCTCTGGTAAGAACCCTTCTGTGGCTCAAGTCAAAGTCCCCGCTATGGCCTGAAGGCCCTAGGGGACCGGCCCCTCATCACTGCTCTCATCGGATCTCCTGGCTCTCCCTCCATCATGCTGTGACAGCCACATAGCCCTCCTCATTCTTTTTATACACACTACACTGAGTTCCACTGCCTAGTTTTTCCACTGGCCTTAACTCCGTCTGGGATACTTTTCTCCCAGATAGGCATCTCCTCTAGGCTTTTGCTCAAATGTCACAATCTCAGAAGGAACTTCCCTGGCCACTCTTTCTAGATATCATCCCCTCTCTCTATTTCACTATGCCGGTTTAATGTTAACCACAGCAGTTATGAACACCTGATAAATTACTTATCTTTGGGGGCTGTATGACCCCAACACAATGTAAGTTCCATGAAGCTAAAGTTGATTTTCTCTTTCCTAACACACATAGCTGTGCTTGACAGAAACTGTGGAGAGGATGAATGAATGTCGGAATGAAAAAGCAAATTTAAACTTGTTGAGAGAGGCATAGCTAAACAGGCTGAAGATTCTGCTAGGGACATATTCAGGGATGACAAGATGGTGACAAAGCCATGGTCTTTATCTCACCTACGCGGTGTCCTTGGGTCCCCTAGGGGTTGACCCGTTTCCTAACAGAATGGAAAGTCCTGTTGTCCTTCTCACATATTACTCGCAGTCAACGACAGAGGCCTTCCCCACTCCAGACCTTCAGATCCCAGTCCGAAGTTTTCTCTCCCCTGCCCGCTGGGGGACTGTGGCTGGCTTTCCCCATTGAGACCTATCCTGTATTAAACAGGAAAGCACAAACAAGCACAATGCCCAGCACAGAGAAAATGCTTTCAATGCTTCCTGTTATGATAGTGGCCACTACAGAGAAGTAATCTTCAATTTATGAAGACATTTTTCTGAGGCCAAGATTGCAGCAATCGGTGGGGATTTCATCCTAACTTTGCCTTTCCACGCTTGCAGGATCATCTGCTAATCGTCCACCGGCATCTACATCGGCTGTTCCCCAGTCTCACCACCAAGGGGCGCGCGAGATGAAACAGTTCTGTCCAGGGATGTACCACAAAGGGGTAGCGGAAAGACCACCCACTCTGGAAGGTACCATTCGAGGGGGCGTATGACAACAAAGAGTACTTTTACACCGCGTCAAGCATCGACCAGAGTTCCCAGCGGAGGCACTCGTGGCACCACTGGGTCCATCCCCATTCGCTCCATTCCGTCTTCCCGCTGCATGTGAGTCCGATTGGACACCGCTATTAAGCCGCAACTGTCTTCGTCTCGTTTCCAATTCGACCCCTTCGTTTCTACATGGTTACATCCGAGCGGGGACGGCTACGGAGCGATGGGCTGCCAGTTGGGGGTATGGCGTCACGGAAGCGTTGTGGGCATTGATTGGTCACCGCGTGATCGCCGGAATTAGCTCTTCGGGGCGCGAATAGGCGCTGGAAGCCCCGCGACTTCCGCCCTGCTTCGTCTCCTGCCCGGTTCCAATTGGCTGGCTGGCTGTTACAGGCACTGGGATCGCAGAGCTGGAACTGAGGCCGAGAGGCGTGTTGCCGTGCGCGGCTTTTTAGAGCATAGAATTGTTCTGCGAGTTTTTTTGCTTTTCCCGAAGTGGTCGAATAGCTACCCTGCTTAGTGACGAGGTTTGGCGCAGTCGCTGGCTGTGCACGGTGACGGCGTTTCAGTCTTGTTCAGCTCTGGCTCAGTCTGGATCGTGTGGCAGCGCACGGTTATTCGCACAAATGCATGCAATTCATGTCCAGGGAGAGGTCTCTGAGTTTGCTGTCTCTCCCCGGAGGGTCACCTGTGTCAGGGAGCTTGGGCTTGTGTATCGCTACGTGTGACAACACAGGTGCTGTTCGGGTACATTTGATCTCCTTGAGCCTTTGGGCGGAGTTGTGCGTGGTGGGATATTTGATCTGAGTGGATTTTGTGAGCCATAGTACAGAGCCCCTAGGATGCGTGTGCCTGTATTCCGGGGTGTGCATTTTTGGAGCTTTCTGGCATTTCAGTCCCTGGGTGTGAGATCTCTGTGTAGGCGTGTGCACCTGAGATTGTGAGAGCTCTGAGATTTTGATTCTGGGCCCTAAGTTGTGATGTCTCTGAGCTGCTATAAGGATGGGTTTGTCTAAAGGTGTAAACTATCAGCTGCTTGGGGATCTGTGCACAGGGTGCAGGGTTTCCATTTGTCTGGGCACTTTATCTAAAGGTTATATGATGTTCTTGCGTTATTAAAAGTTCTGTCTTTCTGTTTAGGGTTTTTGTATTAGATTGGTAAGTGTCGAGTGGTTTGGGAGTCAGTCTCGATGTGAAGTATCTGTGCAGTTTTCATTTGTTTCCGTCTTGAAGACTTTGGTCTGTTTGGAGGGTCTTTGTCACAGTGTGTATTGTTATGGTCTCATTTGTGTTTGAGGGTCTGAGACGAGTTTTATGCTCTCTGTGCAGAGATTCAGTGAGCTCTTTTTGGTGTCTCTGGGTATCTATCTGAGCTGCTTGGAGTCTTTGTGTCAGAAATAAAACCTCTTATGTTCTTGGCTGTGAGGTCTCTGTCCGGGAACTGAGAGTTTGGAAGCTGGCAGACATGATTCCGAGGCCTTGAACCTCACATGCTGACTGTGTGTTGTTGACCATATCAGTTGTCTCCTGGAATCTCAGTATGTATCATATTAATACAGTGGGGCCAGTACACGTCTTGCAGGGTACCTGTGCATGTTAGCGTTGTGTGCAAAGGGCCTGGCTTCAGACTATCCTTCAGCAAATGTTTTCTGAGCACCTGCCATATACCTGAGCACTATTGGAGGAGTTTGGGACAGGACAGAACTGAGCAAGTCTCCTTTCGTAGACTTGGTGATCAGTAAATAAATCAAGGGTGGCAGGTGCTATGAAGAAAGATAATGCTAGATCAGGGGAAAGGGTATATGTAGGTATGAGGTTATTTTATTCAAGGTAATGAGGGAAAGTCTCCCTGAAAGATGGCAAGTAAGCAGAGATCTGGAGGAAGTGAGGGAGCAGGCCATGGGGTTATCTAAGGGAAGAGCGTTCCAGGCAGAAGGAACAACAAATGCAACTGTCCTGGCATGGAAATCTACTTGGCGTGCTCCTGAATGTCAAGCAGTCCTGTGATGCACGGGGTTTGGCATGTAGCACTCATTGAAAGGGGTCTGGTTGCTCCTGTCTCTGTTTCTCCCACGATTTGTGATCATCAGCATTTCACAGATGAAGGACTGAAGGCTCCAACATGTGCCCTGCACCTTCTCTCCTACCTATCCCTGATATTAGGAGTGAAGCCTTCTGGTCCATCATGAGAGAGAGAGAGACTTTGAGTGTCCTAGCTGCAGGGATGTCATGCTGAATGTCAGCCAAGCAGCAGAGATCAGTTATAATGTGGGAATCATGCCTCATAACATTGGTACTCTTGATGGGGGGCAGGACTTAAGAAGAAAAAGGAACTGGGGCAAAGGACAGAGGCAGGAAGGGAAGTTGGAGGATGCTGAGGGGGAAAAAATAAAACACGGCTGGCTTCATCACATTGCTTGGGTTTGGCCCAGTTCACGTTGACTGGCTGACTGTATTAGGACATATTCACCTTTTCCTGTCCCTACCCTTTCTTTCCCTTCCCTTTTTTGTGCCTGAGCAAGTCAGTCCTAAAGCCATGAGGTGTTGCCAGGCAAGGCATGTGTATGTGTAAAGGGGCATCCCTGCCTGGAGAGTCAGAGCCCAAGGTGGAAAGAAGGATATCCCTGGGGGTTGGGTGGGAAGGAGGCTAACTGCTTCATGGATTCAAGCTTGAGTGAGGTGTGGAAGTCAAGGGCCAGGGATGGTTCTGCATAGATTGTGAGGAGGACCTTTTTGTGGAGGAAGGATCACTTATATGCACTGGCATTCATCAACTCGGCAAATACATAAGAATGCTGAGAGCCACGTCTGTCATTTTTGGAAAAGGGAATTTCCAATATGGAAAGGAAGTAAACTAGAACAAATTTTGAGGAATTCTACTGGAACTAAAGGTCTCCATGCAAACTTCTTGTATTTGATAGGTGTGCATATGTGGCTAGACTGATCTATAACTATAGATGTGTGTCTACGTGTTTGTGTGTGTGATTGTGTACACACATGTATTCCCAAGTTACTGGAAACAGCAACATTCCAATGGCAATTATTACACCAGTCTCCAGATCCTAGCTTCTGAACACCTTTCTCCACTAAATGATGGGTTCCCAGGCTGACGAAGGAAAGGATAAATGAGCCTGGTTCACCTTGTCATGTCAGTAATAAGGGAAAGTTCAAGAATAATGGGGAGATGTCAGAGGGCCACAGAATATAGCTTGAGGGCTCTCCCGCCAGAAACACTCAGGACTCTCTTATTTTTTCCACCTTTTTTGAGGTATTATTGACATATAACCTGTAAGTTTAAGATGCCAATGTGATGATTTGATACACATATTTGGCAAAACGATTACCATGGCAGGGTTGGCACTCTATCCCCTCACATAATCCTTTTAAAAAAACGTTGAGGAAATAACATCTCAGATCTACCCTCTTAGCTTTCACTGTATTACACAGTTTTGTTAATTATACTCACCATGCTATACATTGGATCCACGTAACTTACTCATCTCATACCTGTAAGTTTGTACCCTGTATTCAACATTTTCCCCAGGGCCCGGAAACCACCATTCTAAACTCTTATTTCTTTAAGTTTGACTTTTTTAGATTCTGCATGTAAGTGAGAACATACAATATATGTCTTTCTCTCTTTCAGCTTTTTGACTTAGCATAAAGCCTTTCAAGTCCATTCATGTTGTTGCAAAAGGCAGAATTTTCTTCCTTCTGACTGAATAATATTCCATTGTATATATATCATCACATTTCCTCTTTTCAAATTAGTTTATTTTCATTGGAGGGTAATTACTTTACAATATTGTGATGTTTTTGTCATACATCAACATGAATCGGCCATAGGGATTCACGTGTCCCCCCATCCTGAACCCCCCTCCCACCTCCCTGCCTCCCTACCCTATCCCTCGGGGTTGTCCCAGAGTACCCGCTTTGGGTGCCCTGCGTCATGCATGGAACTTAACACTGGTCATCTGTTTTACATATGTTACTGTATATGTTTCAATGCTATTCTCTCAAATCATCCCACCCACTCCTCCCACTGAGTCCGAGTCTTTTCTTTACGTCTATGTCTCCTTTGCTGCCCTGCATGTAGGGTCATTGGTACCGTCTTTCTAAATTCCATATATATGCGTTAATATACAGTATTTCTCTTTTTCTGACTTACTTCACTCTGTATAACAGGCTCCAGGTTCATCCACCTCATTAGAACTGACTCAAGTGCATTCCTTTTTATACTTGAGTAATATTCCATTGTATATGTACCACAACTTCCTTATCCGTTCGTCTGCCAATGGACATCCAGCTTGCTTCCATGTCCTAGCTATTGTAAACAGTGCTGCAGTGAACGTTGGGGTACATATGTCTGTTTCACTTCTGGTTTCCTCGGGGTGTCTGCCCAGCAGTGGGATTGCTGGGTCACATGGCAGTTCTAGTCCTAGTTTTTAAAGGAATCCCACACTGTTCTCTGCAGTGGCTATAGCAGTTTGCATTACCATCAACTGAGTGAGAGCGTTCCCCTTCCTCCACACCCTATCCAGCATTTGTCGTTTGTAGACTTTTTGATGGTGGCCGTTCTGACCAGTGTCACCATGTCTTCTATATCCATTCATCCCTTCATAGACACTTAGTTGCTTACAACTCTTGGTTGAAGGTGCAAAGTAAATTTCAGGTTAGTGTTAATCCTCCAACATTGTTTTTCAAAATCATTTGGCTATTCTAGTTCATTTGCCTTACCACAGAAATTTTATCATCAGTTAGTCTATATGTACAAAAAAGTCCTGCTGAAATTTCTGACTGGAATTGTATGAAACTGATGGATCTGTATTCGGACTACTGACATCCTAATTATATTGAATTTCTCAACCCGTGAACACACCGTGTGCCCCCATTTTGTTAGGTCTTATTTAAGGAACCACGTTGCATTGCCTTTTCTGCCATTGTTTTATCAAGTCTAATTCTCGTATATCAAATGCTGAAAATCTGACTCTGATGAAGATATGAAAGTATTAGTAGTCAGACTTTCATCAGTAATGCCTTATTTCTTGTGTAGTTTTAGCATTGCCCGTTTATTGTGTTTCTTATCTTTTCTGTTATATTCGTGATTGTTTAATCCAAGGGTGATGGTATGGGTATTTTCTGGGGTAAATCGTGAGGAGATGTTCAGCTGTGTTTTGGGAGGGAGAGTCTGAGGACAGGGGCACAGGGGAGAGAGAGCAGAGTGGGGGTGGGGGAGGTGAAAGCGTGGGGGCAGGGACAGGGGGCTACTAGTACAAGCGGAAACAGAAGTGAAGAGACACAAGAAGAAGAGCTCCCCTCTGGACCGTGCTTAGCTCTCTGTACGTATACGCGTAATGAAGTCTTTGAGTACTCATAGCAACACTGTGCAGAGAAGGCACCTTAGTTACCCCTCCTTCAAAGACCCAGCATTTTGGAAGATTTCAATCCTAATTGATGAGGTGAGAAACCAGAGGACAGAGAAGTTAGGGGCATTGCTCAGAGTCACATAGGCCGCCAGAGGAAAAGTGACCCACAAACCTCGGCATCCTCCATTCAGAGCGCCTGCTCTTTATTTCTTCAATAAAGTTGCCATGCGTGCATGCACGCTAAGTCACATCAGCCATGTCCAACTCTTTGCAACCACATGACTGTAGCCCGCCAGGCTCCTCTGTCCATGGGATTTTCCAGGCAAGAGTACTGGAGTGGGTTGCCATGCCCTGCTCCAGGGGATCTTCCCGACCCAGGAGTCCAACCCATGCCTCCTGCAGCTCCAGCATTGCAGGAGGATTCTTTACCGCTGAACCACTGGGGAGGGCCAAAGTTGACATATGATATTATATTTGTTTCAAGTGCACAACAGAGTGAGTCCATATTTTAAAACATTATGAAATGAATTGCTACGATAAGTTTGGTTACCATGTGTCACCACAGAGATTTCTTACAAGATTATTGACTATATTCCCTGTATGTACATTCCATTCCCATGACTTATTTTATAACTGGAAGTTTGTATCTCCTAATCCCTTCCCTGTTTTACACATCTCCCTACTCCCTCCTCCTCTGGTAACCATGTTTGTTCTCTGTGTCTCTGAATCTATTTCTGTCTTGTTTCCCGTGTTCTCTTATTTTATTTCTGAGGTTCCACATGTAAATAAAACTGTGTGGTATTTGTCTTTCTCTGTGTGCCTAGTTTTACTTGGCATAACACCCTCTAGGTCCATCCATGTTGTCGACAATGACAAGATTTGTTTCTTTTTTTTTTTAATTGCTGAGTAATATTCCACTGTGTGTGTGGGGGGTGTGTGTGTACCATTTCTTCCTTTTTGACTCATCTATCGATGGGCACTTAGGTTCCTTTCATATCTTGGCTCCCCTTGGCTGTAAATAACGCTTCAGTGAACAGAGGAGCACATATATGTTTTGTGACTAGTGTTTCTTCTATAGTTAAGAAAAATACCGAGAAGTGGAACTGAGGATCATATGGTAGTTCTTGTTTTCAGTTTTTGCGGAAGCCCTCATTGTCTGCATAGTGGCTGCACTGATATACATTTCCACCAACACCTCACGAGGGTTTCCTTTTCTCTACATCCTCCCCAACATTTCTTACGTGTTGTCTTTTTGAAAACAGCTACTTGACAGGTATGAGCAAGTACTTCACTGTGGTCATGATTTTCTAATCCCTGAGGAGGAGATGTTGAACATCTTTTCATATGTCTATTAGACATCCGTATCTCTTCTTTGCAGAAATGTCTATTCAGTGCTTTGCCCCATTTTAAAATCGGGTTTTGGGTGTTTTCCCCAATACATTCTATGAGTCCTTTAGCTGTTTTGGATATGTACCACTTTTGGGATGTGTATCACTTGCTCATATCTTCTCCCACTCAGCAGGTTGCCTTTTTCTTTAGTTGACGGTTTCCCTTGCTGTGTAAAAGCTTTTTAGTTTGATGAACTCCCATTTGTTTATTTTTGCTTTTGTTGCTCTTGCCTGAGGAGACATGTCAAAAAACTATTGCTAAGACCTATGTCAAAGACCATACTGCCTACGTCTTCTTCTACGAGCTTTATGGTTTAAAGGCTAACAATTTCGTCTTTAATCTTTTGTTGTTGTGGTTTATTTTTGAATGTTGTATAAGAAGGGGGTCCAGTTTTCCATAACCATTTATTGAAGAGACAGCATTTTCCGTGATGCATGTTCTTGGCTCCTTTGTCATAGACTAATAGGCCATGTGAGCGCAGGTTTATTGCTGACAGAGCATGCCCAACTGTACCCTCCGTAAAGGCTGGGGTGAAGTAAGAAGACCCGGTGACTCCAGTGTCCGTCCACAGCTGGTGGCACACCAAGTCTGGATAAGGTACGTCATTGATGCTAGCCACAGTGCACTGGGGCAGGGATGGTCATCCCTACCTGGCACAAGTTCCCCAGGGTGGGATGCGATGGGCTCACTCCAGCAGCCAACCCAGGTCGATCCTGGCATCCCCAGTCCCTCATTTAGCCAATCATGAAGGTTTTCACTGTATATGTTACATCCCCTCCATGCCGCGCCAGGCTGGCTGTTGAAACGGGGAGGTGAGGAGGAATTGCATGGCCAGTCCCTGCCCTTGAGAGTTGAGTCATTGAGCAGAGAGGAGATCTGACACCCTTAGATATGCTGGCGAGTGCATCACTGATCCCCTGTGAGGCTGCGTTGCTAGGAGGCGAGAAGAATGACAAGGATCAGGGTAGATGAAGTGGACATGGCGGGGGAGGGGACAGGGTACTCTGGGTCCTTGCTGTGCCAGTCCCAACTGCAGAATTACCGACATCCTGCATGAGGGCGCCTGGAGGATGGATAGGCAGTTGTAAATTAGGATATCAGCTGTGCCACCCCCTCCCCACCTCAAAGTCTGTATCCCCAACCTGCCCATTGGGTGCTGGTGATCTGGGGGTCACTTCTGAGCAGCATACTCTCCCCAGTTACAGAGTAGGAGCCAGAATCCTGTGATGTGCAGAGATGTCCAGCACGTCAAATCCTAGGCCAGAGACCGAGCCATAGGAACCAACAGGGCAGAGAATACTGGATGGGAGTTGGCTTAAGGGCAGTGGCCAAAAACAAATCTGAATGTACCGGTAGCAAGCAACGATACTGAACCATTCATTTAAAGACCTTCCCACAGAGGGAAGTCCTGGGCCTCCTGGTTTCATCAGTGAAATCTATCAAAGGTTTAAAGAAGAAATAGCACCCATCCTTCACAGATTCTTCCTGAATAGACAGGAGGGAGGAGGAAACATTTCCTAATTCATCCTATAAGCACAGTATTACCCCAGTACCAAAGCCAGATTGCCATCACCAGAAAGCTACAGACCCATATCTTTCATGAATAGCGATGCATACACCCTCAACACAGCATCTGCAAACCAAATCGAGAAACATTTTGCAAAGGGCTGTGCGAGATCTTTCCCAGGATTGCAGTATTGGACCGACACTCAACTTCAGTTATGGGAAACAGCGTACTGATGTAATGAAGGACGGAAACCACCTGCCATCTTGACAGACAAAGAAAAAGCACTTGACACAGTTCAAGACCCGTTCATGACAGATAAGTAAATAACTAAATCAAGAAACATGGTCAACCATCTTGGGATACAAGGGATCGTCATTGCCATGCTGAAGAACATCCCCGAGAAACACACAGCTCTCGTCACATCACATCTAGTAGAGTCTGAGTGAATGCTTGCCTCTTGAGATCCAGACCAGAATAGGTGGTCTGCTTCAACCACCTCTATTCCACAGACTGAAGGGTCTAGCCTGTGCACCATGCAAAAGAAGAAATGAAATCATGGACAAATGAGAAATGAAACCTATGTCCACACAAATACTTGTCCTTCGATGTCTTTCACAGCAGCACTGTCTGTAATCTCCAAATAGTGGAGCAGCCTAAAAGTCTGTCAGCTGGAGAGTGGTAAACAGAGTATTCTTAGCCATTCAGTGGAACAGCATAGATGAATGAAAAGTGATGAACTTCTGCTTTCTGCTGGCACATGGGTGAGCCTCCAAAGCACTGTGCTAAGTGAAAGAACCCAGACACAAAAGGCCACTTCCTGCAGGAGTCCGTTGTTGTGAATGCCCACAAAGGGCAAATCTACAGAGACAGAAATTAGATGAGAGGATGCCTGGGCCTGCAGGTCCTGTTGGGGATCGACTGCTAATGGGTACACGGAACCTTTTAGTGGTGCTGGCAGTGTTCCACAACTGCACTGTGGAGGTGGTTGCACCACTGTGTGAAGTTACTAAAAGTCACTGCCCTGGAAGTGATGGGTGTGATTTGTGGTGTGTAACTATACCTCAGTAAAGCAGTTTAGGAAGGTAATGCAGATGTCCAAGTGAGACATGTGGGAAAAGATATGCCATTGCTTTTTTGTCAATGAGGAGCCCCTGCTCCTTCCACGTTCTGGGTCCGGCCTCCTCCACATGTGCTAGATGCTCCCTCCAGAGACGGTCGCTGTGCACGTCAGGACGGAATCCCCAGTAAGCACACACGTCTAGTGTGTCTCTGTGTTTATGCACAGGCGCCCATTGTGTGACCACAAGTCAGTAGCTCTGGACAGGCTCCCAGAACCCACCCTGCATCTGAAATTCTTCTTAGTTGTTTTCCCATTCTTCTCAAATCACGTGGACCCAGCTTCCATTTCCCAGATTCAGTAACGGATCTCAGCCCTTAGCTCCAACCTTTGGTCACAGGAATACCTGTTAAGCTGGTGTGAGGCCCCCTGCCTGACTTCAGCAACCCAGGAGGGATGCTCAGCAGAGCAGTAACCAAGACAACGGAGCTGTATCCATCCTCCTTCTGCCACCAGGCCTGAGGCGTGTTCCCTCCCCTCCATCTGCCTGAGTGTCCGGTAAGGAAGGGGACTTGGGGGCATAACACACCACTGAGTCATTGAAATTGTTCTAAATATGGCTGTGAATAAATATGTCAAAATACCACTCAGAAGTTAATTAAAATTAATTTTTAAAAAATTAATTAGTTAATTTAAAAATTAATTAATTAAAAAATTTTTAACGTCTTTAGTAGCAAACATGGCTCTTCAGTTCAGGATTCTATTTAAAAGCAGGACGGGTAAAGCATCATGAGATTGTACTTCTCAACCTAAACTGTGCATCAAATCTCCCCTGGAGAAAAGCTGATGCTGGCAGGACATCCCCAGAGGGTCTGAAGTAGTAGGTTTGGAATGTGGCCCTGGCTTGAGCATTATCTGAAAAAGTTCTCTTATGAACGCTGAGCTTGCAGCTGTGGAAACAGAACCCATTCTTACAGGAGGAAATCGAAGATCAAAAATTTGCGACTCCTCTCTACAGCGAAAGCAGGTTTTCATCATGACCCACTATCTTAGGCTGAGGAAAGGGACAACTTGCCCAAATTAATACTAGTTTGAATACTGACTTTGTGCTTGCTCTGCTACGTGGTCCTGAATCCAAAGTTTTACAGTAAAACCCTACTGTTGTTAGTGAAACTCCGTACGTTTTAGTTCTTGTCAGGATCCCTTTGCCTAGTTAGTTGAATACATTTCTAAAACACTGTGGAGATAACTTCATTCGACAGACCAGAATAGTGCATCAAAGATTAAAGATGGCTGAGAATTGTAGCTGCTGATGTTGATGTACGAGGATCGGCTGTCAGCGTATCTGCTGCCTGTGCTCAGCTGCGCTTTTAAACTGTTTCCTGTGTTATCAAATTCACTCCCGCGCTCACATGAAGACCAAATCGGAACAGGATGCTTATTGGGAAAAATACAGTTAAGCAATCCCTTGTTTGGTGCACACCCATGAAGACCCACCTCCCTAAACGTTCTTTAGGGATCTCTTCCGGATATTCTTTGGCACATTCCCCAGTGATGGGCTTGCACTGCTGTGTCCTGACTCATCATCTTGTTAAAGACAGGGCTTTCAACCTCTCAGGTGCATTACAGTGCCCGGGTTCTCTCAGAGATCCAAAAGAGGGTGATGGCCCGAGCTCAGGACACCTTCAGAGCGTGTCTGCAGGAACAGGGCCTCTCAGAGGAACCCATCCCCATCTGTGGCAACAGGAAGATCTCGCATCAGCCTTTTCCAGAGCTGCTCCAGGGAAGTCATGGCACAGTGAAGATCACACCCAGCAGCATGCCCGGGATTGTGGTTTAAGGAACTGGGTGGATGGCAGTGCCCATCCATGAGACAGGAAATGTTGGCCTGGGGCTACTAGCAGGCCTGTAGGGCTTATGGGACAACTGAGTGCAGATGGCCCATACGTCTCGGCCTGTGCGGAATCTGGGGCCCAGCTGAGATGTCTTAGGTAGATTTAGTGACAGGAAAAGCCAACAGCATACAGGGGGATACTGATTAAAACAAGTCAGATGGGTAAAAGCTCTGGGGGGTGACGTGGTCACCCAAGGATCATGTGTGGAGTGGAAGAGCACAGGGCAGAGGTTGGAAACCAGAGGAAAACAAAGCCCAAGATTTAGGAGGGGATCAAAGTAAATGGACAGACAAAGAGACTTAGAAATAATGGCCTGAGAGTTATGGGGAAAGCCAGGGTGGGCTGCTGTCACAGACTCTGACCAAGGAAAAGTGGTTTTGAAAACGGAATGTGTCTGTGGCCTATACAGCACTGGGTACTATGGTTGGCCGACGGAGCTCTTGGGAGACGTTAGCAAGGGGATGTTCTGTGGATGGGCACATGGCGGAGGAATCGAGAGGTAACCAGATAAGGATGGTCCTGGAGTCTATACTTTCATGAAGCATGGCTTGAAAGGAACCAAAGACGCATAGTATTGGAAGTAGCGGGCTGTGTGCTTGCAGGGTGTGCTCTCCTCTCCTGGCTCCACTTGGTGATGCTGACCTGCACCGCCCGTGAGTGGGGGTGGTGAAACTTGCATTTTTATCTCCCTCGTCTTGCTGTGGGCACGGTCCTCCCCGGCTGACTGAGCCTCAGCCACCCTGCTGGCATGTGCAGACCCCTCTGAATCTGGGTCTGATCGTCCAGCCCATCCCCGGGCAGGGACGTCCACTCCTCATTCTCAGCCGCAAGGTCCCCTAGCTCATTGCCTGCTTAGGCTTCGTCTGGATTCAGTCCCTTTCCACATTTCTCCCTCGGGTGTTGCAGAGCCCTCCCTTGGATCTCACCTGTACCGCATCAGGAACCAAGATCAGCTCCAGACAATGAAATTCCTAAACTGCAGCCACTCTTCTGCCCTAAGACTCCGTTGGGTCATTGTAAGGTGTGCCCCTTGTGAGTCCCAAGTGTGAATGGGGTGGAACCCTCCTTTCCCTGGTGTTCCTCTTCATTTCTGGTCACACCTCCCTTGTCTGAGCTCTCTCACCTCTGCCTGCCACTGCCTCTGTGGGCCGTTCCCCCGCAGTGACTGGGACGCTCTTTTCTTTGGCTTGTCTTTCATTTGACCCAAGACTTCCCAAACAATATCCAGGTGTAGAATGTGTACCTTGTCCAGTACATCTAGGAGACGCTGTTGTCACATAAGCCCCACGCCCCTGAACTATAAAAAAACAGAGGGATAAAGAACACAAGAGTCAAGTATGCCAAAGGTGCCTGAGATATTGGCTAAGATGAGCACTGAAAAGTGTGGAATCAGGAAGTATGGATATTAATGATGGCCATGACAAGGCCAGTTATAGTGGAGTGACTGGGACAAAAGCTCCATAGAAGGGGGCTGAGGAGAGAATATCTCAGCAGAATTTGAAGCAGTTTTGCTTTGAAGGGCAATCGGTAATGTGCCAGTAGCTGCAGAATAGGGTGGTGGAAGACGGTGGGTTTCCCCCTGTGCTGTGGAATGCTCCGATGTAGAGGGAGCAGGTGCTGGTTCAGGAGAGAGGAATGATAACTGCAGGTGCAAAGTCCCTGAGAAGGTGCAAGGCATGGGATCCCGGGCAGAGGTGACGGGCTGGATGCAGTCAGGAGCAGTCGTGGAGAAGGGCAGCAGAGTGCCAGGGCAGAAACATGCAGATCGGGACTGGGAAACTTGACAAATCCCACGGGGTTGCTTCCGCATTCTCCACGAATTATTGGCGGGTGGGGCTGGTTGGTCATTAGCATGGAGGAAGGTTACTAGTGTGTAGTGTAGGAGTGTAGCTAGGTGACGGTGAAACTGAACAGCGATCTACTCCGGCCATGGATTCAAGATGAAACACTTCTGTAAAGTTGTAAAGTTTTCTCCTGGATGCTCAGGTGCTCAGACACAGGCAGGGAGTGGGCAGGCAGGAGGGCGCAAGGAGCACAAACAGGTATGTTTGTCGGGGAGTGGTGTGTTTGCAGGGGACAGTTTCCAGCCCTGGCTTAGCCAATCCAGGAGGGGCCTGGTGCATGCTGGGAAAGGACGCGTGGTCGGTGAGCTGGAGGTCTCCAGGAGGTTGTGGTATCAGTGCACTGGCAGTAGTGCGAAGGAACTGGAGGACAGGACTTCATGTTGAGGGTGATGACAGGGAGGAAGGCTAGAAACAGGACACCATGAGGGGCGCGGTCTTTCCTGATGTCCGTGGCAGGACCGTGGGCAGAGCGATGCTCGGGTGGGGAGGAAGGGAGCATCGCTAAGGACGGAGAGTCTCCGGGGTGACCGGGTGAGCCTCGTGGGCACTGAGGACGGATCAGAAGAGTGAGGCCTGAGAGAACAGCGAGTGTACCACGGGAGGAACGCGTTCACAGGCCGGGGGTGGGAGGGAGGAGAATGGACAGGGGACTTGTAACGTTCCCGCACGTCGGGGGCTTCGGCAGTGGGCGACAGGACCCGGACGTCACGACTGGTCAGGTTCTTCAGTGGAGAGTTCCAAACAAGGTCCCGGACAAAACTCCCAGCCGACCAGGGCCAGGAGACTGGCACGGGCCTCACTAGGTTGCTGCGCGCATGCCCAGAGCCAGCCAATCGGAGTTCAGCCCCGCCCACCAAGCTCCGGATCTTCCTGGACACTCTAACTTCCTGCCCGTGTTGCTATGGTTCCGCGGACTGCTCGTTGTCCAGGGGTGGTTTGGCCGTACCCCTTCGAGAGATTCCCTTCCTTTCTCTGGTCCTTACGGGCATCCCCCTTAACTTTCGCGTCCACGCTGTCCAGTCCTCTGCGCGAAAACCCGGCCGAAACGGTGAATTTTCTTCCGGGCTTGCGGCGTTTTGGTTTCTGTGGCCAGCTGGTGGCAGTGTTGCTCCACAGTGTCGCCGGGCCGGTTTTTTCCCCGCTCTCGCGCTTTAATAAAATGACAGGAAGCCTTTTGCCACAAGAAGCGGCTGGTTTTGTTTGCTTTGGTTTGGTTTTGTCTTTTCCTCCGCTTGTGCCAGTTGCCTCATTCAAACTGCATCTGAGCTCTTCAGAGAGCCCCTTGTGAGAACTTTCGCCGGAACCACTGACACTTAAAATTACAATAAAATAATATAAGCTGACAGTGAATGATAGTGCACGGAGTGGTTACCCTTGTCTTGCCTCGGATCGTTGAGGGGTTCCTGTATATTTAAAGAGAACTGTATTATGACAGTGAGTTTTGACTGGAAAATCATTACGTGAAGTGGAAGTGAAAGTGGCTCCGACGTGTCTCATTCTTTAAGACCCGTTGGACTATAGCCTGCCAGGCTCCTCTGCCCATGGGATTCTCCAGGCAAGAATAATGGAGTGGGTTGCCATTTCCTTCTCCAGAGGATCTTCCCAACCCAGCCATTGAATCTGGCTATCCTGCACTGCAGAATGACTCCTTACCATCTGAGCCACCTACATTAATAACATGACAGGGACAAGTGCCAAGCTGAGATCCTGCTGGGTAATTGATGCTGGACACCACCCAAGAAGCAGATGCTATTACTGCCCTCATTTTATGCCTTTGGGACCTGCAGCACACAGAGGAAGAGTCAGCTCTCCAGGTTCTCAGAGAGTGTCCCTATGTTCAGGTCTCAAGGCTGTCAGATTGTAGCTTGCACACTGGTTTGCAGGATACATTCTCCTCCCCAGTGGAAGAGTGAAATAAAATCCTCACTGGGATCGAGGGTAACACAGCCTGCAATGCTGCGAAAGACTGACTGCAGGAGGAGAAGGGGATGACAGAGGACAAGATGGTTGGATGGCATCACTGACTCAATGGACAGGAGTCTGAGCAAGCTCCGGGAGATGGTGAAGGACAGGGAAGCCTCCTGACGTGCTGCATGCAGTCCATGGGGTCGCAAAGAGTCGGACACGACCAACGGACTGAAAACCAACAATAACGTATTTATTACAATGAGATACTAAATGAAAGGGGGCGGGGAGGGAAACTACATAGAAAACGACTCATTCACTCTATCAGGATTGTGACATGATAACATATTTATATTGCAAAGCACCTGGAAGTAATCAGCTGTTAAGGAGTACAAGTTGCTCTGCTCACTGCAAGGTGGGTCAGGAAGGGACTTTAATCCAGAGTCGACGGACAGAGAAGAGGGCAGGGTAGTGACCCAAAATAACCATCTTGTTGGGGCCAGGTTGGACAGGACCCGGACATCACGGATCAAGTCCCTCAGCGGAGAGTTCCAAGCAGTTTCGGGGAGAAATCTCCCAGCGGACGCAGGCTGGGAAACTGGCACTGACCTCACTGCTCCCCGGGACAGGCCCAGAACCAGCCCTCAGCAACTCCGGATCTTCCTGGACTTCCTGACTTCTTATCGCCTCGCTGTGGTTCTGTGGACGGGTCGAGCGGAACTCGCGCGGTCCAGGAGTGGTTTGCCCGGGTCCCTTCGAGAGGTTCCCTTTCTCTGGTCCTCAGGGGCATCCCCCATAAGTCCTCTGCCGGAAAGCCCAGCAGGAAGGATCGATTTTCTTCCGAGATTGCTGGCATTTTGGTTTCTGTGGTCTCCAGGGGGCAATGTTGCTCCGCGGAGCCGTTTGCCCGTTTCTCCCCCGCCCGTCCGGGTTGAAAAAAGATCTCAAAGTCTTTTGCTGTAATCAGCGACGTATTTTTTTTCTGCGCTTCCGCTGGTTGGCTGGTTCCAAGCGCTGAGGAAAATGCTGAGACACATATTAAGCACACTGAAAAATTAACAACAAAGAGAAAATATTAAGCAGGTCAAGAGAAAAGTAGCAAATAACATAAGAGGGAATCCCCATAAGATTATGAGCTGATTTCTCAGCAGAAACTCTGCAGGCCAGAAGGGAGTGGCATGATAGATTTAAAGCGGTGAAAGGGAAAAACCTACAACCAAACATACTCTACCAAGCAAGGCTCTTGTTTCAGATTCAACAGAGAAATCAAAAGACAGGCAAAGGCTCAGAGAATTCAACAGTTCCACACCAACTTTACAACAAAGACTAATGTAACATCTCTAGGCAGAAACAAAAAGGCCAGGCCTAGAAACAAGAAAATTATGAATGGGAAAGCTCACCAATAAAGACAAACAGATGATAAACATAGTAAATCATCCACACACAAATATGATATCAAAAGCAGCAGTTATGAGAGGATGGGAGTACAAATGCAGGACATTGAAATTAAGAGACCAGTAAAGTTAAACAAGTATATATACTCTTTTACTCAGGCATGTGTGACTGTTTCCAACTCCATGGACTAGAGCTCTCCAGGCTCCTCTGTCCATGAAATTTTTCCAATCAAGAATACTGGAGTGGTTTCCATCTCCTCCTCCAGGGGATCTTCCCAACCCAGGAATCAAACCAAAATATTCTGCATGTCCTGCATTGGCAGGGGGATTCTTTAGCACTTGAACCACCTTGGAAGATATATATATATAAATGTGTATGTGGTGTGTGTATAGACAGCTACAACAAAAAACTCATGATAACCAAACATCTATAATAGATATAGACACAAAAAAGACAAGGGGATCCAAACACAACACTAAAGATAGTCATCAAATCACAAAAGGAAGTTTAGAATAAACACCTTTAGAACCCCAAAACAATTTTTAAAATGTCAATAAGAACATAAATGTCAGTAATTAACTTAAATGTAAATGGATGAAATGCTGCATCCTAAAGAAAAAGAAAAAATAACGGATTAAAAAAAGATGAAGACCCATGTGTAATACTGTCTGGGCTTCCCTGGTAGCTCAGCTAGTAAAGGATCTGCCTACAATGCATGAGACCCCAGTTTGATTTCTGCATTGGGACGATCCCCTGAAGATGGGATAGGCCATCCATTACAGTAGTCTTGGGCTTCCCTGATGGCTCAGTGGGTGAAGAATCTGCCTGCAATGCTGGAGACCCGGATTCGATACCTAGGTTGGGAAGGTCACTGGAGGATGGTATGGCAAGCCACTTCAGTATTCTTACCTGGAGAATCCCCATAGACAGAGGAGCCTGGTGTGGGTACAATCCATGGGGTCGGAAAGAGGCAGACACGACTGAGCGACAAAGCACAGCCCAGCACACGTAATACCGTCTACAAGAGACCCATTTCAAATCTAGGTACACATACAGACTGAAAGTGAAGGGATGGAAAAAGATATTCAATGCAAATGGGAATCTAAAGAAACCTGGAACAGCAATACTCACATCAGACAAAATAGACTTTAAAGATGGTTGCAAGATTCAAGGACACCACATAATGATCAATGGATTATTCCAAGAAGAAGACACAATTGTAAATAAAATATGCACCCAACATAGGAGCACCTCAATATACAAACAGCCATAAAAGGAGAAAACATCAGCAGCTCAGTAATAGTGGGGGACTTTAACACTCCACTTTCATCCATGAAGAGCTCATCAGATCAGATCAGATCAGATCAGTCACTCAGTCGTGTCCGACTCTTTGCGACCCCATGAATCACAGCACGCCAGGCCTCCCTGTCCATCACCAACTCCTGGAGTTCACTGAGACTCATGTCCATCGAGTCAGTGATGCCATCCAGCCATCTCATCCTCTGTCGTCCCCTTCTCCTCTTGCCCCCAATCCCTACCAGCATCAGAGTCTTTTCCAATGAGTCAACTCTTCCCATGAAGTGGCCAAATTACTGGAGTTTCAGCTTTAGCATCATTCCTTCCAAAGAAATCCCAGGACTGATCTCCTTCAGAATGGACTGGTTGGATCTCCTTGCAGTCCAAGGGACTGTCAAGAGTCTTCTCCAACACCACAGTTCAAAAGCATCAATTCTTCGGCGCTCAGCCTTCTTCACAGTCCAACTCTCACATCCATACATGACCACCGGAAAAACCATAGCCTTGACTAGATGAACCTTTGTTGGCAAAGTAACGTTTCTGCTTTTGAATATGCTCTCTAGGTTGGTCATAACTTCCCTTCCAAGGAGTAAGCGTCTTTTAATTTCATGGCTGCAGTCACCATCTGCAGTGATTTTGGAGCCCAGAAAAATAAAGTCAGCCACTGTTTCCACTGTTTCCCCATCTATTTCCCATGAAGTGGTGGGACCGGATGCCATGATCTTCGTTTTCTGAATGTTGAGCTTTAAGCCAACTTTTTCACTCTCCACTTTCACTTTCATCAAGAGGCTTTTTAGTTCCTCTTCACTTTCTGCCATAAGGGTGGTGTCATCTGCATATCTGAGGTTACTGATATTTCTCCCGGCAATCTTGATTCCAGCTTGTGTTTCTTCCAGTCCAGCGTTTCTCATGATGTACTCTGCATATAAGTTAAATAAACAGGGTGACAATATACAGCCTTGACGTACTCCTTTTCCTATTTGGAACCAGTCTGTTGTTCCATGTCCAGTTCTAACTGTTGCTTCCTGACCTGCATACAAATTTCTCAAGAGGCAGATCAGGCAGTCCAAGGGACTCTCAAGGTGGTCTGGTATTCCCATCTCTTTCAGAATTTTCCACAGTTTATTGTGATCCACACAGTCAAAGGCTTTGGCATAGTCAATAAAGCAGAAATAGATGTTTTTCTGGAACTCTCTTGCTTTTTCCATGATCCAGCGGATTTTGACAATTTGATCTCTGGTTCCTCTGCCTTTTCTAAAACCAGCTTGAACATCAGGAAGTTCACGGTTCACATATTGCTGAAGCCTGGCTTGGAGAATTTTGAGCATTACTTTACTAGCGTGTGAGATGAGTGCAATTGTGCGGTAGTTTGAGCATTCTTTGGCATTGCCTTTCTTTGGGATTGGAATGAAAACTGACCTTTTCCAGTCCTGTGGCCACTGCTGAGTTTTCCAAATTTGCTGGCATACTGAGTGCAGCACTTTCACAACATCATCTTTCAGGATTTGGAATAGCTCAACTGGAATTCTATCACCTCCACTAGCTTTGTTCGTAGTGATGCTTTCTAAGGCCCACTTGACTTCACATTCCAGGATGTCTGGCTCTAGGTCAGTGATCACACCATTGTGATTATCTGGGTCATGAAGATCTTTTTTGTACAGTTCTTCTGTGTATTCTTGCCATCTCTTCTTAATATCTTCTGCTTCTGTTAGGTCCAATACCATTTCTGTCCTTTATCAAGCCCGTCTTTGCATGAAATGTTCCCTTGGTATCTCTGATTTTCTTGAAGAGATCTCTAGTCTTTCCCATTCTGTTGTTTTCCTCTATTTCTTTGCATTGATCACTGAAGAAGGCTTTCTTATCTCTTCTTGCTATTCTTTGGAACTCTGCATTCAGATGTTTATATCTTTCCTTTTCTCCTTTGCTTTTCTCTTCTCTTCTTTTCACAGCTATTTGTAAGGCCTCCCGAGACAGCCATTTTGCTTTTTTGCATTTCTTTTCCATGGGAATGATCTTGATCCCTGTCTCCTGTACACTGTCACGAACCTCATTCCATAGTTCATCAGGCACTCTATCTGTCAGGTCTAGGCCCTTAAATCTATTTCTCACTTCCACTGTATAATCATAAGGGATTTGATTTAGGTCATACGTGAATGGTCTAGTGGTTTTCCCTACTTTCTTCAATTTAAGTCTGAATTTGGCAATAAGGAGTTCATGGTCTGAGCCACAGTCAGCTCCTGGTCTTGTTTTTGTTGACTGTATAGAGCTTCTCCATCTTTGGCTGCAAAGAATATAATCAATCTGATTTCAGTGTTGACCATCTGGTGATGTCCATGTGTAGAGTCTTCTCTTGTGTTGTTGGAAGAGGGTGTTTGTTATGACCAGTGCATTTTCTTGGCAAAACTCTATTAGTTTTTGCCCTGCTTCATTCTATATTCCAAGGCCAAATTTGCCTGTTACTCCAGGTGTTTCTTGACTTCCTACTTTTGCATTCCAGTCCCCTATAATGAAAAGGCCATCTTTTTTGGGTGTTAGTTCTAAAAGGTCTTGTAGGTCTTCATAGAACCGTTCAACTTAAGCTTCTTCAGCGTTACTGGTTGGGGCATAGACTTGGATTACTGTGATATTGAATGGTTTGCCTTGGAAACGAACAGAGATCATTCTGTCGTTTTTGAGATTGCATTCATAGAACCGTTCAACTTAAGCTTCTTCAGCGTTACTGGTTGGGGCATAGACTTGGATTACTGTGATATTGAATGGTTTGCCTTGGAAACGAACAGAGATCATTCTGTCGTTTTTGAGATTGCATCCAAGTACTGCATTTCAGATTCTTTTGTTGACCATGGCTACTCCATTTCTTCTGAGGGATTCCTGCCCGCAGTAGTAGATATAATGGTCATCTGAGTTAAATTCACCCATTCCAGTCCATTTCAGTTCGCTGATTCCTAGAATGTCGACATTCACTCTTGCCATCTCTTGTTTGACCACTTCCAATTTTCCTTGATTCATGGACCTGACATTCCAGGTTCCTATGCAATATTGCTCTTTACAGCATCGGACCTTGCTTTTATCACCAGTCACATCCACAGCTGGGTATTCTTTTTGATTTGGCTCCATCCCTTCATTCTTTCTGGAGTTATTTCTCCACTGGTCTCCATCCAGATAGAAAATCAAGAAGGAAGCACAGCCCCTAAATGACACATTACACCAGATGTACTTAATTGCTATTTCTAGGCCATTCCATCCAAAAGCAGCAGAATATACTTTCTTCTCATGTGCACGTAGAACATTCTTCAGGATAGATCATATCTTGAGTCACAAATCAAGCCACATAAATTTAAGAAAATTGAACTCATATCAAGAGTCTTTTCTGATCACAATGCTGTGGGATTAGAAATAAACTATAAGAAAAAACTATAAAAAGAATACAAACACGGGGAGGATAAACAATATGCTACTAAAAAACCAATGGATCCTTGAAAAAGTCAAAGAGGAAATGAAAAAATACCTAGAGACAAATGAAAATGAAAACATGACAATCCAAAACTTATGGGATGCAGCAAAAACAGTTCTAAGAGGAAAGTTTATAGAAAGAAAATCTTACCTCAGGAAACAAGAAAATCTCAAATAAACAACCTTACACTTAACGTAGCTAGAGAAAGAAGAACAAGCAACACCCCTGTTTACTTGAAGAAAAGAAATCATAAAACTCAGAGCAGAAATAAATAAAATAGAGACAAAGAAACGATAGGAAAAATATCAGTGGAACTAAAAGCTGGTTCCTTGAAAAGATAAACAAAATTGATAAAACATTAGCTAGAGTCATCAAGAAATGAAGGGAGAGGACTCAAATCAATAAAATCAGAAATGAAACAGAAGCTACAGTGGACACCACTGAAATACAAAGGATCATAAGAGACTACTACAAGGAACTATATGCTACTAAAATGGACAACCTGGAAGAGATGGACACGTTCATAGAAAGCTACACTCTCCCGAGACTGAATTAGGAGTAAATAGGTAAAAAAAGGACAGACTAATCACGAGTACTGAGATTAAAACTGTGATTTAAAGTCTCCCAACAGAGAAATCTTGAGATTGTTGAGACCCTGGAGGGGGCCTGGCCAACCAAGTCCCAGGCTTAGCAACATTCTGAGTTTTTTACAAGACAAAACAAACAGCATTAACATAAAACCAGTCTTGAAATTTGATCACAGATTGATGAAGGTATCAGTTTGCACCCTTCCTGGGATTATAAGTGGGATCCCAGAACTGCAGTCTTTGAAGTCTCACCCACAGAGAGGACATGCTGCCTGGGACCCTTTCCAAATTGGTTCCCCAGATGTGCCATAACACATGACTTTAAATCTGGATATTGGTCAAAACCCAATTTGGTGGATCTTCTCTTTCTATTTCTCTTTTCTTTTAATGTTAGTATATTGAAAGTAAACTAAATAATTCTCTAATAAATATCTGTGTTATTTATTTGTGGGGAAAAAAAAAAAAACCTCCCAACAAACAAAAGTCCATGAATAGGTACCATCACAGAATTCTATTGTTTACAGATCACTTTTACTTCTGAAATTATTCCAAAAAACTGCAGAAGAAAAAAAACAGTCCCACACTCTTTTTATGAAGCCACCATCACCCTGATACATAAACAGGACAAAAATACAACAAAAACGACAACAACAAATTACAGGCTAATTTCACTGATGAACGTGGAGGCAAAAAAAAAACTCAATAAAATACTAGCTAACCAAATACTGCGATATATTGATAGGATCATACACCCTGATAAACTGAGATTTATCCCAGGAAAGCAAGGGCTCTTCAATATACACAAATCATTCAATGGACACACTACATTAAGACATTGAAGAATAAAAACCATGTAATCATCTTAATAGACGCAGAAAAAGTTTTTGACAAAACTCAACACCCATTTATGATAAAAACTGTCCAGAATGTGGTCATGGATGGGAACATACCTCAACCTACTAATGGACATATATGATAAATTCACAGCAAACATTCTCAATGGTGAAAAAATGATGGCATTTCCTCTAAAAAGAAGAACAAGACAAGGTAACCACATTTGCCACTTTTATTCAACGTAATTTTGAAAGTCCTAGCCATGGAAGAGGGAAGAAATAGAAATAAAAGGAACCCCAATGGGAAAGAAGATGCAAAACTGTCATAAATTATTAGGATAGTTGCTTTACAATTTTGTGTTATTCTTCCCAGTTCTTCCTCCACTGAGTCCCCAAGTCTGTTCTGTACGTCTGTGTCTCTATTGTTGCCTTGCAAATAGGCTTATCAGTATCGTTGTTTTAGATCTCATATATATGCGTTAATATATGATTTTTGTTATTCTCTTTCTTACTTCACTCTGTATAATAGGCTCTAGGTACATTCACCTCATTAGAACTGACTCAAAAGTGTTCCTTTCTATGGCTGAGTAGTATTCTGCTCACATATGTACCCAGCTTCTTCATCCATTCATCTGTGGGTGGACATCTAGGTTGCTTATATGTCTTAGGTATTATAAATGGTGCTGCAATGAATGGTACAAAAAGTACATGTGTCTTTTTGAATGAAATACAATGAAGTCTCTGTGGAATGAAGTACAATGCAAAACCACCTTGCTGACAGTCGGATCTTCAGGTCTGTGGTGCTCTCCCAATTGCAATCGGTAGAATAAAGTCAGTGTCTTTACTAGTTTGCTTTTACTCTTTCCCAGTGTCTTACTGGTATCAATTGGTAGGAAAAAAATCACAAAGAATTAATCTCAAAAATATACAAACAGCTCATGCAGCTCAATAACAAAACAATAAATGGCCCAATCAAAAAATGGGCCAAAGAACTTAATGGATATTTGTCCAAAGAAGACATACAGATACCTAACAAACACATGAAAAGATGCTCAACATCACTCATTATCAGAGAAATGCAAATCAAAACCACAATGAGGTGTCATCTCATGCTGGTCAGAATGGCTGCTCTCAGAAAGTCTACAAACAATAAATGCTGGAGAGTGTGTGGAGTAAAGGGAACCTTCTTACACTGTTGGTGGGAATGCAAACTAGTACAGCCACTATGGAGAACAGTTTGGAGATTCCTTAAGAAACTGGAAATAAAACTGTCATACGACCCAGCAATCCCACTGCTGGGCATACACACTGAGGAAACCAGAATTGAAAGAGACACGTGAACCCCAGTATTCATCGCAGCACTGTTTACAATAGCTAGAATATGGAAGCAACCTAGATGTCCTCTGGCAGATGAATGGATAAGAAAGCTGTGTTACATATACACAATGGAGTATTAATCAGCTATTAAAAAGAATGCATTTGAATCAGTTCTAATTAGGTGGATGAAACTGGAGCCTTTTATACAGAGTGAAGTAAGTCAGAGAGAAAACCACCAATACAGTATATTAACCTACATACATGGAATTTTAAAAAATGGTAATGACAACCCTATATGCGAGACACCAAAAGACACACAGATAAAGAACAGGCTTTTGGACTCTGTGGGAGAAGGCAAAGGTGGGATGATCTTAAGGAACAGCATTGAAACATTTATATTACCATATGTAAAATAGATGACCAGTGCAAGTTCCATGCATGAAACAGGGCACTCAAAGCCAGTGAACTGGGACAACCCAGAGGGATGGGATGGGAGGGAGGTAGGAGAGGGTTCGGGATGGGGGACACATGTACACCCGTGGCTGATTCATGTGAATATGTGGCAAAACCCACCATAATACTGAATACTGTAAAGTAATTAGCCTCCAATTAAAATCAATTAATTTTTTTTTAAAATTTCAAGTAACACCAGCTGCTCCTCACACAGACAGATGACAACAGAAAGTACCAGACAATCAGGGAGAAGCCCCCGACCTCCAACCCCAAGAGCCGACCATCACCAGGTGTCATCTGTGAGGGCATCTCCAGTACTCGACAACTCTTCTTGTGACTCCGGATGTGATTGTCCCTCCTAGCCTCCAAGCTGCTGGGAGAGGCCCTTGGGGCACACGGTTGAGAGGGCCCGGCACTACCTTCTCACCTCCGAATCATCCCCGCCCTGCTGCCACCATCACCGGGGACAACCTACTTTTCTTCAGGCCACTCCGGGGTCCCTCTCAATCCACCACAACCAAGGGAATACTCAGGAAGGTCCTTCTATGAGGAGGGGAGGGGTAAATGTCCCATCTTTGTGCTGTCAAAGCCAGGCCCACAGACTCCTCCCCTGTGAAGGGCAGGTAGCCGCTACAGGACCCTGGACGACTCCTCCTCTCGCTGGTCTTTACCCTTCTCTTCCACACACACTGAGAATGGGAGGCCGACCCACCACTCCAGGCTCCTCGACTGGCCTGAGGATGGGAAGCACTGCATTGGCATTCCGCTAGTGAGAACCTGATCCTGAGAAAGAACGTGTGAGAGCAAGGGATAGAGAGAGGCACAGACACGCAGACAGAGGGAGACATCTATCGCTCTAGGACCGACCAGGTGTGCGTTAGTGCCACAGGACCACAATCCTCTTCAGTCAAGTGGGATCCCAGCTCTCTCAGAACTGTTGTTTTCCACAAACACCCCCACCTCTTCAGGATCAGATGGCGGTTGAACAGTCTGTATATGACTTATTTCTCTTTCTCTCGATGGGGATTGATGCTCTTAAGCTGATACTGAATCTTCCTATGGACATTGGTCGATCCAGAATAATTGGGCTCAAGTTGGTGTTCACCAGGTTCAGAAGTAGGCTCTTTCCTTGGCATCACCTCCCTCTCCACCTCATGCCCCACTTCACAACATGAGAAAATATAATGAAGTAGTTTCAGGGAAAATGCGTTTCCTGTATTGAAATCATCGCAGGTGTTTTTTCTCAAGAGTGTGTGAGTTAGGCACTGATGTGACATAGGAATAAGTACATACTTTTAATAGGCTCCTTGAGTCCTGCCTTGGTGTGCAATGCTTTTGAAAACTTTTATCTCCTGAATCGCCCAGCAGCAGTGTATAGTAATTTTGAAAGGAAGGTATCTTTCATTGTCTGGATTCCTGGAGTACAGCTGATCCTGGACAGTAGACCTGTGCGGTGGTCAGAAATTTGGATATATGATTAGTTAGGGGTTTCCATTTATATTTCAATTGTTCATTAGTCTCTAAGTCATGTCCCATTCTTTTGCGGCCCCATGGACTGTACCCACCAGGCTTTTCTGTCCATGGGATTTCCCAGGACAGAATACTGGAGTGGGTTGCCATTTCCTTTTTCAGGGGATCTTCATGACCCAGGGATCAAACCCCAGTCTCCTGCATTAGCAGGTGAATTCTTTACCACTGAGCCACCATGGAAGCCCTTGTATTTCCAATATCATTGCCTTATATTTGACCTACCTCTGTTGGGTGTATTACATATGTCTGTGCCTGTGTGTTAGGCTTGCGTCACATGTTTTTTTTTGTCCACAGCAGTAAAGTGAAGTGGCTTGCTTTGCTTAAGTCTCTCAGGGTATCAGAAACAGAGAAAATGCATAAAGAGAAAGGGTTTCCTTAACTTAAGGAAAAGAATTTCCACAACTCCCTATGAAAGGGGTTTAGTCTCCTGACTAGAACCTATTAATATTCAATGAAATCTTTTGTGACTGCTCATTATAGGAAAGCAATGGTTCTACTGTTTTTACTTGAATATTGGCTACATTTAAAATTATGCTTGAGACTGTGTGAAATAGATAAGTAAAACTACAGATCCCAGTGATCCATTTGCTTTACCCTGCATATGGGTGCAGTACAAGCTCAGTGTAAACCATCAGATTGGGTGAGTACAATGTGCCCTGCAAGGAAATATTTTTTATAAAGTAGACAGACTGGATGTGCTAACAGGAAATCTATACTTTGCTCAGCAGATTATTTATCTAATAAAAGATGACGTAGAGCCAAGGGAATGTATAAGGTGGTGATTGTGAGTGAAAATAGGTAACGACATTGAGAGAGAGAGTGGTGTAATGAATAGTGCAGAGACCTTCACATTTTAACAGATGTACATGAAAGATGGTTAGGACCACTACCAAGCAGTGTGACCTTGAGTAAGATGGTCACCATCTCTGATCCTTGGTTCCCTTGCCGGCAAACGGGGACAATAATATTATATATTATCCCACCCCCAGGCAAAGCCATTCTTCACGGCCTGATCCCAGCCTCCACTGGCTCCTGTGGTCAAGGCTCTCATCACACTTGTTTCACCATGGTCTTCAGACTGGCTTCCTGCCCACCCCACCATGAGCTCCTTGAGGACCTTTTAACCACAGGGGCTCAGAACACGTTTACCATCTTATGAGTGATGATAAGGTGAGGTACACAGAGCAGTGCAGCTGCTGTTATGCTGTCAATTCGTTGCAAACAACACATAGGAAACGAGTGGCTGGAGCAAACCTCTCCACTCAGGTTTCTGTTGCTTCAGGGCCGTTTGTGTTTTTATCCCCACATCGTCCAGAAGCTTATTGTACGAGAGAAACACCCTCCTTTCCCCTTCCTAGTGCATAGTAATTATAGCAGCCATTTCTCAACTGAATTGTCAGTGAGTGAACCCTGAAAGTCCTCAGCTCAAATTTTGGTTCCTTCGAGTGGGTGAGGGGAATCTTGTCGTCTCTCCCCACTCTGACAGGAGTGTCTAATGTCCGTCTCCCTTTATTCTGATATAATAAGGGCTTCCCCTTTATTCTGTATCTTGGACACTCCTTTACCTCCTGAGACTGAGGTCTGTCCTAGGCTATGGCTGCTTTCAGCACTGTGCTGAGGGCACTGTGCTGAGGTAGACGCTGGGGGGATACTTGTTGGTTGAATAGAGCTCAGAGAGCCAGGCTACTTTATTTCACGGGTGATAAGTGTAACCTCCACGCAGGCTGCCATCAGCAGGATGGACGGTTTGAACCTGCTGATCAGTGTCCTTGGGCAAGTCCATAGGCTTTCTGTCACCCTGCTCTCCCCTCTTCCTCTTGCTGCCATAGCTTCTTCTACTCCGTACTTTCCCCGTGCCCTCCTTTGTGCTCCCTCTGCTCTCCGTGTACATGTACACCGTGCCAGAGACCACCCTGTCTCCCGGCTTCATGTTGTGTGATTGTCAGTTCCCTTTCTAATTAGACCGCTTTGAGGAGTTTTCTCTTTGCTCACAGTCCATGGTACATGTACACCGTGCCAGAGACCACCCTGTCTCCCGGCTTCATGTTGTGTGATTGTCAGTTCCCTTTCTAATTAGACCGCTTTGAGGAGTTTTCTCTTTGCTCAGAGTCCATGGTGGACACCCCAATACAGTCAGCATCATGGGTCTCCTTTTATTCTTTTTACTTTGCTTTACCCTTTCCCCCAACTTTTTTTTTCCTTTTTTGAGGAATCAATATGGTATTGTGAGTAAGGACACTAGCTCTGATTCAGATAACCTTCCTTTCCACCTAGTTCTGCCACTTGTTATCACATCATCTTGAGAAATTAAACTGGCCCACTGTGCCATACGAGGCTCGCCTGAAAATGGGTGAATTATTCTTAATAACGACATGAACTGAGCAGGTGGGTTTTGTGTTGAATGAGGTTCGTAGAAATGTGTTGCATGTTCCCTGTTGTAACAAATACTGAGCTGCAGCGGGGCAGGTTGCAGGTCAGGCCTTACCCTCAAGCTTCACGAAGCACTTCAAGCTCACATTTTACATCTGTGTCCAGCCCTAGAGGCTCCTTCCTTCTCAGCCACAGTTCTCGAGCTTTTCCCTCACAGCTAGACGAACCCTCACCAGGAGGCTGGCTTTTCTGTTACACCTCTCCCACCTGGAAACCACTCACAGACTTCATCTCTGTTGTGTGCATCATTCTCTTCCTGGTAATTTTGTCTTCAGATGGATTGAGGCTCCTCCTATTGCAAGGGGATGCCCATAACTAATAACAAGGGTGTGATGTTTCCCTGCTCCCCCATGGCATGGAAACTCTCTGGGACCTGTGCCCAAACTCCTCTCCCCATGTCGTCTCCCTCCATCCCACAGTTCACAGTTTACACTCAAGCTGGGTTCCAGTACAGGCCCTACCACTCTGCAGGCCCAGGCACTCTGCTTCAGCCTCAAATTCCTTATCTGTAAAGTGGCAATAACTCTACCTGTTGGTGAGGTTTATTGGGAGACCTAGTGGGGATAACAGATGTAAAACACCTAGCGCCCATGACCTGGCAGGTGGAAGGCACTAAATAAACGGCTGTGTCCTCTATGAGCTCCTGTAATGCACAGCATCTGGTGTGGGATAATACTGTGACTCAGTCGATGTCTTTGGACTGAAGGGTCTAGCCTGTGCAAGGGGCAAAACAAAAATGAAATTGTGGAATAATAAGAAAGAAAGAAATGAAACCTATGTCCACACAAATACTTGTCCTTACTTACATGTCTTTCACAGCAGCACTGTCTGTAATCTCCAAATAGTGGAGCAGCCTAAAAGTCTGTCAGCTGGAGAGTGGTAAACAGAGTATTCTGCAGCCATTCAGTGGAACAGCATAGATGGATGAAAAGTGATGAACTTCTGCTTTCTGCTGCCACATGGGTGAGCCTCCAAAGCATTATGCTCAGTGAAAGAACCCAGACACAAAAGGCCACTTCCTGCAAGAGTCCGTTGATATGAAATGCCCAGAAAGGGCAAATCTACAGAGACAGAAAGTAGATGAGAGGATGCCTGGGCCTGCAGGTCCTGTTGGGGATCGACTGCTGATGGGTACATGGACGCTTTTTGTGGTGCTGGCAGTGTTCCACAACTGCACTGTGGTGGTGGTTGCACCACTGTGTGAAGTTACTAAAAGTCACTGCCCTGGAAGTGATGGGTGTGATTTGTGGTGTGTAACTATACCTCAGTAAAGCAGTTTAGAAAGGTAATGCAGATGTCCAAGTGAGACATGTGGGAAAAGATATGCCATTGCTTTTTTGTCAATGAGGAGCCCCTGCTCCTTCCACGTTCTGGGTCCAGCCTCCTCCACATGTGCTAGATGCTCCCTCCAGAGACAGTCGCTGTGCACGTCAGGACGGAATCCCCAGTGAGCACACACGTCTAGTGTGTCTCTGTGTTTATGCACAGGCGCCCATTGTGTGACCACAAGTCGGTGGCTCTGGACAGACTCCCAGAACCCACCCTGTGTCTGAAATTCTACTTAGTTGTTTTCCCATTCTTCTCAAATCACGTGGACCCAGCTTCCATTTCCCAGATTCAGTAACAGATCTCAGGCCTTAGCTCCAACCTCTGGTCACAGGAATACCTGTAGCCTGGTGTGAGGACCACTGCCTGAGTTCAGCAACCCAGGAGGGATGCTCAGCCAAGCAGTAACCAAGACAACAGAACTCCATCCATCCTCCTTCTGCCGCCAGGACTGAGGTGCGTTCCCTCCCGTCCATCTGCCAGAGTGTCTGGTAAAGAAGGGGACTTGGGGGCATAACACACCACTGAGTCATTGAAATTGTTCTAAATATGGCTGTGAATAAATATGTCAAAATCCCTCTCAGAAGGGAAGACATGTAATTACAAATTTTTTGAAATTTCATTAGTAGCAAACATGGCTCTTCATTTCAGGAATCTGTTCAAAACCAGGACAGGTGATGCATCATGCGATTGTGCTTCTCAATCTTAACTGTGCATCAAATCTCCCCTGGAGAGGCTTTAGAAGAGTTGATGCTGGCAGGACAGCCTCAGAGAGTCTGAAGTAGTAGGTCTGGAATGCGGCCCTGGCCTGAGCATTATCTGAAAAAGTTCTCTTATGAAAGCCAAGACTGCAGCTGTCGAAACAAAACCCATTCTTACAGGAAGAAATCCAACATCGAAAACTTGCAACTCCTCACTACAAGCAAAGCAGGCGTTCATCATGACCCGCTATACTTGACAGCTCTCTTAGGCTGAGGAAAGGGACAACTTGCCCAAATTAATACTAGTTTGAAAACTGACCCTGTGCTTGCTCTGCTGCATGTTCCTGAATCCAAAGTTTTACAGTTAAAACCCTGCTGTTGTTAGTGAAACTCAGTACGTTTTAGCTCTTGTCAGGATCCCTTGTGCCTAGTTAGTTGAATACATTTCTAAAACACTGTGGAGATAACTTCATTAGACAGATCAGAATAGTGCATCAAACATTAAAGATGGCTGAGAATTGTAGCTGCTGATGTTGATGTAGAAGGATTGGCTGTCAGTGTACCTGCTGCCTGTGCTCACCTGCCGTTTTAAACTGTTTGCTGTGTTATCAAATTAACTCCCATGCTCAGATGAAGACCAAATAAGAACAGGATGTTTACTGGGAAAAATACAGTTAAGGAATCCCTTGTTTGATGCACACCCTTGAAGACTCACCTCTTGAAATGTTCTAATTTAGGGATCTCTTCTGGATATTCTTTGGCATGTTCCCCAATGACGGGCTTACACTGCTGTGCCCTGACTCACCATCCTGTTAAAGACAGGGCTTTCAACCACTCAGGTGTATTACAGTGGCCAGGTTCTCTCAGACATCCAAAAGAGGGTGATGACCTGTGCTTAGGACACCTTCAGAGCGTGTCTGTAGGAACAGGGCCTCTGAGAGGAATGGATCCCCACCTGCGGCAACAGGAAGATGTCCGGTCAGCCTTTTCCATAGCAGCTCCAGGGGAGTCGTGGCTCGGTGAAGATCATATCCAGCAGCATGCCCTGGATTGTGGTTTAAGGAACTGGGTGGATGGCGGTGCCCATCCATGAGACACCCCAGGGAACACTGGCCTGGGGCTACTAGCAGGTCTGCAGTGCTTATGGGACATCTGAGTGCAGATGGCCCATACGTCTCAGCCTGTGGGGGAAGTGGGGCCCAGTTGAGTCATTTTAGGTAGATCTGGTGATAGGGAAAGCCATCAGCATACATACATACATACAGGATACAGATGAAAACAAGTCAGATGGGTAAAAGCTCTGGGGGGTGACGTGGTCACCCAAGGATCGTGTATAGAATGGAAGAGCACAGGGCACAGGTTCGAAACCAGACGAAAGCAAAATCAATATTTAGGAGGGGATCAAAGTAAATGGGGGAGAAGGCAATGGCACCCCACTCCAGTACTCTTGCCTGGAAAATCCCATGGACGGAGGAGCCTGGTACACTGCAGTCCATGGGGTCGCTACGAGTCAGACATGACTGAGCGACTTCACTTTCACTTTTCATTTTCATGCATTGGAGAAGGAAATGGCAACCCACTCCCATGTTCTTGCCCGGAGAATCCCAGGGACAGGGGAGCCTGGTGGGCTGCTGTCTATGGGGTCGCACAGAGTCGGACACGACTGAAGTGACTTTAGCAGCAGTAGCAGCAGCAAAGTAAATGGACAATAAGGAGACTTCGAAGTAATGAACTGAGAGGGAGGAGGAAAACCAGTATGGTTTCTGTCACAGACCCTGACCAAAGAAAGTGTTTTTGAAGACGGAATGTGTCTGTGGCCAATATAGCACAGGGTACTACGGTTTGGCCCATGGAGCTCTTGGGATACATTAACAAGGGGATGTTCTGTGGATGGGCACTCAGAGGAGGAAACAAGAGGTAACCAGATAAGGATGCTCCTGGAGTCTATGTCTTCAAGAAGCCTGGCTTGAAAGGAATGAAAGACTCAGGGTATTGGAAGTAGAGTCCTGTGTGCTTGCAGGGTATGCTATTTTCTATTCCCCAAACCAAAGAGACCGGGACGCCAGTTCCAAAAGAATCGTCAGGACTGTTGACTAGAAGACAGAGTGGAAAATTGGAATGATCTTCACAGGTGAGTATTCATGTTGAGGAGAAGGGAGTGTGGTATTTTCAAAGCAGCAGTGGAGTTCCAGGAAGACCTCCTTCCTCTCCCTCTGGGCCCCACTCTGCCTCTACGATCCATGGTCACAGGAAGAGCCAGGATGGTGGTGGGGGGCATGGGTTGCTGAGATCACAGTCTCAATGTATGCTCCTCAGACTCCATGGACACTTTAGTGTATTTGTTCTCCCTGGATGATCTGATCTTCCTCATGAGTGTTCACCCTTCATACTGGATAGTAACGGGAAAACCCCCACTGAAGTTGCTTCTGACTTGGAAAGTGTGGTTGCATGCAACCAACTGAATATCAACAGATAAAAATACTCAGTCTATTCTGGTGAAAATGCTCTCTAATTCTTTCAGCGAAGGAGCAAGGGTATATGTCACAAGGCTCGCAGTCATGTGGGAGAAGGAGTCTATAACACGGCATACGTTTGTTCCTCACAGAGGCCTCAGTGTTCCCTGAGGGAAAAATGACTGTCCTCTCCTGGCTCCAGCTGTTGATGCTGACCTGTACTACCCATGGGTGGGGGTGGTGAAACTTGCATTTTTGTCTCCCTCCTCTTGCTGTGCACCCAGTGCTCCCTGGCTGACTGAGCCTCAGCCACCCTGCTGGCATCTGCAGACCCCTCTAAATCTGGGACTGATCGTCCACCCATCCCTGAGCAGGGATGTCCACACCTCAGCTTCAGCCGCAAGGTCCCCTAGCCCATTGCCTGCTTAGTCTTCGTCTGGATTCAGTCCCTTTCCACATATCTCCCTAAGGTGATGCAGATCCCTCCCTTGGATCTCACCTGCAGCAAAGCAGGAACCAAGATGAGCTCCAGAAAATGAAATTCCTAAACTGCAGCCACCCTTCTGCCCAAAGACTCCGTTGGGTCATTGTACAGTGTGGCCCTGGAGTCCCAGGTGTGAATAGGTTGGAATCCTCCTGTCCCTGGTGTTCATTTCTTGTCACACCTCCCTTGTCTGAGCTCTCTCACCTCTGCCTGCCACCTGCCTCTGTGGGCCATTCCCCACTGTGACTGGGACGCTCTTTCCTTTGCCTTCTCTTTCATTTGACCCAGGACTTCCCATAAAATACCCAGGTCAAAGGGGGCATAGTGTAGAATGTGTACCTTGTGGAGTTCAGTTAGGGTACTTTCGTATCACATAAGCCCCACGCCCCTGAAATATAAAAACAGGGATAAAGAACACAAGAGTCAAATATGCCAAAGGTGCCTGAGTAGTTGGCTTAGATGAGCACTGAAGAGGATCTGTGGGATCAGGAAGTATGGATATTAACGATGGCCATGATGAGACCAGTTACAGTGGAATGACTGGGACAAAAGCTCCACGGAAGTGGGCTGAGGAGAGAATATCTCAGCAGAATTTGAAGCAGTTTTGCTTTGAAGGGCAACCGGTAATGTGGCAGTAGCTGCAGAATAGGGTGGTGGAAGACGGTGGGTTTCCCCCTGTGCTGTGGAATGCTCAGATGTAGAGGGAGCAGGTGCTGGTTCAGGACTGAGGAGTGATAACTGCAGGTGCAAAGTCCCTGGGAAGGTGCAAGGCATGGGATCCTGAGCAGAGGTGAGGGGCTGGGTGTAGTCAGGAGCACACGTCCAGAGGGGCAGCTGACTGCCAGGGCAGAAACATGGAGTTTGGGACTGGAAAACTTGAGAAATCCCACGAGATTGCTTCTTCCTTTTACACGAAATTATTGGCCTGTGGGGTTGGTGGTCATTAGGATGGAGAAAGGTTTCTTCTCCAGGAATTATTGCCGGGTGGGGCTGGTGGTCATCAGGATGGAGGAACGTTACTACTGTGTAGTGTAGTAGTGTAGGTAGGTGAGAGTGAAAATGAACAGCAGTTCTACTCTGGCCACGGATTTAAGATAAAACACTTCTGTAAAGTTGTAAAGTTTGCTCCTCAATGCTCCGGTGCTCAGACACAGGCAGGACGTGGGTAGGCAGGAGGGTGCAAGGAGCACAAGAGGTGTGTTTGCAGAGGACAGCTTACAGCCCTGGCTCAGCCGATCCAGGAGGGGCCTGGCAGGTAGTGTTGAAGGACGTGTGGTAGGTGAGGTGGAGGTTTCCAGGAGGTTCTGGTATCAGTGCATTGGCACTAGAGTGAAGGAGCTGGAGGACAGGACATCATGTTGAGGGTGATGAGAGGGAGGAAGGATAGAAACAGGACACCATGAGGGGCGCGGTCTTTGCTGATGCCCAGGGCGCGACCGTGGGCAGGGGGATGCTCAGGTGGGGAGGAGGGGAACATCGAAGAGGACGGAGAGTCTCCAGGATGACCGGGTGAGCCTCGTGGGCACTGAGGACGGATCAGAAGAGTGAGGACTGAGAGAACAGTGAGTGTACCAAGGGAGGAACGCGTTCACAGGCCTGGGCTGGGCGGGAGGAGAAATATAGGGGACTTGTACCGGTCTCGCACTTTGGGGGCTTCGGCAGAGGGCGACAGGACCCGGACATGCCCGGTCAGCTTCCTCAGTGAAAGAAGACTTTGAAACAGGGTCCAGGATAAAACTCCCAACCGACCCAGGCCAGGAGACTGGCGCGGGTCTCACTGGGTTCCTGCGCGCAGGCCCAGAATCAGCCAATCGGAGCGCAGCCCCGCCCTCCAAGTTCCGGATTTCCCGGATTCCATTACTTCCTGCCCGTGTTGCCTTGGTTACGCGGGCCGCTGGAGAGGAGCCCGGGGTCCACGGGTGGTTTGGCCCAGCCCCTTCGAGAGGGTCCCTTCCTTTCTCTGGTACTCATGGGCATTCTCCTTAACTGCCACATCCACGCTGTGCCGTCCTCTGCGCAAAAACCCAACAGAAACGATGGATTTTCTTCCGGGCTTGTGCGTTTTGGTTTCTGTGATCTGCAGGTGGCACTGTTGCTCCAAGATTCGCCATCTCGTTTCTCCCCCGCCCTTCGCAGTTGAAAAAAAACGCCACGAAGCCTTTTACCACAAGAAGCTGAGGATAGTTTTCTCTGCTTGTGCCGGTTGGCTGGTTCAAACTGCATCTGAGCCCTTAAGAGAGTCCTTTGTGAAAACTTTGAACAAACCAATGGACACTTAAAATTACAATAAAATAATATAAGCTGATATATTGAATAATGGAGGGAATGAGCTCCCTTGTCTTGCTTCTGATCCTGGAGGAAATGCTGTATTTAAAGAGAACTTTATTATGACAGTGAGTTTTGACTTGAAAATGTTTATGTGAAAGGAAATGAAAGTTGCTCAGTCCTGTCAGATTCTTTAAGATCCCTTGGACTGTGTAGGCTGCCAGGCTCCTCTGCGCATGGGATTCTCCATTCAAGAATATTGGAGTGGGTTGCCATTTCCTTCTGCAGCGGATCTTCCTCACCCAGGGACCGAACCTGGGCCTCCTGCATTGCAGGCTGACTCCTTACCATCCGAGCCAGCTACAATAATAACATGACAGGGACAAGGGCCAAGCTAAGATCCTGCTGGCTAGATGCTGGACACCACCCAGAAAACAGGTGGTATTATTACCCTCATTTTTGCCTTTGAGAACTGTGGCACACAGAGGAAGAGTCAGCTGTCCAGGTTCCCTGGGTTCCTCCAAGAGTGTCCCTCCGTTCAGGTCTCAAGTCTGTCAGATTGTATATTGCACACTGGTTTGCAGGATGCTTTCCTATCCCCAGTAGAAGAATGAGATAAAATAACGGGAATGAGGGTAAAGTGAAAGTGTTGGTTGCTCAGCCGTGTCTGACTCTTTGAGACCACCTGGGCTGTAGCCCACCAAGCTTCTCTGTCCATGGGGATTTTCCAAGAGAGAATGTTGGAGTTGGTTGCCATTCCCTTCTCCAGCGGATCTTCCCGACCCAGGGATTGACCCTGGGTCTCACAGGGATTGCACTAACGTCTCCCGCAGATTCTTTACCATTTGAGCCTCCAGGGAAGTCCAAATGAATGCAAAATAGCCTGCGAAACTTTTAAAAATGTATAATAACATAGTTATAAGAATAAGATGCTAAATGAAAAGGGAGGGTGCCGCATAGAAAACGATTCATCCACTGTATCAGTATCATGCTGCTGCTGCTGCTAAGTTGCTTCAGTCCTGTCCGACTCTATGCGACCCCATAGAGGGCAGCCCACCAGGCTCCCCTGTCCCTGGGATTCTCCAGGCAAGAACACTGGACTGGGTTGCCATTTCCTTCTCCTATGCATGAAAGTGAAAAGTGAAAGTAACGTCGCTCAGTCGTGTCCGACTCGTAGGGACCCCATGGACTGCAGCCTACCAGGCTCCTCTGTCCATGGGATTTTCCAGGCAAGAGTACTGGAGTGGGGTGCCATTGCCTTCTCCCTCAGTATCATGACACAACACAATGATAAAGTAAAGCACCTGGAACAAACCACGTACTTTTCATTTGGTCTACAGATTTATATTGCGAACAGACTGCTGGTCATTTCTTGGTTGATAATGCAAATACTAGTGTGAGGAAAAACACAGCAAAAGATACAGCACCTGTCCTTAGACAGTTCTATTATATTTCCCATTCAGGTAGGGGATCAGAGATGAGAAATATAGCTCTGGGGAGTACTTGAGAGCACAGATAGACAGCAGAATTCATTTTCACTTCTGAAGAATCTCATGGGCACTTGCTGGGTACACAACATTGGGCTCTGAGTGTGGGGAGGAAAAGTAGATTTCATCACTCATGTCTCCTGTAATGAAAAGGGAAGCTATTTGTTATTAGTGGAAAGATGTTTGTGAATCATAGCTATGGCAAAGGTTTTATATTCAGAATACATAAGAAATTTTAAAATTGCAAAGGACAAAATGGAGTGAAGGAGGACAGATGCTTGTGCCAGGGATTCAGGTGTGGAAGGAGAAACCAGAAGGAGGCAGCACCTGGACATTTTCAGGATGCTGGACTTGGCCTGTTCCTGGTTCTGGTGGTGATCACTGGAATTCGCCATGTGTCAGAGCTCAGAGAGCTTCACACCCAAAGACAAGCAAGCCAGGACTTCCCTGGTGGTCCAGTGATTAAGAATCACCCCGCCTTATAAAATTAATACACAGAAATCCCTTGCATTCCTATACAGTAACAATGAAAAATCAGAAAGAGAAATTAAGGAAACAATCCCATTTACCATTGCAACAAAAACAATAAAATACTTAGGACTAAATTTACCTGAAGAAACAAAAGTCCTGTATACAGAAATCTGTTTAAAAAAAACTGATGAAAGAAATCAAAGATAACACAAATAGATGAAGAAATGTACAATATTCTTGGATTAAAGAATCAATACAGTGAAAATGACTCTACTACCAAAAGCAGTCTATAGATTCGTCACAATCCCGAACAACCAATGGTATTTTTCACAGAAGTAGAAGAAATAATTTCACAGTTTGTATGGAAATACCAAAGACCCCAAATTCCCAAAGCAATTTTGAGGGAGAAGAATGAAACTGCAGGAATCAACCTTCTTGACTCAGATTATACTACAAAGCCAGAGTCATCAAGATGGTATGGTACTGGCACAAAGACAGAAATCTAGATCAATGAAACAAAACAGAAAGTTCAATGATAAATCCCTGCACCTATGAACACCTTATCTTTGACAAAGGAGGCACAAATATACAATAGACAAAACACAGTCTCTTCAACCCGTGGTGCTGGGAAAACTGCTCAACTACGTATAACAGAATGAAACTGGAACACTTTCCAACACCATATGCAAAAATAAACTCAAAATGGATTTAAGACCTAAGTGTAAGACCAGAAACCACAAAACTCTTAAGAGGAAAATAGGCAGAACACCCTGTGACATAAATCACAGCAAAATCCTCTAGGATCCAGCTCCCAGAGTAATGAAAATAAAAACAAAAATAAACAAATGGGACCTAATTAAACTTAAAAGCTTTTGAACAACGAAGGAAACTATACACAAGGTGAAAAGACAGTGCTCAGAACAGGAGAAAATAAGAGCAAATGAAACAACTGACAAAGAATGAATCTCCAAAATTTACAAGCAGCTCATGTGGCTCAATACCAAAAAAAATGAACAACACAATAAAAAGTAGGCAAGTGACCTAAGCAGACATTTCTCCAAAGACATACAGATGGCTAATAAACACATGAAAAGATGCTCAGTATCACAGATTATTAGAAAAATGCAAATCAAAACCACAATGAGGTATCATCTCACACAGGTCAGAATGGCCATCATCAAAATGTCTACAAACCATAATGCTGGAGAAGGTAGGGAGAAAAGGGAACCTTCTTCCACGGTTGGTGGGAATGCAAACTGGTATAGCCACTATGGAGAACCGTGTGCAGATTCCTTAAAAAACTGGCTATAGAACTGCTCTACGATACCCACTGCTGGGCATACACCTCGAGGAAACCAGATTTGAAGACACACATGTACCCCTATGTTCACCGCAGCACTATTTACAGTAGTTAGGACATTGAAGCAACCTAGATGTCTATGAGCAGATGAATAGATAAGGACGTAGTGGTATATATACACAATGGAATATTACTCTGCTATTAAAAAGGAATACATTTGAATCAGTGCAAATGAGGTGGATGAACCTGGATCCTGTTATACAGAGAGAAGTAAGTCAGAAACAGAAAGACAAATATATATGGAATGCATGCATATGGAATTTAGAAAGGCAGTAGCAACAATTCTACATGCAGGGTAGCAAAGAAGACAGAGACCTATACAACAGACTTTTCAACTCGGTGGGGAAAGAGGAGGGTGGGGTGATTTGAGTGAATAGCATTGAAACATATACATTACCATATGTAAAACATGACCAGCACAAGTTCAATGCATGAAGAAGGGCACCCAAAGCTGGTGCTCTGGGACAACCCAGAGAGATAGAGTAGGGAGGGAGGTGGGACCCCCAGTTCAGGAATGGGGGGACACATATATAACTGTGGCCAATTCATGTTGATATATGGTAAAAAAAAAAAAAAAACCCATCAGAATATTGTAAAGAATTATTCTCCAATTAAAATAAATTAATGATTAAAAAAAAAGAAGAATCCACCTGCCAATGAAATGGGCAGGCGTTCAGTCCCTGGTCCAGGCAGTTTCCACGTGCCACAGAGCAGCTAAGACTGTGTGTCACAACTCCTGAACCTGCCTTCTCCAACTACTGGAGCCACGAGCCTAGAGCTCACGTTCCGCAACAAGAGCAGTCTCTGCAATGAGAAGCCCGCGCACCACCACTAGAGAGTAGTGCTCCTTCTCCACAGCTAGAGAAAGCCCTCGTGCAGCAACAAAGACTCAGTGCAGCCACAATAAAGAAATAAATAAGAAAACCAGGCCAATCTTACGGTATGTTAATTTGAAAAACCCAGTGGTACATACTGAAGTAGGTGCATCTCTATAGTCTTTGAATAATCATATCTTGGGTGAAGCTAACAAAATTTACATCTATGTTATGTTAAAACTAGGCTATGTTAAAGCTTCATATGAAGTTGCATTGCTTCAGTCGTGTCCGACTCTCTGTGACCCCATAGACGGCAGCCCACCAGGCTCCCCCGTCCCTGGGATTCTCCAGCCAGGAACACTGGAGTGGGTTGCCATTTCCTCCTCCAATGCATGAAAGTGAAAAGTGAAAATGAAGTCGCTCAGTCTAGGCTATGTTAAAACTTTAGATCGGCTTCCCAGGCACTGCTCTTTTCTAGAGAGCTACTTTTCTCAGAGAACTTACTTCGAAACTTTAGTAACCAGAACTGTCGAGTACATCTAGGAGACACTGTTGTCACATAAGCCCCACGCCCCTGAACTATATTAAAGAGGGATAAAGAACACAAGAGTCAAATATGCCAAAGGTGCCTGAGATGTTGGCTAAGATGAGCAGTGAAGAGTGTCTGTGGGATCAGGAAGTATGGATATTAATGATGGCCATGACGAGGCCAGTTACAGGGGAGTGACTGGGACAAAAGCTCCACGGAAGGGGGCTGAGGAGAGAATATCTCAGCAGAATTTGAAGCAGTTTTGCTTTGAAGGGCAACCGGTAATGTGCCAGTAGCTGCAGAATAGGGTGGTGGAAGACGGTGGGTTTCCCTCTGTGCTGTGGAATGCTCCGATGTAGAGGGAGCAAGTGCTGGTTCAGGAGAGAGGAATGATAACTGCAGGTGCAAAGTCCCTGAGAAGGTTCAAGGCATGGGATCCTGGGCAGAGGTGAGGGGCTGGGTGCAGTCAGGAGCAGGCGTGGAGAGAGGCAGCAGAGTGCCAGGGCAGAAGCATGCAGATCGGGACTGGGAAACTTGAGAAATCCCACGGGGTTGCTTCCGTATTCTCCACGAATTATTAGTGGGTGGGGCTGGTGGTCGTTAGCATGGAAGAAGGTTACTAGTGTGTACTGTAGGAGTGTAGCTAGGTGACCATGAAACTGAACAGCGGTCTACTCCCGCCATGGATTCAAGATAAAACACTTCTGTAAAGTTTTCTCCTCGATGCTCAGGTGCTCAGACACAGGCAGGGAGTGGGCAGGCAGGAGGGTGCAAGGAGCCCAACAGGTGTGTTTGTCGGGGAGAGGTGTGTTTGCGGGGGAAAGCTTCCAGCCCTGGCTCAGCCGATCCAGGAGGGGCCTGGTGCATGCTGGGAAAGGACGCGTGGCCGGTGAGCTGGAGGTCTCCAGGAGGTTGTGGTATCAGTGCACTGGCAGTAGTGCGAAGGAGCTGGAGGACAGGACGTCATGTTGAGGGTGATGCCAGGGAGGAAGGCTGGAAACAGGACAGCATGAGGGGCGCGGTCTTTCTTGATGCCCGGGGCGGGACGGTGGGCAGAGGGATGCTCGGGTAGGGAGGAAGGGAACATCGCTAAGGACAAAAAGTCTCCCGGGGTGACCGGGTGTGCCTCGTGGGCACTGAGGAGGGATCAGAAGAGTGAGGCCTGAGAGAACAGCGAGTGTACCACGGGAGGAACGCGTTCACAGGCCGGGGGTGGGAGGGAGGAGAATGGACAGGGGACTTGTAACGTCCCCGCACGTGGGGGGCTTCGGCAGTGGGCGACAGGACCCGGACGGCACGACCGGTCAGGTTCTTCAGTGGAGCGTTCCAAACAAGTTCCCAGACAAAACTCCCAGCCGACCAGGGCCAAGAGACTGGCACGGGCCTCACTGGGTGGCTGCGCGCATGCCCAGAGCCAGCCAATCGGAGTGCAGCCCCGCCCACCAAGCTCCGGATCTTCCCGGACACCCTAACTTCCTGCCCGTGTTGCTATGGTTCCGCGGACTGCTCGCTGTCCAGGGGTGGTTTGGCCGGACCCCGTCGAGAGATTCTCTTCCTTTCTCTGGTCCTTACGGGCATCCCCCTTAACTTTCGCGTCCACGCTGTCTAGTCCTCTGCGGGAAAACCCAGCAGAAACGATGAATTTTCTTCCGGGCTTGCGGCGTTTTGGTTTCTGTAGCCTGCAGGTGGCAGTGTTGCTCCACAGTGTCGCCGGGCCGGTTTTTTCCTCCGCCCTCGCGCTTTAATAAAATAACAGGAAGCTTTTGGCCACAAGAAACAGCTGGTTTGCTTTTATTTTGTTTTCCTCCGCTTGTGCCGGTTGGCTGATTCAGACTGCGTCTGAGCCCTTCAGAGAACCCGTTGTGAGAACTTTCGCCTGACCCACTGACACTTAAAAATCCAACAACATAATATAAGCTGACATAGTGAATGTAGTGGAAGGAGTGGTTACCCTTGTCTTGCTTCCCATCGTTGAGGAATTCCTGTATGTTTAAAGAGAACTTTATTATGACAGTGAGTTTTGACTTCAAAATCATTACGTGAAGTGGAAGTGAAAGTGGCTCAGAAGTGTCTGATTCTTTAAGACCCCTTGGACTGTAGCCTGCCAGGCTCCTCTGCCCATGGGATTCTCCAGGCAAGAATAATGGAGTGGGTTGCCATTTCCTTCTCCAGAGGATCTTCCCAACCCAGCGATTGAATCTGGCTATCCTGCACTGCAGGCTGACTCCTTACCATCTGAGCCACCTACAATAATAACATAACATGCACAAGTGCCGAGCTAAGATCCTGCTGGGTAGTTGATGCTGGACACCACCCAAGAAGCAGATGCTATTACTGCCCTCATATGCCTTTGGGACCTTGGGCACACAGAGGAAGAGTCAGCTCTCCGGGTTCTCAGGGTTCCTCAGAGAGTGTCCCTATGTTCAGGTCTCAAGGCTGTCAGATTGTAGCTTGCACACTGGTTTGCAGGATACATTCTCCTCCCCAGTGGAAGAGTGAAAGAAAATGCTCACTGGGATCGAGGGTAAGACAGCCTGCAATGCTGCGGAAGACTGACTGCAGGAGAAGGGGATGACAGAGGACAAGATGGTTGGATGGCATCACTGACTCAATGGACAGGAGTCTGAGCAAGCTCTGGGAGATGGTGAAGGACAGGGAAACCTCCTGACGTGCTGCATGCAGTCCATGGGGTCGCAAAGAGTCGGACACGACCAACGGACTGAAAACCAACAATAACGTATTTATTACAATGAGATACTAAATGAAAGGGGGCGGGGAGGGAAACTATATAGAAAACGACTCATCCACGCCATCAAGATTATGACATGATAACACATTTATAATGCAAAGCACCTGGAAGTAATCAGCTGTTAAGGAGTACAAGTTGCTCAGCTAACTGCAAGGTGGGTACGGAAGGGACTTTAATCCAGAGTCGACTGACAGAGAAGAGGGCAGAGTCGACTGACAGAGAAGAGGTCAGGGTAGTGACCCAAAATAACCATCTTGTGGGGGCCAGGTTGGACAGGACCCGAACATCACGAATCAGGTCCCGCAGTGGAGAGTTCTAAGCAGTTTCGGGGAGAAATCTCCCAGCGGACGCAGGCTGGGAAACTGGCACTGACCTCAATGCTCCCCAGGGCAGGCCCAGAACCAGCCCTCAGCAACTCCGGATCTTCCTGGACGTCCTGACTTCTTGCCCGCCTCGCTGTGGTTCTGTGGGCGGGTCGAGCGGAACTCGCGCGGTCCAGGGGCGGTTCGCCCGGGCCCCTTCGAGATGTTCCCTTTCTTTCTTTGGTCCTCAAGGGCATTCCCCATAAGTCCTCTGCCCGAAAACCCAGCGGGAAGGATCGATTTTCTTCCGGGCTTGCTGGCATTTTGGTTTCTGTGGTCTGCAGGGGGCAGTGTTGCTCCGCGGAGCCACTTGCCTGTTTCTCCCCCGCCCGTCTGGGTTGAAATAAAGGTCTCAAAGCCTTTTGTGGTAATCAGCGGCGGATTTTCTTTCTGTGCTTGTGCCGGTTGGCTGGCTGGAAGTGCTGAGGAAAATGCTGAGACATATATTAAGCAAACTGAAAAATGAACAACAGAGAGAAAATATTAAGCAGGTCAAGGGAAAAGTAGCAAATAACATAGGAGGGAATCCTCATAAGATTATGAGCTGATTTCTCAGCAGAAACTCTGCAGGCCAGAAAGGAGTGGCATGATAGATTTAAAGTGGTGAAAGGGAAAAATCTAGAACCAAACATACTCTACCAAGCAAGGCTCTTTCAGATTCAACAGAGTAATCAAAAGACAGGCAAAGGCTCATGAAATTAGAATACTTCCTAACACCACAGGGGGGGAAAAAAACTCAAAATCAATTAAAGACCAAATATAAGGCCAGATACTATAAAATTCTTAGAGGAACACATAGGAAAATATAGGAAAGGCTCAGAGAATTCAGTTTGGTGTGGTACTGTGTAAAAGAGTTAGACTCTAACCGACTGAACTGAACTTGCTGTGTAAAATACATGAAAAGAGGATATTGCTAATTTTTTTGTTAGAGTGTTCTGCCCATTTGTTCCCCTAAGAGTTTTATAGTATCTGGCCTTACATTTGGTCTTTAATTGATTTTGAGTCCCACCCCCCCCAGCCCCCACCGTGGTGTTAGGAAGTATTCTAATTTCACTCTTAGGGGAACAAATGGGCAGAACACTCTAACAAAAAATTTAGCAATATCCTCTTTCCATTAATTGAAATAAAATAAAAATAAAGAAATGGGACCTAATTATACTTACAGTATTCACACAAGTTACTAATTTTCACAGCACCACTTATTGAAGATGCTGTCTTTTCTCCATTGTACATTCTTACCTCCTTGGGTATAGATGAAGTTCCCCATAGGTGCATGGGTCTATTTCTGGGCTTCCTATTGTGTTCCATTGGTCTTTCTTTTTGTTCTTGCCTAGAGATGTTACATGAGTCTTTGTTGTAAAGCTGGTGTGGTACTGTTGAATTCTCTGAGCCTTTGCCTGTCTTTTGATTACTCTGTTGAATCTGAAACAAGAGCCTTGCTTGGTAGAATATTTTTGGTTGTAGGTTTTCCCTTTCACCACTTTAAATATATCATGCCACTCCCTTCTGGCCTGCAGAGTTTCTGCTGAGAAATCAGCTGATAATCTTATGGGGTTTCCCTCTTATGTTATTAGCTACTTTTCCCTTGACCTGCTTAATATTTTCTCTTTGTTGTTAATTTTTCAGTTTCTTAATATGTGTCTCAGCATTTTCCTCAGCACTTGGAACCAGCCAACCGGCGCAAGCACAGGAAAAATATCCGTCGCTGATTACCGCAAAAAGCTTTGAAATATTTTTTCAACCCGGACGGGTAAAGGAGGAACAGGCAAGCGGCTCCGCGGAGCAACACTGCCCCCTGCAGACCACAGAAACCAAAATGCCAGCAAGCCCGGAAGAAAATCGATCCTTCCTGCTCGGTTTCCAGCAGAGGACTTAATGGGGGATGCCCTTGAGGACCAGACAAAGAAAGGGAACATCTCGAAGGGGCCTGGGCCAACCACCCCTGGACCGCGCGAGTTCCGCTCGACCCGCCCACAGAACCACAGCGAGGCGGGCAAGAAGTCAGGACGTCCAGGAAGATCCGGAGTTGCTGAGGGCTGGTTCTGGGCCTGCCCTGGGGAGCACTGAGGTCAGTGCCAGTTTCGCAGCCTGCCTCTGCTGGGAGATTTCTCCCCGAAACTGCTTAGAACTCTCCACTGCGGGACCTGATTCGTGATGTTCGGGTCCTGTCCAACCTGGCCCCCACAAGATGGTTATTTTGGGTCACTACCCTGCCCTCTTCTCTATCGACTCTGGATTAAAGTCCCTTCCTGATTCACCTCGCAGTGAGCTGAGCAACTTGTACTCCTTAACAGCTGATTACTTCCAGGTGCTTTGCATTATAAATGTGTTATGTCATAATCTTGATGGCGTGGATGAGTCGTTTTCTATATAGTTTCCCTCCCCGCCCCCTTTCATTTAGTATCTCATTGTAATAAATACGTTATTGTTGGTTTTCAGTCCGTTGGTCGTGTCCGACTCTTTGCGACCCCATGGACTGCATGCAGCACGTCAGGAGGTTTCCCTGTCCTTCACCATCTCCCAGAGCTTGCTCAGACTCCTGTCCATTGAGTCAGTGATGCCATCCAACCATCTTGTCCTCTGTCATCCCCTTCTCCTGTAGTCAGTCTTCCGCAGCATTGCAGGCTGTCTTACCCTCGATCCCAGTGAGCATTTTCTTTCACTCTTCCACTGGGGAGGAGAATGTATCCTGCAAACCAGTGTGCAAGCTACAATCTGACAGCCTTGAGACCTGAACATAGGGACACTCTCTGAGGAACCCTGAGAACCCGGAGAGCTGACTCTTCCTCTGTGTGCCCAAGGTCCCAAAGGCATATGAGGGCAGTAATAGCATCTGCTTCTTGGGTGGTGTCCAGCATCAACTACCCAGCAGGATCTTAGCTTGGCACTTGTCCCCATCATGTTATTATTGTAGGTGGCTCAGATGGTAAGGAGTCAGCCTGCAGTGCAGGATAGCCAGATTCAATCGCTGGGTTAGGAAGATCCTCTGGAGAAGGAAATGGCAACCCACTCCATTATTCTTGCCTGGAGAATCCAATGGGCAGAGGAGCCTGGCAGGCTCCAAGGGGTCTTAAAGAATCAGACACGTCTGAGCCACTTTCACTTCCACTTCACGTAATGATTTTGAAGTCAAAACTCACTGTCATAATAAAGTTCTCTTTAAACATACAGGAATTCCTCAACGATGGGAAGCAAGACAAGGGTAACCACTCCCTCCACTACATTCACTATGTCAGCTTATATTATGTTGTTGGATTTTTAAGTATCAGTGCGTCCGGCGAAAGTTCTCACAACGGGCTCTCTGAAGGGCTCAGATGCAGTTTGAATCAGCCAACCGGCACTAGCGGAGGAAAAGAAAACAAAACCAAACCAGCTGCTTCTTGAGGCAAAAGGCTCCCTGTCATTTTATTAAAGCGCCATAGCGGAGGAAAAACCGGCCCGGCGACACTGTGGAGCAACACTGCCACCTGCAGGCTACAGAAACCCAAACGCCGCAAGCCCGGAAGAAAATTCATCGTTTCTGCTGGGTTTCCGCGCAGAGGACTGGACAGCGTGGATACGAAAGGTAAGTAGAAAGCCCGTAAGGACCAGAGAAAGGAAGGGAATCTCTCGACGGGGTCCGGCCAAACCACCCCTGGACAGCGAGCGGTCCGCGGAACCATAGCAACACGGGCAGGAAGTCAGCGAGTCCAGGAAGATCCGGAGCTTGGTGGGCGGGGCTGCACTCCGATTGGCTAGCTCTGGGCCTGCGCGCAGCCACCCAGTGAGGCCCGTGCCAGTCTCTTGGCCCTGGTCGGCTGGGAGTTTTGTCCGGGACTTTCTTTGGAACTCTAGAGACAAACTAGATGTGTGTGCTCACTGGGGATTTTGTCCTAACGTGCACAGCGACTGTCTCTGGAGGGAGCATCTAGCACATGTGGAGGAGGCCGGACCCAGAACGTGGAAGGAGCAGGGGCACTCCTCGTTGTTACAAAAGCAATGGCATATCTTTTCCCACGTCTCACTTGGACATCTGCAGTACCTTCCTAAACTGCTTTACTGAGGTACAGTTACACACCACAAATCACACCCATCACTTCCAGGGCAGTAACTTTTAGTAACTTCACACAGTGGTGCAGCCACCACCACAGTGCAGTTGTGGAACACTGCCAGCACCACTAAAAGGTTCCGTGTACCCATCAGCAGTCGATCCGCAACAGTATCTGCAGGTCCAGGCATCCTCTCATCTAATTTCTGTCTCTGTTGATTTGCCCTTTGTGGGCATTCACATCAACGGACTCCTGCAGGAAGTGGCCTTTTGTGTCTGGGCTCTTTCTCTTAGCACAGTTCTTCAGAGGCTGACCCATGTGGCAGCAGAAAGCAGAAGTTCACCACTTTTCATCCATCTGTGCTGTTTCACTGCATGGCTACAGAATAAATACTCTGTTTACCACTCTCCAGCTGACAGACTTTTAGGCTGCTCCACTACTTGGAGATTACAGACAGTGCTGCTGTGAAAGACATCGAAGGACAAGTATTTGTGTGGACATGGGTTTCATTTCTCATTTGTCCATGATTTCATTTCTTCTTTTGCATGGTGCACAGGCTAGACCCTTCAGTCAGTGTGGAATAGAGGTGGTTGAAGCAGACCTCCTGTCTTGGTCTGGATCTCAAGAGGCAAGCATTCACTCAGACTCTACTAGATGTGATGTGACGAGAGCTGGATGTTTCTCAGGGATGTTCTTCCGCACGGCAATGACGATCCCTTCTATCCTGAGATGGTTGACCGTGTTTATTGATTTAGTTATTTACTTATTTGTCATGAATGGGTCTTGAACTGTGTCAAATGCTTTTTATTTGTCTGTCAAGATGGCAGGTGGTTTCCGTCCCTCATTATATCAATACGCTGTTTCCCATAACTGAAGTTGAGTGTTGGTCCAATACTGCAATCCTGGGAAAGATCTCACACAGATCAGATCATTCGCTCAGTCGTGTCCGACTCTTTGCAACCCCATGAATCGCAGCACGCCAGGCCTCCCTGTCCACCACCAACTCCTGGAGTTCACCCAGACTCATGTCCATCGAGTCAGTGATGCCATCCAGCCATCTCATCCTCTGTCGTCCCCCTCTCCTCTTGCCCCCAATCCCTCCCAGCATCAGAGTCTATTCCAATGAGTCAACTCTTCGCATGAGGTGGCCAAAGTACTGGAGTTTCAGCTTTAGCATCATTCCTTCCAAAGAAATCCCAGGGCTGATCTCCTTCAGAATGGACAAAGTAGGGAAAACCACTAGAACATTCAGGTATGACCTAAATCAAATCCCTTATGATTATACAGTGGAAGTGAGAAATAGATTTAAGGGCCTAGATCTGATAGATAGAGTGCCTGATGAAATATGGAATGAGGTTCATGACATTGTACAGGGGACAGGGATCAAGACCATCCCCATGGAAAAGAAATGCAAAAAAGCAAAATGGCTGTCTGGGGAGGCCTTACAAATAGCTGTGAAAAGAAGAGAAGTGAAAAGCAAAGGAGAAAAGGAAAGATATAAACATCTGAATGCAGAGTTCCAAAGAATAGCAAGAAGAGAGAAGACAGCATTCTTCAGCGATCAATGCAAAGAAATTGAGGAAAACAACAGAATGGGAAAAACTAGGGATCTCTTCAAGAAAATCAGAGATACCAAAGGAACATGTCATGCAAAGATGGGCTCGATAGAGGACACAAATGGTATGGACCTAAGAAAAGCAGAAGATATTAAGAAGAGATGGCAAGAATACACAGAAGAATTGTACAAAAAAGATCTTCATGACCCAGATAATCACTATGGTGTCATCATTGACCTAGAGCCAGACATCCTGGAATGTGAAGTCAAGTGGGCCTTAGAAAGCATCACTACGAACAAAGCTAGTGGAGGCGATAGAATTCCAGTTGAGCTATTCCAAATCCTGAAAGATGATGCTGTGAAAGTGCTGCACTCAATATGACACAAAATTTGGAAAACTCAACAGTGGCCACAGGACTGGAAAAGGTCAGTTTTCATTCCAATCCCAAAGAAAGATCTTGCAGAGCCCTTGGCAAAATGTTTCTCGATTTGGTTTGCTGATACTGTGTTGAGGGTGTATGCATCACTATTCATGATAGATATGGATCTGTAGCTTTCTGGTGATGTCAAGTCTGGCTTTGGTAATTGGGTAATACTGTGCTTATACGATGAATTAGGAAATGTTTCCTCCTCCCTCCTGTCTATTCAGGAAGAATCTGTGAAGGATGGGTGCTATTTCTTCTTTAAACCTTTGATAGAATTCACTGATGAAACCAGGAGGCCCAGGACTTCCCTCTGTGGGAAGGTCTTTAAATGAATGGTTCAATATCATTGCTTGCGACAGGTACATTCAGATTTGTTATTTGGCCACTGCCTTTAAGCCAACTCCCATCCAGTATTCTCTGGCCTGTTGGTTCCTATGGCTTGGTCTCTGGTCTAGGATTTGATGTGCTGGTCATCTCTGTACATCACAGGATTCTGGCTCCTAGTCTGTAACTGGGGAGAGTATGCTGTCTCAGAAGTGACCCCCAGATCACCAACACCCAATACGCAGGTTGGGGATACAGACTTTGAGGTGGGGAGGGGGTTCCACTGCTGATATCCTCATTTACAGCCACCCATCCATCCTCCAGGCGCCCTCATGCAGGCTGTGGGTAATTCTGCAGTTGGGACTGGCACAGCAAGGACCCAGAGTACCCTGTCCCCTCCCCGGCCACGTCCACTTCATCTACCCTGATCCTTGTCAGTCCTCTCATCTCCTAGCAACGCAGCCTCACAGGGGATCAGTGACACACTCGCCACCACATCTAAGGGTGTCAGATCTCCTCTCTGCTCAATGAGTCAACTCTCGAGGGCAGGGACTGGCCACGCATGTCCTCCTCACCTCCCCGTCTCAACAGCCAGCCTGGCACGGCATGGAGGGTATGTAACATATATAGTGAAAACCTTCATGATTGGCTAAATGAGGGACTGGGGATGCCAGGATCGACCTGGGTTGGCTGCTGGAGTGAGCCCATCGCATCCCACCCTGGGGAACTTGTGCCAGGCGGGGATGACCATCCCTGCCCCAGTGCACTGTGGCTAGCATCAGTGACGTACCTTATCCAGACTTGGTGTGCCACCAGCTGTGGACGGACACTGGAGTCACTGGGTCTTCTTACTTCACCCCAGCCTTTACGGAGGGTACAGTTGGGGATGCTCTGTCAGCAATAAACCTGTGCTCATATGGCCTATTAGTCTATGACAAAGGAGCCAAGAACATCCATCACGGAAAATGCTGTCTCTTCAATAAATGGTTATGGAAAACTGGACCCCTTTCTTACACAACATTCAAAAATAAACCACAACAACAGAAGATTAAAGATGAAATTGTTAGACCTTAAACCATAAAGCTCCTAGAAGAAGACGTAGGCAGTACGCTCTTTGACATAGGTCTTAGAATTAGTTTTTTTGACATGTCTCCTCAGGCAAGAGCAACAAAAGCAAAAATAAACAAATGGGAGTTCATCAAACTAAAAAGCTTTTACACAGCAAGGGAAACTGTCAACAAAAGAAAAAAGCAACCTGCTGAGTGGGAGAAGATATGAGCAAGTGATACACATCCCAAAAGTGGTACATATCCAAAATAGCTAAAGGACTCATAGAATGTATTGGGAAAAACACCCAAAACCCGATTTTAAAATGGGGTAAAGCACTGAATGGACATTTCTGCAAAGAAGAGATACAGATGGCTAATAGACATATGAAAAGATGCTCAACATCTTCTCCTCAGGGATTAGAAAATCAAGACCACAGTTGAAGTACTTCCTCATACCTGTCAAGTAAGAAATGTTGGGGAGGATGTAGAGAAAAGGAAACCCTCCTCAGGTGTTGGTGGAAACGTATATCGGTGCAGCCACTATGGAGACAATGAGGGTTTCCTCAAAAACTGAAAACAAGAACTACCATATGATCCAGCAGTTCCACTTCTCGGTATTTTTCTCAAGAATAGAAGAAACACTAGTCACAAAAGATATACGTGCTCCTCTGTTCACCGCAGCGTTATTTACAGCCAAGGGGAGCCAAGATATGGAAGGAACCTAAGTGCCCATCTTAGGTTCCTGATAGATGATAGATGATAGATGAGTCAAAAAGGAAGAAATGGTACACACACACACACACACACACACACACACACACACAGTGGAATATTACTCAGCAATAAAAAAAAAAAACAATGAAATCTTGTCATTGTCGACAACGTGGATGGACCTAGAGGGTGTTATGCCAAGTAAAACTAGGCACACAGAGAAAGACAAATACCACACAGTTTTATTTACGTGTGTAACCTCAGAAATAAAATAAGAGAACACGGGAAACAAGACAGAAATAGATTCAGAGACATAGAGAACAAACATGGTTACCAGAGGAGGAGGGAGTAGGGAGATGTGTAAAACAGGGAAGGCATTAGAAGATAAAAACTTCCAGTTATAAAATAAGTCATGGGAATGGAATGTACATACAGGAAATATAGTCAATAATCTTGTAAGAAATCTCTGTGGTGACACATAGTAACCAAACTTATCCTAGCAATTCATTTCATAATGTTTAAAAATATGGAATCACTCTGTTGTGCACTTGAAAGAAATATAATATCATACATCAACTTTGGGCCTCCCCAGTGGCTCAGCGGTAAAGCATCCTCCTGCAATGCTGGAGCTGCAGGAGGCGTGGACTGGACTCCTGGGTCGGGAAGATGACCTGGAGGAAGGCATGGCAACCCACTCCAGTACTCTTGCCTGGAGAATCCCATGGACAGAGGACCCTGGTGCGCTACCATCATGTGGTCGCAAAGAGTTGGACATGACTGATGTGACTTAGCATGCACACACACATGACAACTTTACTGAAGAAATAAAGACTGGGGGCTCTGAATGGAGGATGCTGAAGTTTGTGGGTCACTTTTCCTCTGGCGGCCTATGTGACTCTGAGCAATCCCCCTAACTTCTCTGTCCTCTGGTTTCTCACCTCATCAATTAGGATTGAAATCTTCCAAAATGATGGGTCTTTGAAGGAGGAGTAACTAAGGTGACAGAAAGAAATATATTGAATGTGGTCTGATACCTGGTAAAGGATGAACAACCTTGAAATGCCATGTTAGCCCTGCTAAACGTGCTCACACGGACTAAATTCATGCCTCTGAGTTTCAAGAAGAAAAGCTCCCTTGGGAGACAAGTCCTGCAAGATGGGCTGAGCTCTGAAGCTCTGTGATGAGATCACAAGTTCATACTCCAGTAAATATACCTGTTCTCAAGCACCCCTTTCTGCAGAAGACTCATGGATTTCTGCAGAAATACAGCTCTGGGGACTAGCTGAGAGCACAGACTGACACACAGAAGAATTCATTTTCACTTCTGAAGAATCTCACAGGCACTTGCTGGCTAAACAACACTGGGCTCTGAGTGTGGGGAGGAAAAGTACATTTCATCACTCATGTCTCCTATAATGAAAAGGGAAGCTAGTTGTTATTAGGGGAAAGATGTTTGTGAAGCACAGATCTGAGAAAGGTCTTCTATTCAGAATACATAAGGAATTTTAAAATTGCAAAGGACAAAATGTAGCGAAAGAGAACAGATTCTTGTGCCAGGGATTGGGGTGTGGGAGGGGAAACTAGAAACGGGCAGCACCTGGGCATTTTTAGGGTGATGGATGTGGCCTGTGTCCTGGTCGTGGTGGTGATCACAGGAATCTCTCCGTGTGTCAGAGCTCAGAGAGCTGCACACCCAAGGACAAGCAGGCCAGGAGTTCCCTGCTGGTCCAGTGCTTCAGAATATGCCTGCCATATAAAATTAATACACAGAAATCCCTTGCATTCCTATATACTAATAAGGAAAAATCAGAAAGAGTAATTAAGGAAACAATCACATACACCACTGCAATGAAAAGAATAAAATACTTAAGAATAAATTTACATAAAGAAACAAAAGACCTGTATACAGAAAGCTAAAAAAAAAAAAAAAAAAAAACCTGACGAAAGAAATCAACAATGACACAAATGGATGGAGAAATGTACCACGTTCTTGGATTGGAAAAATCAGTATAGTGAAAATGACTCTACTACCCAAAGCAATCTGTAGATTCCTCACAATCCCGATCAAACTACCAAAGGTATTTTTTACAGAACTAGAACAAATAATTTCACAGTTTGTATGGAAACACTAAAGACTCTGAATACCCAAAGCAATCTTGAGAAAGAAGAATGGAACTGAAGGAATCAACCTTCCTGACTTCAGACTATACTACAAAGCTACAGTCTTCAAGACAGTATGGTACTGGCACAAAGACAGAAATACAGATCAATGGAAGAAAATAGAGAACCCAGAGATAAATCCACACACCTATGCACACGTTATCTTTGACAAAGGAGGCACAAATATACAATGGCATAAACAAAGTCTCTTCAACACGTGATGCTGGGGAAAATGCTCAACTACGGGTAAAAGAAAGAAACTGGAAGACTTTCTAACACCATACACAAAAATAAACTCAAAATGGATTAAAGACCTAAATGTAAGACCAAAATCTATAAAACTCTTAAGAGAAAACCGTAGGCAGAACACTCTCTGACATAAATCACAGCAAGATCCTCTATGACCCATCTCCCAGAGAAATGGAAATAAAAACACAAATAAACAAAAGGGACCAAATTTAACTTAAATGCTATTGCACAATGAAGGAAACTATAAGCAAGGTGAAAAGACAGCCCTCAGAACGGGAGGAAATAATAGCAAATGAAACAACTGTCAAAGAATGAATCTCCAAAATATACAAGCAGCTCATGCGGCTCAATACCAGAAAAACGAACAACCCCATAAAAAGTGGACAAGAGACCTGAACAGACATTTCTCCAAAGACATACAGATGGCTACCAAACACATGAAGAGATGCTCAACATCTCTCATTATTAGAAAACTGCAAATCAAAACCACAATGAGGTATCATCTCACACATATCAGAATGGCCATCATCAAAAAGTCTACAAACAATAAATGCTGGAGATGGTGTGGAGAAAAGGGAACCTTCTTCCACCGTTGGTGGGAATGCAAACTGGTACAGCCACTATGGAGAAGAGAGTGGAGATTCCTTAAAAAACTGGGACTAGAACTGCCACACGACCCAGCAATCCCACTGCTGGGCATACACCTCAAGGAAACCAGAAGCGAAACAGACACATGTACCCCCCAATGTTCACAGCAGCACTATTTACAATAGCTAGGACAGGGAAGGAACCTAGATGTCTATCAGCAGATGAATGGATAAGGAAGTTGTGGTACATATACACAATGGGACATTACTCAGCTATAAAAAGGAATGCATTTGAATCAGTGCTAATGAGGTGGATGAAGCTGGAGCCTGTTATACAGACAGAAGTCAGAAAGAGAAAGACAAATACTTATATTAATGCCTTTATATGGAATTTAGAAAGATGGTAGCAACAATTCTACATGCAATGATGCAAAGGAGACAGAGACGTACAGAACACACTTTTCAACTCGGCAAAAGAAGGCCAGGGTGGGATGATTTGAGAGAATAGCAGTGAAACACATACATTACCATATATAAAATAGATGACCAGTGCAAGTTCAATGAATGAAGCAGGGCACCCAAAGCCGGTGCTCCGGGATAACCCAGAGGGATAGGGTGGGGAGGGAGGTGGCATGGGGGTTCAAGAGGGGAGTACACACGTATACCTGTGGCCGATTCGTGTTGATATATGGCAAAACCCATCACAATACCATATAGTAATTATTCTCCAATTGAAATGAATTGATGATTAAAAAAGTAAAACAGAAGCCCCCTGCCAATGCAACGGGGCAGGCGTTCGGTCCCTAGTCCAGGAAGACTCCACGTGCCGCAGGGCAACTAAGACTGTGTGTCACAACCACTGAACCCACCTGCTCCGACTACGGAAGCCCCTGAGCCTAGAGGCCATGCTCCGCAACAAGAGAAGTCTCTGAGATGAGAAGCGCATGCACCGCCACTAGAGAGTAGTGCTCCTTCTCCACAACTAGAGAAAGCCCTCGTGCAGCAACAAAGACGCAGTGCAGCCAACAATGAATAAATAAATAAGAAGAAAGAAAACCGGGCCAAGCTTACTGTATGTTTCTTTGAAAAATCCAATGGTAGATACCGAAGTAGGTGCATCTCTCTATATCCTTTGAATGATCATATCTTGGCTGAAGCTAACAAAAATTACATCACAGCCTTTATTAAAATTTTAGATCAGCTTCCCAGACACTGCTCTTTTCTAGAGAGCTACTTTTCTCAGAGAACTGTTACCTAGGAACTTTAGTCACCGGAACTGAGGCCTCCACCACATTCCAGGACAGAAAGCAAAAGACATTAGGAAGACACGGTTCAAATCCTATGAGTTTATGAGTTGCCTGTGACCACAGGCTAGGATGAACACACATCCCAGAAAGAGTCTCTTCACATTTCAGTAACTGAAACCTGTATTTCAGCCACTCAGTTCAGTTCCTTTAGGCCACTGCTGTCCCCTTAAACAAACACTTGGTGTGAAACACTTGGAAAATGACCTTAATCCAATTCACTCCCAACCTCTTTTCACATGTCACAAGGAGTCTCTCACGATGATATTTCCTCAACTCGAAAGCCAATTCTCAGATAAACAAAAGAATTCACACACACACCTTGTGAAGAAATACTGAGATTTTAGAAAGTGACTCCCAACTAGCCCATGGTTCATCACTCTTTTCTCTCTTCTCCCTCCATCCACTCTGAGAAAGGAATATTTGGCCATGCTGTCTGATTTGCCCACCAAGTTGCTCATACCACACACAGGATGTTGTTACAAGTGAGCCTACACACAAGGCATTGACTCCAGCCAGCCCTACTGAAGTCGGCTACCTGAGGGCAGGGAGGTGGCCGGGGCAATAAATTCATCATCTCATTTCCTTCATCACCCTACCCCATTTCATTCCCTGCAGTCACTTGGCCCAAACAAATAACGATCTCACACCAAATCAGTGCTTAAAGCACCACCGCCTCAAGTTTCCTTCGTTATCTCACATGGCTTCTGCGGCCAGGGAACAGATTTTACTTGAGATGAGTAAAGCTAGAGGGACAGCACATTGGCCAGAGATTCTGTTTGGGAGGTGACATCTCTCAGTGTACTCTTTACGACCCCATGGACCAAAGCTCCTCTGTCCAGGGGATTCTCCAGGCGAGAACACTGGAGTGGGCTGCCATGCCCTCCTCCAGGGAACCTTCCCGACCCAGGGATTGGACCCAGGTGTCCTAATTCCCCTGAATTGCAGACAGATTATCTACCGCTGAGCCCCCAGGAAACCCATGACGAACCTAGACAGCATATTAAAAAGCAGAGACATCACTTTGCTGACAAAGGTCTGCAGAGTCAAAACTATGGTTTTTCCAGTAGTCATGTACAGATGTGTGAGTTGGATCATTAAGAAGGTTGACTGATGCTTTCGAATTGTGGTGCTAGAGAGATGACCCTTTAGAATCCCTTGGACACTAAGGAGAACAACCCGGCCAATCCTAAAGGAAATGAATACTGAATACTCTGAATACTGACTGGAAGGACTGATGCTGAAGCTGCAATACTTTGGCCACCTGATGCAAATAGCTGACTCATTGGAAAACACCCTAATGCTGGAAAAGATTGAAGGCAGGAGGAGAAGGGGGCGACAGAGGGTGAGATGATTAAATAGCATCACCAACACAATGGACATTAATTTGATCAAACTCAGGGAGATAGTGTAAGACAGAGGAACCTGGAGTGTTGCAGTCCATGGGCTCGTTAATAGTCGGACACGACTGAGTGACTGAACCACCACCACCACCACCCTACCTTTGAGCTTCCCTAAGGTGCCACAGCCCCACTCTCAGCAGGACTAAGAAGCTTTCTGTGTCTGTCAGTGGTAAAGGCTGAGACTCAATGTCTTCACACTCTCAGCGCCTCTACTTAGGGTTGATGGCGGGTCCTTAGAACGCTCATCACTCCCTACCAGAGTTCAGACCAGGGAGCCTTCTCACAACAGTAATGGAGCACCCTTCCCTGGTACAGAATTGGGAGTTGGAGCTGTTTACCCTCCTCAATGTGTTTTCTCCCTTTATATTCACTTCCACATTTCTTCCTTGAGTCACCGAATCCAGCTCCACTCATCCCCAACGGGTTCCTGTAACAAGCTGCACCTGCATCTCTAGCCCATCTCTAGCACCACATGCACAGGGTGGGTGCATGTACCCCCTGCACTATGTATCTTCTTTCTCCTTTCTCTTCGGAATCTGTTGACTCCCAGACATCACAAAAAGGGCTCCAGATTGCCCACAAAGGGGGCAGTGCTGCAGGGGAGGCTGTGACTCTCATCCACAGCCTGGGTCAAAGTAGGACTGTATTATAAGCACCACAAGCTGCCCCACTGCATCATGGGAACCAAAAGAGCAAAGGTCTGAAAGTCCTAACACAGACATTTCCGTGCATAGAATACCAGTGTCTTCCCTGGGACCTGTGAGCTGTTGTTTGGTTTGGGCCTATAGCGTCAGTGACTTTTTCACAATGCTTGCAGGCTTAGCCAGCCTTCCATCAGGAACTCTCTACTCCCCACAGCCCCCCCACCTACTGTACCAAAGATATTACTTCTGACTTCAGTGTGCCGATTGGGTTTTCACCTGGCAGGGATACCAACACAACTTTTTTATGCTGAAACCTCAAGATACCTGAGGAGAACGAGTCTTCAGAAAGTCCATTTTTCAATTATAATAGAAAAACTGCCTATGTAACAATGAAGATACAACACATTAAAATACTAATAAAATGTTACTTGGAAATTATCTAGAATGTCACCCTTAAGAGAAAAAAAGTTAGTATGTGGTCTATTGCCTTCCAGGTTTTGTTCTCTGCATTTAAGAAAATTACGAGATGGGGGAGGTAATGTCTTCATCATATTGTATCTGTGGTTCTATCTGTTTATCACTATAGTTATGCTACTTTCCATAATGATGAGAGTGCTCCACTAGTGTCGGTCAGAGGAAACACTGTTTAGACCTCGGTATGGACCAGGAACTGTTCTCTGTGATGTGTGCATGTTGACATGACACCCCATGGCCTTTCACGCACCTAGGAGACACTGTGTTCAATCCATACACAGATCCATAGTAATGTTTCATGCGGATGAACATGTTGATCTGCCTTTTGATCCAGAGTACACCAGACACTGCACTGTATTCCAGATTGGGGGTCAGATACCACACCTGGCTGTTTCTCTCTGGCCTGGGCACCAATCTGACTCACAATCTAGTCACCAGCTAGGTGACTTTGTGCAGATTCATTCACCCATTAACGTCTCTGTGTCTCTGCTCCTCAGCTGCCGAAAGGGAGGATAGCATTAAAAATGTTTACCTCACAGTGTTGCTATGAGTACTCAAAGACTTCATTACGCGTATATGTACAGAGAGCTAAGCACGGTCCAGAGGGGAGCTCTTCTTCTTGTGTCTCTTCACTTCTGTTTCCGCTTGTACTAGTAGCCCCCTGTCCCTGCCCCCACGCTTTCACCTCCCCCACCCCCACTCTGCTCTCTCTCCCCTGTGCCCCTGTCCTCAGACTCTCCCTCCCAAAACACAGCTGAACATCTCCTCACGATTTACCCCAGAAAATACCCATACCATCACCCTTGGATTAAACAATCACGAATATTAGCAGAAAAGATAAGAAACACAATAAACGGGCAATGCTAAAACTACACAAGAAATAAGGCATTACTGATGAAAGTCTGACTACTAATACTTTCATATCTTCATCAGAGTCAGATTTTCAGCATTTGATATACGAGAATTAGACTTGATAAAACAATGGCAGAAAAGGCAATGCAACGTGGTTCCTTAAATAAGACCTAACAAAATGGGGGCACACGGTGTGTTCACGGGATGAGAAATTCAATATAATTAGGATGTGAGTAGTCCACATACAGATCCATCAGTTTCATACAATTCCAGTCAGAAATTCCAGCAGGACTTTGTTGTACATATAGACTAACTGATGATAAAATTTCTGTGCTAAGGCAAATGAACAAAATAGCCAAATGATTCTGAAAAACAATGTTGGAGGATTAACACTAACCTGAAATTTACTTTGCACCTTCAACCAAAAGTTGTAAGCAACTAGGTGTCTATGAAGGGATGAATGGATATAGAAAACGTGGTGACACCGGTCAGAACGGCCACCATCAAAAAGTCTACAAACAACAAATGCTGGATAGGGTGTGGAGGAAGGGGAACGCTCTCACTCAGTTGATGGGAACGCAAACCGCTATAGCCACTGCGGAGAACAGTGTGGGATTCCTTTAAAATCTGGGACTAGAACTGCCATGTGACCCAGCAATCCCACTGCTGGGCAGACACCCCGAGGAAACCAGAAGTGAAACAGACACATGTACCCCAACGTTCACTGCAGCACTGTTTACAATAGCTAGGACATGGAAGCAAGCTGGATGTCCATTGGCAGACGAACGGATAAGGAAGTTGTGGTACATATACAATGGAATATTACTCAAGTATAAAAAGGAACGCCCTTCAGTCAGTTCTAATGAGGTGGATGAACCTGGAGCCTGTTATACAGAATGAAGTAAGTCAGAAAAAGAGAAATACTGTATATTAACGCATATATATGGAATTTAGAAAGACGGTACCAATGACCCTACGTGCAGGGCAGCAAAGGATACACAGATGTAAAGAACAGACTCTGGGACTCAGTGGGAGGAGTGGGTGGGATGATTTGAGAGAATAGCATTGAAACATGTACAGTACCATATGTAAAATAGATGACTGGTGTTAAATTCCATGCATGACACAGGGCACCCAAAGCCGGTATTCTGGGACAACCCTGAGGGATAAGGTAGGGAGGAAGATGGGAGGGGGTTCAGGATGGGGGGACACGTGAATCCCTATGGCCGATTCATGTTGATGTATGACAAAAACATCACAATATTGTAAAGTAATTACCCTCCAATTAAAATAAATTAATTTTAAAGGAGGAAATGTGGCGAAATATACAATGGAATATTTATTATTCAGTCACAAAGAAGAAAATTCTGCCTTTTGCAACAACATGAATGGACTTCAAAGGCTTTATGCTAAGTCAAAAAGGTGAAAGAGAGAAAGACATATATTGTATGTTCTCACGTATATGCAGAATCTAAAAAAGTCAAACTTACAGAAATTTCTAAGGTTTCAAGGGCCTGGAGAAAATGTTGAATACAGGGTACAAACTTATAGGTATGAGATGAATAAGTTTCGCGGATCCAATGTATAGCATGGTGAGTATAATTAACAAAACTGTGTAATACAGTGAAAGCTAAGAGGGTAGATCTGAGATGTTATTTCCTCAACAATTTTTAAAAAGGATTATGTGAGGCGATAGAGTGCCAACCCTGCCATGGTAATCGTTTTGCCAAATATGTGTGTTTCAAATCATCACATTGGCATCTTAAACTTACAGGTTATATGTCAATAATATCTCAAAAAAGGTGGAAAAAATAAGAGTCCTGAGTGTTTCTGGTGGGAGAGCCCTCAAGGTATATTCTGTGTCCCTCTGACATCTCCCCATCATTCTTGAACTTTCCCTTATTACTGACATGACAAGGTGAACCAGGCTCATTTATCCTTTCCTTCGTCAGCCTGGGAACCCATCATTTAGTGGAGAAAGGTGTTCAGAAGCTAGGATCTGGGGACTGGTGTAATTAGTGCCATTGGAATGTTGCTGTTTCCAGTAACTTGGCAATACATGTGTGTACACAATCACACACACAAACACGTAGACACACATCTATAGTTATAGATCAGTCTAGCCACATATGCACACCTATCGAATACAAGAAGTTTGCACGGAGACCTTTAATTCCAGTAGAATTCCTCAGAATTTGTTCTAGTTTACTTCCTTTCCATATTGGAAATTCCCTTTTCCAAAATTGACAGACGTGGCTCTCAGCATTCTTATGTATTTGCCAAGTTGATGAATGCCAGTGCATATAAGTGATCCTTCCTCCACAAAAAGGTCCTCCTCACAATCTATGCAGAACCATCCCTGGCCCTTGACTTCCACACCTCACTCAACCTTGAATCCATGAAGCAGTTAGCCTCCTTCCCACCCAACCCCCAGGGATATCCTTCTTTCCACCTTGGGCTCTGACTCTCCAGGCAGGGATGCCCCTTTACACACACACATGCCTTGCCTGGCAACACCTAATGGCTTTAGGACTGACTTGCTCAGGCACAAAAAAGGGAAGGGAAAGAAAGGGTAGGGACAGGAAAAGGTGAATATGTCCTAGTACAGTCAGCCAATCACCGTGAACTGGGCCAAACCCAAGCAATGTGATGAAGGCAGCCATGTTTTTTTTTTTTTTCCCCTCATTGTCTTCCATCTTCCCTTCCTGCCTCTGTCCTTTGCCCCAGTTCCTTTTTCTTCTTAAGTCCTGCCCCCCATCAAGAGTACCAATGTTACAAGGCATGATTCCCACATTATAACTGATCTCTGCTGCTTGGCTGACATTCAGCGTGACATCCCTTCAGCTGAGACACTCAAACTCTCTCTCTCTCATGATGGACCAGAAGGCTTCACTCATAATTTCAGGGATAGGTAGGAGAGACGGTGCAGGCCACATGTTGGAGCCTTCAGTCCTTCATCTGTGAAATGCGGATGATCACAAATTGTGGGCGAAACAGAGACAGCAGCAACCAGACCCCTTTCAATGAGTGCTACATGCCAAACCCCGTGCATCACAGGACTCCTTGATATTCAGGAGCACGCCAAGTAGATTTCCATGCCAGGACAGTTGCATTTGTTGTCCCTTCTGCCTGGAATGCTCTTCCCTTAGATAACCCCACAGCCTGCTCGCTCACTTCTCCAGATCTCTGCTTACTTGCCATCTTTCTGGGAGACTTTCCCTCATTACCTTGAATAAAATAACAACATCATACCTACATATACCCTTTCCCCTGATCTAGCATTATCTTTCTTCATAGCGCCTGGACCCTTGATTTATTTACTGACCACCAAGTCTATGAAAGGAGAGACTTGGTCAGTTCTGTCCTGTCACAAACTCCTCCAATAGTGCTCAGGTATATGGCAGGTGCTCAGAAACATTTGCGGAAGGACAGTCTGGAGCCAGGCAACACACACTGCGAACATGCACAGGTACCCTGCAAGACGTGCACTGGCCGCACTGTATTAGTGATACATACTGAGATTCCAGGAGACAAATGATACGCTCAACAACACACAGTCAGCATGTGAGGTTCAAGGCCTCGGAATCTTGTCTACCAGCTTCCAAACCCTCAGTTCCTGGATAGAGACCTCACAGCCAAGAACATAAGAGGTTTTATTTCTGACACAAAGACTCCAAGCAGCTCAGATAGATACCCAGAGACACCAAAAAGAGCTCACTGAATCTCTGCACAGAGAGCACATAACTCGTCTCAGACCTTCAAACACAACTGAGACCATAACCATACACACTGTGACAAAGACCCTCCAAACAGACCAAAGTCTTCAAGACGGAAACAAATGAAAACTGCACAGATACCTCACATCATGGAGACTGACTCCCAAACCACTCGACACTTAGCAATCTAATACAAAAACCCTAAACAGAAAGACAGAACTTTTAATATCTCAAGAACATCATATAACCTTTAGATAAAGTCCCCAGATGGAGAACCTGCACCCTGTGCCCAGATCCCCAAGCAGCTCATAGTTTACACCTTTAGACAAACCCATCCTTAAAGCAGCTCAGAGACATCACAACTTGGGACCCTGAATCAAAAACTCAGAGATCTCACAATCTGGGGTGCACACGCCTACACAGAGATTTCACACCCAGGGACTGAAATGCCAGAAAGCTCCAAAAATGCACACCCCGGAATACAGGCACACACATCCTAGAGGCTTTGTACTATGGCCCACAAAATCCACTCAGATCAAATATTCCATCACTCACAATTCCGCCCAAAGGGTCAAGGAGATCAAATGTACCCAAACAGCACCTGTGTTGTCACACGTAGCAATACACAATCCCAAGCTGCCAGATACAGTTTACTCTCCAGGGAGAGACACCAAACTCAGAGACCTCTCCCTGGACAAGAATTGCATTCATTTGAGCAAATGGCCGTGCGTGTCCACACGATACAGACTGAACGAGAGCTAAACAAGACTGAAACGCCGTCAGCATGCTCCTCTAGCGACAGCGCCAAACCCCGCCACTAACCAGGGCAGCTATTCGACCCCTTCGGGAAAAGCAATAAAACTCAGAGAAAAATTGTATGCTCTCAAAAGCCGCGCACGGCAACGCAGGCGCACGCGTACACACAGGCCTGTGGCCCTCAGTTCCAGCTCTGCGATCCCAGTGCCTGTACCAGCCAGCCAGCCAAATCGAAGAGGGCCGATCAAGGAAAGCGGGAGTCGCGGGATTTCCGGCGCCTATTCGCGCCCCATAAGAGCTAATTCCGGCAAGCACGCGGTAACCAATCAATGCCCAGAGCGCTTCCTGACGCCACAGACCCAACTGGTAGCCTATCTCGCTCCGTAGCCGTCCCCCTTGGATGTAACCATGTAGAAACGAAGGGGTGAAGATGGAAAAGAGACGAAGAAAGTTGCAGCTTAATACCGGTGTCCACTCAGACTCGAATGCCACGGGAAGACGGAATGGAGCGAATGGGTATGGACCCATGGCGCCACGAGTGCCTCCGCTGGGAAGTGTGGCCGATCCCCGACGCGGTGTAAAGGGGCTCTCTGCGCTGTCACACGCCCTCTCCCGATGGTACCTTCCAGAGTGGGTGGTCTTACCGCTACCCCTCAGTGGTACATTCCAGGACGAAAGTGTTTCATCTCGCGCGCCCCTTGGTGGTGAGACTGAGGAACAGCCGATCTAGATGCCGGTGGACCATTAGAGGATGATCCTCCTCCAAGGGTGGAAAGGCAAAGTTAGGATGAAAGCCCCACCGATTGCTGCTATCTTGGACCCAGAAAAAGTCTTCGTAAACTGAAGATTACTTCTCTGTAGGGGCCACTATCGTAACAGGAAGCATTGAAAACATTTTCTCTGTGGTTGTTTGTGTTTTCCTGTTTAGTACAGAATCGGTTTCATCGGGAAAGCCAGCCACAGTCCGGAGAAAGCTTCCGACTGGGATCTGAAGGCCTGGCATGGGGAAGGCCTCTGTCGTTGACTGCGAGTAATACTGAAAAAGACAACAGGACATTCCATTCTGTTAGGAAAGGGGTCGTCTCCAAGGGGACACAAGGATACCGTGCAGATAAAATAAAGACCACAGCTTTATCACCATCTTGTCATCCCTGAATATGTTCCCTGGCAGAATCCTCAGCCTGTCTAGCTATGCCTCTCTCAACAAGTTCAAATTTGTTTATTCATTCCGTCATTCTTTCATTCTCTCCACAGTTTGTGTCAAGCACAACTATGTGTGTTAGGAAAGAGAAAATCAACTTTGGCTTCATGAAACATATTGTGTTGGGGTCATACAGCCCCAAAAGATAAGTAATTTTCAGGTGTTCATAACTGCTGTGATTAACATTAAACCGGGATAGTGAAATAGGGGGGATGATACCTAGAAAGAGTGGTCAGGGAAGTTCTTTCTAAGATTGTGACATTTGAGTAAAAGCCTAGAGGAGATGCCTATCTGGGAGAAAAGTATCCCAGACAGACATAAGGCCAGTTGAGAAAGTGGGGCGTGGAACCCAGTGTGCTGCTGCTGCTGCTGCAAAATCGCTTTAATCGTGTCTGACTCTGTGCGACCCCACAGATGGCAGCCTACCAGGCTCCTCTGTCCCTGGGATTCTCCAGGCAAGAATACTGGAGTGGGTTGCCATTTCCTTCTCCAATGCATGCATGCATGCTAAGTCACTTCAGTCATGTTTGACTCTGTGCGACCCCATGGACAGCAGCCCAGCAGACTCCTCTGTCCACAGGATTCTCTAGGCAAGAATACCGGAGTGGGTTGCCATTTCCTTCTCCAGGAACTCAGTGTAGTGTGTATGAAACGAGTGAGGAGGCCTATGTGACTGTCACAGCATAATGGAGGGAGAGCCAGGAGATCTGATGAGAGGGGTAATGAGGGTCAGGTCCCATAGGGCTTTCTGGCCATAGGGAGGACTTTGACTTGAGCCACAGGAGGTTTCTTACCAGAGGAACCCCTAGGCTTCTCTCAGAGACCCATATCACACAATGATTTTTGAGGAGCTCTTGATTTACCCCAGAAAAGCCACAGGCCATCTGCAATTGAACACGCCTTTCCTGGAATCCCCTACACTCAAGGAGAATCCCCCTACTGCTCCCAGTGAACATCCGTGTCAATTGAAGATACCCTCAGGAGAGACAAAGCCAAGGAACCTCTTGGTGTGAGGGAGGTCACACTGAGTCTTGCAAAGGCAAAGAGGGATGATATAACAAGCACAGAGATGGCAGAGAAAAAGACAAATATAGAGCATTAGACAGGGGTGAAGAGTCTACTTCTGGCAGCAACCTGTCCCCACTTAGTTAGCACCCACCTACAGGCCCCCAGCCCTGCTACTGGATGATGTACAGTACATTTTCTCTATAGGAGAATAAAAGCCCCTCCCCAGGGACTGTCTCTAGGGAATGACTCAGTTGCCCATGGCCTGGGCTTTAATCATGCTCCCTTAACACACATCCGGGGCCTCTGCCTATCATGATAAGGACATGTACCAGTCATAGCGAGGCTCATCTGTATATAGGGTCCCTCACAGTTTGTCCAGCCCAGCCTTCCCTCCTGCTGACCTCAGTGCCAATTACTGCTTTGATGGGGGAAGAGAGGCAGGGATCTCTGCATTTGTGGTGGAAGCCTTGTGCAAACTGGCAAATGTGAGGTTTCTCCCCAGCTACTTGGAGGCTCACCTCTGTGACTTTTAGCACCACCTCTCCGGGGAATATTAAGATTGCATTCCATACACCAGGTAAGAAGTTGTGTGTATGTGATGGGGAGACACAGAGACATATCCTGACAGTGAGTCAGTCACAGGGTCCTTATGGCCCTGTGCAAACGCCCCCCTACCCTCTACGTGGCCAGGGTCATGCTGAGTCTTCCCTGGCTCTGCCAAGGAGCCCAAGCTTACATCTGGTTCCTCCCATCATCATGAACTGAGACCTTCCATCTGCACCAGGCCTTGAGCTCCCTTCTGCAAATGCTGCCCTCCTTGTTGTGGGTTGGGCAGATTCACTGAGTGGGTGTGTGTACACAGTTTTTGTCACAGGACCCCTATCATGGGCGGTACTTATGTCAGCAGGTATTGTTCTTAACAGGATTATTACCATGGGCTCCTGTGAACTGCACATGACTTACCCTTTCTGAGGATGGCACCCCAAGCTTTTATCTCTGTAGGGAGGCATGGTAGAAATCATAGCAAATGTGAAATCACAGGTCTACTTCTAAGACCCATGACAGTGGGGTCCATCCAGCCTCAAGTCTTAAGAGGATCTTAAGACCATTGTCATATGCAGATGCATGAACAGCTCAGAGGCCCAACCGTCTTGACAAAGACCCCCTAAATAGTTCAGAGACTTCATGCCCTGGGACAGATATCTGGAATCACTTCAGAGACTGCTCATCCTAGACTCCCACTCAAAACAGCTTTAATAGATCACACCTGAGGACACAGAACCCAGCCAGCTCAGAAATTCCAACTGTAGACTCAGAAAAATTAGGATCCCTAAGACAAACAGCGTTGCTCACAGCCAGTTCTACAGGGTTAAATTGTAACCTCTGTGGTTGCTGAATGACAGTGCATCCTGAGGGATTCAGGACGAAAAACAGGATGAGGCACTCTGTGCTTTGGACAAGCTGGCCTTTATTTAGTTACACGCCTACCTCAGGAAAAGGTTCAGTGACCCCAGATTCTTGCATCTTCCCACACACAGAAAAGCATGAAAATGATTTACGTGTGATATCTGATCTCTGTGTTTCATAGTAATTTTTTTACCAATATCCATGCTTGACTGCATGTATTTCATAGCCAAAAATCATATCGACTTCTCTGCTACCTCCTCAGAGCAGTTTCCTCAGAGCTAACAGAGTAACTGTGTCCCAGGCTATAGTCCCCAGAAGATCCTGAATTCAACTCAAACTCACAACTCTTCTGTTGTATGCTTTTCTTTAAGTGGACACTACTCTAGCTAACAGCACCCCATTAGCTCTGAGGCTTCACACTTCTCCCCCACCATCCACAGGCTGCACCCTGGGACACAGAGCCCCAAATCTTCGCCGCTGGGCTTCTGTGTGGGCAGTGGCAGTGGGTTTCTGTTCAGTCAACCCCAAGAGAGTGAGGCTTCCTATCTTGAAGTCCCTGCAATTGCATTCACCGGCATGTCATCCTGAGGAATGCAAGTTCATTCCAGGGGTGGGGATTGCCTTACAGCTGAGGGGTTCTGAAATTGTTTTCCCATGTCTGGGTCCTGAGAATGGACCTAACACACTCTAGTCACCTCTCGTCGTGGTGACTTTGTACCCTGCCCAATGGGAGGTTTAGAGTGAATACCAGATCCACAGAACAAGCCCTGAGGACCTTGTCCTCTCTGTCATCTCTCAGCATCCGCTGTGCGATCCTGAATTCTGGAGCTAGGAGAGGTCTTCCCCTCACTGTGGCTATAACAACTCCCTTACATCCCTCTAATCATCTGTCGTTTTCCAAAGGCCCTCTCCTGGTAACAGCTGCCACAAGTCCTCTCTCTCCCCAAATCCCCACCTCTCCCCTCATCTTCCACCAGGCCTCCCCTCCCACCCAGGGGCCTCTTTAGCCCTTCCCCCAGCCCTACTCCCAGGCCTCATTTACACCCTCAGCCCTTTTGTGGCCTCACCCAGGACCGGTGCTGCCTCAGAGGATCCCCTCAGGACCCTGCCTACTCCCTACATTCTGCAGGACACCTCTTTCCTGCCCACACACAGGGATCTGTCATAAAGTCCCTGAAAGAGCCAAACTGAAAATCTCTCCAGGATCCAGAGAAAATCCAGACCCAGACCAGGAGTCCAGGGCACATCCCTCAGGGCTAGGGGGAAAGGGAGAGGGTCTGTGAGAGAAAGAGCTTGACTGAAGGTCACACAGGGGTGACAGGGTTTTCTTCAAGGGGCCTAGTGAGGAAGAAGTGAGATGGCACCCTAGAAGTGCTTCAGTCCAGTTGCTCAGTCATGTCTGACACTTTGATACCCCATGAACTGCACCACACCAGGGCTTGCTATCCATCACCAAACTCCCAGAGTCCACCCAAACACATGTCCATTGAGTCTGTGATGTCATACAACCATCTCATCCTTTGTCGTCCCTTCTCCTCCTGCCTTCAGTCTTTCCCAGCATCAGGGTCTTTTCCAATGAGTCAGCTCTTCGCAACAGGTGGCCAAAGTATTGGAGTTTCAGCTTCAGCATCAGTCCTTCCAATGAACACCCAGGACTGATCTCCTTTAGGATGGACTGGTCGGATCTCCTTGCTGTCCAAGGGACTCTCAAGAGTCTGCTCCAACACCACAGTTCAAAAGCATCAATTCTTCAGTGCTCAGCTTTATAGTCCAACTCTCACATCCATACATGACCACTGGAAAAACTATCCCTTGACTAGGCAGACCTCTGTTGGCAAAGTAATGTCTCTGCTTTTTAATATGCTGTCTAGGTTGGTCATAACTTTTCTTCCAAGGAGTAAGCATCTTTTAATTTCATGGCTGCAATCACCATCTGCAGTGATTTTGGAGCCAAGAAAAATAGTGTCAACCACTGTTTCCACTGTTTCCCCATCTATTTGCCATGAAGTGATTCGCCCAGATTCCATGATCTTTGTTTTCTGAATGTTGAGCTTTAAGCCAACATTTTCACTCTCCTCTTTCACTTTCATTAAGAGGCTCTTTAGTTCTTCACTTTCTGCCACAAGGGTGGTGTCATTTGCATATCTGAGGTTACTGATATTTCTCCCAACAATCCTGATTCCAGCTTGTGCTTCATCCAGCCCAGCATTTCTCATGATGTACTCTGCTAATAAGTTAAATAAGTAGGGTAACAATATACAGCCTTGACATACTCCTTTTCCTATTTGGAACCAATCTGTTGTTCCATGTCCAGTTCTAACTGTTGCTTCCTGACCTGCATACAGATTTCTCAAGAGGCATGTCAGGTGGTCTGGTATTCCCATCTCTTTCAGAATTTTCCGTGGTTTATTGTGATCCACACAGTCAAAGGCTTTGGCATAGTCAATAAAGCAGAAATAGATGTTTTTCTGGAACTATCTTGCTTTTTCCATGATCCAGCAGATGTTGACAATTTGATCTCTGGTTCCTCTGCCTTTTGTAAACCCTGCTTAACAATCTGGATGTTTGTGGTTCACGTATTTCTGAAGCCTGGCTTGGAGAATTTTGAGCATTACTTTACTAGCGTGTGAGATGAGTGCAATTGTGCAGTAGTTTGAGCAGTCTTTGGCATTGCCTTTCTTTGGGATTGGAATGAAAACTGACCTTTTCCAGTCCTGTGGCCACTGCTGAGTTTTCCAAATTTGCTGGCATATTGAGTGCAGCACTTTCACAGCATCATCTTTCAGGATTTGAAATAGCTCAATTGGAATTCCATCACCTCCACTAGCTTTGTTCGTAGTGATGCTTTCTAAGGCCCACTTGACTTCACATTCCAGGATATCTGGCTCTAGGTGAGTGATCACACCATCGTGATTATTTGGGTCATGAAGATCTTTTTTGTAGAGTTCTTCTGTGTATTCTTGCCACCTCTTCTTAATATCTTCTGCTTCTGTTAGGTCCATACCATTTCTGTCCTTTATCGAGCCCATCTTTGCATGAAATGTTCCCCTGATATCTCTAATTTTCTTGAAGAGATCTCTAGTCTTTCCGATTCTGTTGTTTTCCTCTATTTCTTTGCATTGATCGCTGAGGAAGGCTTTCTTCTCTCTTCTTGCTATTCTTTGGAACTCTGCTTTCAGATGTTTATATCTTTCCTTTTCTCCTTTGCTTTCTGCTTCTCTTCTTTTCACAGCTATTTGTAAGCCTTCTGCAGACAGCCATTTTGCTTTTTTGCATTTCTTTTCCATGGGGATGGTCTTGATCCCTGTCTCCTGTACAATGTCACGAACCTCACTCCGTAGTTCATCAGGCACTCTATCTATCAGATCTAGTCACTTAAACCTATTCCTCACTTCCACTGTATAATCATAAGGGATTTGATTTAGGTCATACCCAAATGGTCTAGTGGTTTTCCCTACTTTCTTCAATTTCAATCTGAATTTGGCAATAAGGAGTTCATGGTCTGAGCCACAGTCAGCTCCTGGTCTTGTTTTTGTTGACTGTATAGAGCTTCTCCATCTTTGGCTGCAAAGAATACAATCAATCCGATTTTGGTGTTGACCATCTGGTGATGTCCATGTGTAGAGTCTTCTCTTGTGTTTTTGGAAGAGGGTGTTTGCTAATACCAGTGCATTTTCTTGCAAAACTGTATTAGCCTTTGCCCTGCTTCATTCTGTATTCCAAGGCCAAATTTGCCTGTTACTCCAGGTGTTTCTTGACTTCCTACTTTTGCATTCCAGTCCCCTATAATGAAAAGGACATCTTTTTTGGGTGTTAGTTCTAAAAGGTCTTGTAGGTCTTCATAGAACCGTTCAACTTCAGCTTCTTCAGTATTACTGATTGGGGAGGGAACATTACTATTACTTTAATAACAGAGTTCACATATTTTTTGAAAGATAGTTCAGACCCTAGATGCCTGAGTGCCTGACTTACAGACTTTCAAATAAAGAAACAGACAGCATCAATGCCATATCGAATTGAAAATATGAAACCGTTTTCTTCTCTTGAGTATAAGTACTTTAAGCAACAGCTAATAATTTTCAGGTTCTCTTATAATTTGTGCTTGTAACAAATATGTAATGCATTTGTAATAAATATCAGTTTATATGAAATATGCTCAGGCATTCAACTGGTTCTAGTACCAGCTTTAACATAATGTGTGTGATTCTGCAAAATCCCTTAACTTCTAAACTCAACTTTACTCATATAAGTTGTGAATTCAGAACAGGTATACTAAAATGCTAATTTTCCAATGCTAATTTTTGCATTCTCTGGTTCTCTTCGATGGAATGCATACAAGAATTCTCTGTTTTTTTGTGATTTATTTATCATAAAATAGCATCTTGAGTCAAATTATAACAGGGGAATTGAGATTTCATTTTCTGATGGGGAACACATGTACACCTGTGGCTGATTCATGTCGATGTATGGCAAAAACCACCACAGTATTGTAAAGTAATTAGCCTCCAATTTAAATAAATATATAAACTTTTTTAAAAAAGAAAATGAGCCAATATTCTGCTTGAGTTTGTGAAATTCTCTCAAATTCTGAATTCTCTAGCTCTTAAAAAGTTGCATTTTAAATCCTTTCCCCAATGAAGCATGAAATGACTGAACAATGAAATGGCAAAAGATAGTCTAGTTTCCTGTGTCTGTGGCTGACGAAGTTGAGAGAGTGCATGTAGTCAGTGATGTTCAAGGCAGGTGTGAGTAAGATACACATGCTATGCACACTACCTGCCCCCACGTTTGGTCTGTGTTTTGGGGGGATTTTTGCTTATTTTAATTGGAGGATAATTACTTTGCAATACTATGATGGTTTTTGATGGTGGTTTTTGCCATACATCCCACTCGTAAAGAACTGTCACTCTTAAAGAACTAATAAAAATCTGAGCCTCATGATATAATCGTCTCTAACCATATCAAATATGTTATTTTTCCTCTTTGATACATCAGTTTAAAAAGTTTTGAAGGTCAAAGCCTGTAACTCTAGTTCTTCCTGCGTAATCAACTTAGTATCTTTCACATTCGTGTTTTCCAAATTGCTGACAATGAATTGCATGGTTCTGATTTTAAAGGAAGAACTTCATGGTTAGGGAAGAATTTACTGTGTATTAGCCTTCTAAATATTTTCACTTTACGTTTTTGTTCCATTCCATTAGAACATTTAGACGAAAATACCACTTCCAGTCTACTTTCAAGTAACTACAGAACATGATTAAAAGGTTCTCATAGAAAACTCTTAGCCCTAAATATGTGTGGTACCTAAAAAGAACAATACATAAATTACAAAGCACATAAATATAAAATCCTACATACAATATAAAAGGTAAGAAAAAGAGCAACAGAATAAACCTACGGGAAAGAGAAAAAGATACTTAATAAAAGACAGGTATGAATTGTTAGGAAGAGGAAAATAAATTCAACTAATAAATAAAGACAATGCGCTAGTTTACATAATTTTTTAACACACATATATACATTTTTTAAATATTCTTTTCCACTGTGATTTTTCACAGGACATTGGACCCAGTTCCCTGTGCGGCATAGTAGGACCTTGTTGTTTATCCATTCTGAATGTAATAGTTTGTATCTGCCAACCCCAAATTCCCAGTCCATTCCTCTCAGTTTACATAAATGTGAAGAAAATGGACAAAGCCCAAGTACACATAATAGGAAATATGAACAAGACACTGTTGCTGCTGCTGCTGCTAAGTCGCTTCAGTCGTGTCCGACTCTGTGCGACCCCATGGACGGCAGCCCACCAGGCTCCCCGTCCCTGGGATTCTCAAGGCACGAACACTGGAGTGGGTTGCCATTTCCTTCTCCAGAACAAGACACTAACAGTTAGTATATTACAGAATTAAAACAGTATAATCTGGAACTCAGATATTTTCAGAATATCAATGAAATGGCTAATAGGATAGAAAAACAAATACTGTTTAACATACCCCACGGTAACTAAATAACTAAACATCACAGATGCCGTGGATGAACTTTTGAAATTAGTCAGAGTTGTCTCTCAAAAGCCATTATCATTTAGAAGCAAAGAAAATATCTGCTTTTCCAGACTTTCTTTCTGTCTTCCTACTTGCTTTTCTGTCTCACTTATATGCCGTCTTGCTCTCCCTTTTCTTCTTTTCTCTCCTTTTTTTCTTTTTTTTGGTGTGGCTGTGAGAAACAGTCCTATTTCTTCTTCACATTTTGATGTCGCCAGTGATAGTAATGACTTAAAATTAGTGTCACCATATAATTTATTATACCAACTGGAATGCTTTCCAGGGTGAAAAACACATAGAATTATATGAGGGCCACAAGTAAAAAGGGGGACAAATGTTGAACCAACGTAAAACAACCGTATCAGGGATAAACTAAAACAAATGAAAATTTCTATACTTTTCCACAGTAGAGAAGAAACAAATGTAATACCGGCCTTTTTATTTACTTCACTTAAGCAGTAACAGAGAGAACAACTGTTTAGCTATCCTATATTCAGAATATTATTTCAAATCAATACATTTAAATGATACTTTTTTTGGGATTTTTTGTTTCATTTTTTTGTGCATTTTCTTTTTCTTAGGGTGCTTTTTGTTGTTAGATATTTTACTGAATGTGTACACAGTTTTGCCTTCTACTGAAAACTACCTTCTGATAGGTTCCATTGATTTCATTTGTTATGAACTCAGTGTCCTTGTTTTCTTGTATAACTAGGAAGAGTAGTGTGTTTTTAAAAATACTGGTAATGTGCCTGAAAAGTCTATAAAATATAGAGGATTAACTGAAGGTAAGCCAAAGGGTCGCCCTTAGTGTTCCTGCTTTAGTCCATTTTATAAAACTACAACTGCAGTGAACTTTGTATACCTCTCCTGTCATCGAAATAAAGTTCTGCTAAGTAACTTCAATGTTTTAATGTTTATATTACAGGTGAAGGGCAACCATTTGCTTGAAAGAAGATAAACTGAAGCCATCTCTGCTGTTCTTATGCTGTATATTTGACTGTTAAAGTTCTGTCAATAAAGTTTCATTTTCTACTTGCACATGTTTTGTTAAATTTATCCCTGGGTATTTATTGAAAATTCATGGTTTGCGATTTTTATCGTCTAGTTGAGGATGTATGTAGAGATAGAATGTTTGTATATAGACTTTCTGTCCAACAGTTCCTTTAAATATACATATTAATTCCAAAACTTTAGATCTAGATTGTTTTTGCTTTTCAAAATATACTATTATATTTGAATATCAACAGTTTCTACTGGCTTAAATCTTAAACCTTTCCTCATTTTGCAGCATTGAACAAACCTAGCCAGAACAGTCTTGACTAAAACAGGTGATAATCAGCATTTTTTCCCGATAGGAAATGAAAAATCTACTCCATTTCAACCTGTTTAAGTTTTTTTTTTTTTTTGTAGATATACTTTATCAGAGTAAGTTCCATTCTATTCCTAGTTTGCTGTCTTAAATATAGATTAATTTTCATCAAACACTTATACTGCATCAATTGTGATGGTGATAGAATTGTTTTCCCTCCATTTTTCTATTAATGTGGTGAATTGCATTGGTAACCTTATACATGTAAAGCACCCTTGCACTTCTAGGGTTAAAAATTTGGTCATAACATATTCTTTATGTGTAATCAAATGTTAATACATATATGTACATATATATACCCACACATAAAAAATCATAAAAGCCTTTGGTCTTCTCTTGAATATGTGGGTTTACAAAATGTGCCACCCAAGTCTCATATGGTCCCTGATGAAATCATTGACAGGGAAACATTTTTTAAAACTTAATATATTTGTATTGTCCTATAGAGAAATGAAATGCCAAAGTCATTGTTAAAGGTTCTAGAGAGACAGAGAAAAAAACTGCTGTCAAATTCCATGGCAAATGCCACAGGGTATCTTTCACACACTTCTGACTTGCCTTCCAAGTTTTTTTGGGTACAGGGAGAGAGCAGCCACAAACATCTTTTCTTCTCCGTGACATCCTCCATTGGCTTGATAATCACCAGATCTCAGAAGCCCTCCAGCTGTGCGTGTGTGTGTGTGTTAGTTACGCAGTCATGTCCGACTCTTTGCGACCCCACAAACTGTAGCCTGCCAGGCTTCTCTGTCCATGGAATTCTTCAGGCAAGAATACTGGAGTGGATTGTCATTCCCTTCTCTAGAGGATCTTCCCAACCCAGGGATCGAACCCTGGTCTCCTGCATCACAGGCAGATTCTTTACCGTTCGAGCTACAGGGAAGTCCTCCAGCTGTCTGATTCCTCCCTTATATCCTTATTATTACATAGTAACAAAACGCTTACATCTCTGAGCCCCCAACTGCATCCTCATGCACCAAAAAATATATTTCTGCAACAAAGGATCTATTCAGAATGAACTCTGCTTAGGGAATAACAGGGGATTATAAACAGCAGCTGTTGTGCCCTTACAGAGGTATGAAAACCCAGGTCCAAAAGGACTGAAAATGGGAGGTTCAAATCTACCACGAGACTTAAGTTAGAGTGTCCCATCTTACCAAAAAGTGTGTGAAAAAGCCCCTAGGTCATGGAGCTGCCTGACAAGAATAGATCCTAGCTGGAAGAAAAGGGAAAGGAATGAGGGGAACTTCATGAGCCAAAATGACTTGAGTCTTATCTGCTCTGTCTCCTTATTGGCTATGACATGACATAACTGGGCTTCCCTGGTGGCTCAGTCGGTAAAGAATCCGCCTGCAGTGCTGGAGACCTGAGTTCGATCCCTGTGTTGGGAAGATCTCCTGGAGGAGGCCAGGGCAACCCACTCCAGTATACTTGCCTGAAGAATCCCCATGGATAGAGGTGCCTGACGGACTACAGTCCATGGGGTTGCAAAGAGTCAGACATGACTGAATGACTAAGCACAGCACGTGACATAACTTAGAGTGTCAATACTGGCTCTGCCACATACTGTGTGAAGGTGAGAAAGGTATTTACATCCTTTGGATCTGTTTCCCCATTTCTGAAATGGAAATTCCAGGTTTACACTAAATATTTGTTATGAAGAATAAACAAGATAACATGTGAAGTAGGCATTACATTGCAAATGGATTTGGCTTATTCTACTCCAATTTTTCATTTAAACTTCCAAAATTTTTAATTTCATTTACCTTTACAATTAGAATTTTCTCAAGTGATACAGATTTTGAATTTCAAGTAGACTATAAGGTTAACTTTTAAAATGAATTTGACTTCAGAAACATATTTTGTCTAAATAAATATATTGATTCAATAGCAGATTCAATAGCTGGTATCAGACATGGCATCCATTCTAAGGTTGGTTTGTTAATGAGGATTGACAAGGCTACCCTAAGTCATAATATGTAGTGAAAACTGTGCTCCTTGCTGTGTGTGATGACAAAGAAAATAAGCCAGTATTCTGGTCACGCAACATCACAAACTCAACACCAGACTGTGTCACGTAGTCAGGCAGCCAGTCCCTAAGTCACAGCGCAGGAGCTACAGGGCCTCAGGGCACCACTGCAGTTGTTAGTTTGGCTTGTCACCTTCTACGGGCTTGGCCAGTAAGGAGACAATGAACCCGAATGGATTCAGATTCTACCTTACAGACAGTGCAGAAGCAATATGACCCTGGTGTCAGTTACCTTGCCCTAGTCCTGCGGTTTGATACTGAATTGGAAGGCCTCAGTAACAGGCACTACAGGTGGTGGGTCTCTGCCAGGAAGGAGCCCGCAGTTGTGCCCTATGGCACTGAGCAGCTC